>NW_027187380.1:37279507-37307591 GCF_028583685.1 Petaurus breviceps papuanus
GTGTGTGTGTGTGTGTGTGTGTGTGTGTGTGTGTGTGTGTGTGTGTGGCACCATTGAAGTGAACCTCAGTTTTTCCTGTCCCTGACTACAAAGAATTCTCCTTCAGTCTCAGTTTACCCCCACACTCCACACCACATAGGTATTATACCACTTACTAGTAGACACTGCAAGAATTGCTGCAAAATACCTAGTTCTCATTGATCACAAGTTAAATGTAGAGTGATGCAGCTGCTAATAAAACTAATGCAATATCACACTTTATTAATTACATTGTAATATCTAGATTATTATGAACAGAGTGTTTATTATGTGCCATACAATGGGCTTAGTGCTTGAGGATAAAAATACAAGCAAGCAAAATACTCCTTGCCCTCAAATAATTTGTATACTAACAGAGGAAAACAACACATAAAGAGAAGCTAAGTTGGAGGGTAGGGGGGGCAGCATAATTCCAAGGGCAGAATCCAAAGTTCTTGTAGGGAAGAAGTGGGGATGATGGGTCAGATGGAGGTAATGGCAGCCTAGAAGTGAAAACTGTACATATATAGTTGTAATGATGATGATGATGATATATATATATATATATAAATACACTTATTTATTTGTGGGTATATATGGGGGGTTATATTGTGTTCCATATACAGATTGTATATATAATCTAGTTCAAATGAATCCTTTTTACAGCATCTCCTGACAAGTGGTCTTCTTAGGAAATAAGAAAGGAATAGTCGTTTATTAAGACCTATTTTGTGCAATAACCTATTCTAAGTGTTTCACAACTATCTCATTTGTCCTTATAACAATGCTGCTGGATGGAGGCTATTATCATCTTCATTTTACAGTGGAAAAAAATGAGGCAGACAGAGGTCAAGCAACTTGCCAACATAGCTAGTAAGTTTCTGAAGTTGAATTTGAGCCCAAATCTTAACTTCAAGCCCAGCCCTAGATGGCCCTAGATGGCAGTTTAATCTCAAAGCACATCTGAAGTACTTGCTTCTGGATATCCCTCTTTTTTAATCTTGTTATCAATGCCTTTTTCCCCACATTACAATTATTTTTCAATATGCTTCATTCCATAGATCTGTTGAACCCTCCCTTGTAACAAAAACAATTTAGAAAAACATATTGACAAAGAAAATAAGCTAATAGTGTATTTAATATTCCATACTCAGACCAAAGAATTTAGAATTGAAAGGATACATCTCCTACCCATCTCCCATTAAATATCTGATAAATGAACATCCCACTTCTACTTGAAGATCTCCAATGAGAGAGACCCCATTTTGTCATGAGGAAAGATAGCCTGCTTACAGTACTAGCAGTTAGAAGGCTTGTCCTAACATCTTGTCTAAATTTGTCTCTTTGCCACTGCCACCCATTGCTCCTAATTCTTAACCATGAAATCCAAAGTGAGGCTATTCCCTTTTCCACATGATAGCTCTTCAAATACTTGAAGACAGGTATCATGGCCCCTCTGAGTCTTCTTTTATTCCAGACTAATTATCCTCAGTTTCTTCAACCAATCCTATGTGGCATGGACTTAAAACCATGCTGAGTACCATCCTCTTGACTCTCTTTCCAAACTGTGGCACTCAGAACTGAACACAGTACTCCAGATGTGGCCTTACCAGTGTATAGTACAGCAGGACTATTACCTCTTTGTTTCTGGAATTTCTACGTCTGCAATACAATTATCACCTTAGGGTTTTGGGAGTGCTATATAATAGTGTTGATTCAAGATGAGTTTGCCTTACATTAAAACTCAGCTTTCTTCTCAGACAAATTGCTATCTAACCATACAAGTCAAGTCAAGTTGACAAGCATTTATTAAGCACCTACTATAGACCAGGACCTATAACAAGTAAGCAAAAAAGGTAAAGCAACAACAATAAAACAGTCCCTGATCTCAAGGAGTTCATTTATATTTTGTGAAGTCATCTTTTTAAATTCAAATGCAAGAATCAAACTAATGCTGGAAACTTTCACAAACTTCTTAGATTCTTAATTAGTTATCCATACTCTGTGTTAGCATTCCACAACCCCACACTTTGGGTCATAGAAATTTGCTATGATAGAACCAACATTTCTTGTCACAACTTTTTTCCTCCCCACCCACAACATGGGAAGGCTTTACCTAAAAAAAGGAGACAAAAGTGATCCTCATAACTGATTGGTCTATATGATTGGTCCTGGGTTCCCTGATGCCACTTTCTGGTCATCTAAGGGTATAAATAGGCTCAAATACATGGAATCTAGACCCTTTAGACTTTCTGTATTGCTGAAGTACATGAGTGTCATGTAATCCTGTCCTGCTGACCAGATGTCTTTCCATATGGAGACAAGGGGGACTGTGTTCAGAGAAGCTAAATACCTCTCTGTATCTCCGTTGCATATAATTTTTGAATCAGGGCAGGGTAAATCTCTAAGTGTTAAATATTCAATAATTTGTAACTCATTTCATCCCCACATTAACCCTGATCTGAGAGTTATGACATTAGAGCTATATGTTCAACATATGCCATCTATGCCTTCATCCAAATTGTGATAAAAATGTTAAACAGTACATGGCCCAGGCTGTGATCCCTGATTTGGGGGAAGTCTTAATGGTGTTGATGGATAATTTGAGTTCAGGAAATTTGAGCCAAAGAAGGACTGATTGTGTGTTAGCACTAAGACAAGCAGAATATAGTGAGACCCCAAAATGGATAATCACCAGGCTGCCTGAAGATAGGTGAACTGTCACAGATTAGAAAGATGAACCACGTTAAAGCTTCTGTGCTGAACAATATTGAAATCTGGCCAGTGAATGACTTGCCATTCTAGACTAGGTGAGATGGGGAAATCAAGTCTCAAAAACAAATAAAACAAAACTGTGCAGGGTCAAGTACAAATCCCTAGCACACTCCACTGGAAACATCCTATCAAGATGCCTTCCAATCTTTTATAGGTATGCTTAGAAAAAGGTAATGCAACCACAGAAAATTTCATTTATATATATAAGGCTACATTTCTTCATCTTTTCTGCAAAAATAACATAAATCCAGATATCTTTATAAAATGTTCTGCTACAATCTAGGTAAACCATATATGCCTCATCCCCTGAAGCTTCTGTTTTAATGACTATATCAAAAAAGAAAATACACTTTGTCTAGCATGACCTGTTCTTAACAAGGTAATTAATAATTAGCATTTCCTTTTCCTGGATGTTCTCTAGTCATCTTTTTATTAACCCATTCTAAAATTTTGCCAAGAATTCAAAGTGAGTTTATTGTATGCAAACTATGTGTTCTCTTTTGTGATAAAACATTAACCTTCCCTAATATTATACCTTCTCTCATTCTCTACAATATTTTGAATATCATCCCCAATCTTCATAAAATGTTTCCATTTTAGTAAATTTTTATTATTTTGTTTTTATAGTATATAACTTTCTTCAGTCCCTCTCCCAGAGATCCACTTCATGTGACAAATAGTATTTTTAAAGACCAGAAGAAAGAGAAAAGCAAAAAATCAACAAACCAGTTAAAGCAATGTAAATATTCAAAAACATGTAATGTGCAAGATGTATGAACCACCCACCTCCATAAAGGATTGAGAGTCTTCTCTCATTTCTCTTTATTCAAGTCATGCTTGATCTTAATAATTTTATTACATTCACTTTTAATGTTTTGGTGTGTGGTTGCTCTATTTGTGTGGCAATTGTGTGTATTATTTTCTTGGCTCTGCTTATTTCACAATCAATTCATATTTATGGCATACTTCATCATTAATTCATATTTGCATACTTCTCTGTATTCATCACAAATATTTCTAACAGCAGAGTAATATTCATGTACCACAATATGTTTAACCAGTCTTCACTAAATGAGCATCTACTTTGTTTTTAATTCTTTGCCATAACAAAAAAAAAGAAGCTATAAATATTTTTTCTGTATATGAGAACTTTCTTCTTATCAATAGCTTCCTTGGCATACAAGCTCAATAATGGATTAGTCACTTCACTTGCATAATTCCAAATTGCTTTCCAAAGTGTTTGCATCATTTTACAGCTCCACCCACAAATATGAGTGTGTCTATCACCCCACAACAGCTCCAACAATGACTATTGACTTAAAAAAATTTTTTTTAATCTTTTTTTTTTTTGGAGGGGGGAAGGCAAGGTAATTGGGGTTAAACCTAAGGTCACACAGCTAACAAATGTGTCAAGAGTCTGAGGCTAAATTTGAACTCAGGTCCTCCTGACTTCAGGGCCAGTGCTCTATTCACTGAGCCACCTAGTTGCCCCTAAAAAATTTCTTTTAATTTAAAGTGTTAGGTAAAATTTTAGGATTTATTTGAATTTCTTTTATCATTACTGATTTGGAGCATTCTTTCCTGTGGTTGTGAATACTTTGCAATTATTCACTTGAGAGCTGTTTATTCATATTCTCTAACCACTTATATATTGGAGAATGGCAGATATATAGAAAGATAGATAGAAATGGTTTTATATCTTGGATATCAAGTCCTCATGAGAAAATTCTGATGCAAAAATTTTTTTCCTATTCAACCACTTCTTTTATTATACTTGGTACTTTAGTTTTGTCTGTGGAGAAGCTTTTCAGTTTTATGTAATCAATGTTTTATCTTTTGTAATGATCCCTATTCCTTTTTTAAATTAAGAATACATCTCCTACCCATAGCTGTGAGAGGGATATAATCTGCTTCTTTATTATTTTTATAGTGTGTTAATATTAAGAATACCTCTCTATTTGGAATTCATTGTGGAATATAGAATAAGGTATTGGTCTAAACCTAACTTCTTTTTTTTTTTTTTTGCTTTTTGGAGGGCAATTAGGGTTAAGTGACTTGCCCAAGGTCACAACGGCTAGTTTTTGTGGCAAGTGTCTGAGGCCATATTTGAACTCAAGTCCTCCTGACTCCAGGGCTTCACTGTGTCACCTAGCTGCCCCTAAACGTAACTTCTGTCAGACTACTTTTCAGATTTCTTAGGGTTTTTTTTTTATCAAATTCCCTAAGTAATTTATGTTTTCCACTCTATCAGACACTGAATTATTGAATTCCATTATTTCTGTTTCTCTTTTGTCTAATATATTTCATTAATTGATCTCTCTATTTTTAAACCATACCAAATAGGTTTTGATGAATCCTACTTTATAGCATAGTTTAAGGTTTGGAAATTCTATTTCCTTTTTACCCCTACCTCTTTCCATAATTTCCCTTGTTATTTTGTTTTTCTGAATGATTTTTATTATTATTTTTGTCAAGTTCTATAACTTTTTCATTTGACTTGAGTGTAGCATTAAAAGCATAAATTAACTTTGGAAGTATTGTAATTTTTATTATGTTGTCAAGACCCAACCATGAGCACCCAATATTCCTCCTGTTACTTAAGTTGTTTTTTTTTAAAGGGCTTTGCTATTGAATCTACACAAGTCTTTTATGTGTTTGGTAAATTGATCCCCCAATATTTTATGTGTTTTATAATAATTTGGAATGGAATTTATTATTACTTCTTGGACTTTATTATTATTATATAGAAATGCAGTTGGTTTCTGAGCATTTATTTTGTAGCCTTCAACTCTGATGAAGCTATTAATTGTCTTAATTGGTATCTTTTCTGATTCCTTAGGATTTTCCAATAATACCACTATATTATCTATAAATAGGGATAGTTTTGTGCCTTCATTACCTGTATTTATTCTTCTAATTTTTTTTATCTTGTCTTATTATTGTTGTTACCACTTCCAGAAATATATCAAATAGTAGAGGAGAAACTTGGGACCCCTGTCTTACTCTTGTATTTATAGGAAAAGATTCTAATATTCCCTTTTGCATATGATGCTTATTTTTTATTTTAGATAGATGTTTTTATGATATATTAAAAAGGTCCCTCTATTTCTATATTCTGTAGAATTTTTAGCATTAAAAGAGTGCTGGACTTTGTCAGAAGCTTTTTCTGTATCTCTTGAGATGATGAAATGGTTTTAGATGTTTGAGTTTTAATTTAATTATGTTGACTATTTTCTAAATGTTGAATCATCTTCCTATCTTTAGTATAATTCCAAAGGGGTCATAATAAATGATTTCTTAGATAAATCACTGTAGTCTGTTTTGCATACAAATTTTTAATTAATATTCATTAATGATGTTGGCCTGTAGTTTATCTTTTTCCAGTTTAGGCATTAAGGCCATATTTGTCTCATAAAAAGATTCTGATAGGGTACATTTTTGTCCATTTTTGAGAATAATTCATTTAGCATAAGTATTGTTCTTTAAAAGTTTAATAGCATTATTCTGTGAATCTATCATGACCAGGATTTTTTTTCCTCTTTGGTAGTTCCTTTATAGATAGTTTTTTTTTCCTTTTCTGAGATTGGTTTATTAAAAATCTCTATCTGGTTTTCTAACATTTTGAATATCATTCTTTTGATATTCTTCTATTTCTTTTGTGTTCTCTCACTTTTTAAAAAGCATTTTTATATATTTGTATCTTCTTTTAAAAATATTTATTTATTTTTAGTTTGCAAAATTCACTTTTATAAGATTTTGAGTACTCAAAATTTCTCCCTTCTGCCTCCCCTCCTCAAGACAACATGCAATCTGATATAGGGCTACACATGTATATTAAACATATTTCCACATTAGTCATGTTGTGAAAGAAAAATCAGAACAAAAGGGAAAAACTACAAGAAAGAAAAAATAAAAGCAAAGAGAAAATAGTATGGTTCAATCTGCATTCAAATTCCATAGTTCTTTCTTTGGATAGGGATAGCATTTTCCATCATGAGTCTTTGGAATTGTCTTAGATTGCATTGTTGAGAAGAGCTAAGAAGTCTAACAAAATTGGTCATTGCACAATGTTGCTCTTACTCTGTACAATGTTCTCCTGGTTCTGCTCACTTCACTCATGTGCTGGTATCTTCTGATTATACTTTTTATTTCTTCTGGTGTTCTGATTTCATCTTACTCATTTGCTATTTTATTGAAGTGATTTTCTACCATTTTCTTTTTAATCAGATTAGCTAACATTTATCAATTTTATTAGTTTTTTCAAAGACCCAGCTTAGTTTTACCTATCATTTCTATGTTTTTTATAATTCCAAATTATCTATTTCTCTTCTAAATTTGAATATCTCTTCTGTTGTGCTTTCTAGGTTTTTTAGATGTATATTCAGTTCATTAGTCCTCTCTTTTTTGATGATTAATATATGGTTGCAAGGATATGATTTTTCCCTTTAGGGCCATTTTATCTGTATCCCAGAAATTTTGATATGTGGTTTCATCATTATCATTTCTTTTCACACAATTGTTTGTTTATTTACTCACTTATTATTTAGAATTTTATTGTCTTGATTCAGTTCTGTTTGTATGTGTTGATCCCTAAACAATTTTTATCGTATTTTCATCTTTAAAGGATGTATTTACTATCTCTACTTATTTATATTTGTTCACAGTATCTCTGCATTGATTTGACTATCTGTTGGGAATTGGTTTGTGAAACTTTGTATTGGTTTGGAAACAATTCACGATAGGCTAAGAAACTGCAAGAACGTGTTGTCTTTAATCAAGTGATCAGAGTTTGATGTCATCACTGCAAGAAAACGAAAATCATGTACATTATGATGATAACTTTTTTTTTTGCTCAGAAACAAACCTCTTATGCTTCAGACATGCACATACTTGTTGTAACAAAGGAAAAAAAACATTTGCAACACAATTGGGCAATTATTTACTGCTTAAGGCATTATTAAAGAATTTTCAGTACAAATTTTTTAAGCCATCATTGTGAACCACTAAATGGGAACTTCTGGAACAGATGATCTCTAAGATTCCTTACACTTCCATATCCTATGATTTTATGAATCAAATTGAATATGCTCTCCAGTATGCAATCTTGAGAAGTCAAGGAAAATGAGGATTGAGAAAAGACCATGGGATTTGGCAACTAAGAGATCATAAATAACTTTGGAGAGAGTAGTTTTGATAGAATAAAAATGGTATAAACCAATTTCAAGGAGTTAAGAAGAGAATGTGAAAGCCTTTTCAAGTAGTTTTGCTACAAAAATAAAAAAGATATAGAATAATAATAGGGATAGAAGGATCAAGTGAGGGTTTGTGTTCATATTTTCTTTTGGATGGGGGAGACATGGGCATGTTTGTAGGTAGTAGGGAATGAGCCAATAGAGAGAGACTGAAAATAAATGAAAGAGTGGAGATGGCAGAGGGGTCAATCTGGTGGAAGGGACGGGATGGAATGGGATTACTTGAACAAAGGGATCAGCCTTGGTAAAAAGTAGGGTTACTTCTTTATATGAGACTAGAGTGAAAGAGGAGATAGTGACAGAGGACATCTGAGTGATAGGAAATGAGACAGAAGGGAGAAGAGGGAACCCACAAAGAATGGCCTCATTTATATACATAAAATATAATGCAAGATTCTTAGCTGAGAGAGTAGAGGGAGGGGGACCCAAAAAAGATTAAGGAGGTTGAGAAGGTTTGGAAGAACTGCTATGATGGCCCAGTTCAGGTTGTGTAATGTAAATTTGAAGTGACACAATCAGAGTGATTGCATGATTTTCTTCTTTGTTTAGCAGCAGGTTTATGGGAGTGAAGGTGGTGAATGTTTGGAGTCATTCAAGATTAAAGTTTGGTTGTAAGAGATTCAAGAGAAAAAGAGAGTGTATAGTTGTATTGGTTCACTAAAGGGTCAAGATGAGGAAAAAAGGAGAGAGTGATTAGTCCAAGAGAGATGACCTGGAAAAGAATTGAGAATTGAGGGGCCAAGGAATTGGAGGTCATGGGACAGATAAAAAAAGTAAGGTTCTGTAAAGGAAGGCAGAAGGGGAGGTGAAAAGCCAGTTGATTATGATCAGACAAAGGGCTTTTAGAATTCTTGAATATAGAGGTGGTGCATTTGTGGCTGATGGCAAGATCAAGGGTAAGACCATATTTGTTTATATGTGAGGTGGATTGGAGAAGTAGTTTATGTGGAGTGAGTAGGTTGAGGAACTGTGTGGTTAGGGTTCACAGCCTTTCCTCCTCAATTCCTACCCTCATACAAGGAGACTTCAATATACATACTGATATCCCCTCAAGTACCTTAAGCTCAGAGTTTGTCAACTTACTCATTTCCCATGATCTACTCCTGTACCCAAACTCAGACATACATAAAGATACCTTTATCTTACCAGTACTTATAAATGCACTACTTCTATATTCGTGGGCTCTGAAATTACCTTAGCTGATCACAATCTATTGACATTCTGCCTCACCTTCTGCCTCAAAAGCCCAAACCCTCTTCTTCATTCTCACCAGGACCTTCTACCCCTTGATCCCTCAGTTCTTTACTAAACTAGCTATACTGTCCTCCCTTTCCCATATTGACCCCTCTTTCTTATTCTCTTGAGTCTCTTACGCTTTTAATATATTTCTGATTTTGCCTTGCCAAGCCTCACCCTTGGATCACTTCCACAATCTGATGCCTTTGCTCCTACATACTCCTACATACATAAATGAAGTTAGAGAAAATCATGAAACCATGCTGGTTATATTAATTTATGTAGTATCATCTTTTTTATTATATTATTGAGGACCAACAATAGACAATGACTATAAGTACAATTATTTGTCTTCCTTTGTTTAAATTTTGTAGTTTTAGGAAATTCAATTTCTCTTCAACTACTTCCTAATCAGCATTTGCATAGAAACTGGTAGAAATACTGATATTTTTATTTAGCATAGATATTTTATTAAAGATATCAATTATTTCAGTTTAGTTTATTTGCCACTGCTTTGAGGTTTTCTCTTGAAAACCATTGTCATTTGCAAATTAGGATGATTTTGTTTCCTTTTTATCTATATTTCTCTATGTCATATCTATAATTTCTCTCTTATTGCTTAAAGTTTGGAGTCTGGACAATAGAGTTTTTTGGAAACAAAATTTGTGTATTCCAATTGGTGCTTTGTTTTCTGTGTTCAGAACTTCTGAGTAGTTTTCTTACAATATTTATTGCATTATGGCATTTAGGTTTTTTGACTTGTTATGTTCTTCTGGAAAACCTCTATCTTAAGCTATCTCCATGCATCTTGTTTTTAAGAACAATATGTTTTGCTTGTACAGAGGTCTGTTCTCTTTTAATTTTATCACTTTTTTCTTCTTTCAAATTGCCCTTAATTTTTGTGTATTTGTATTCCCAGTAAGTTGTTTTCTCTTTTGTTTCTTTAGTGAAATATGCCACCATCGATTCAAGCTTTTCTATTCTTCCAATCATTTCTTCTGTGTACAGACCGTAAACTCTACTTTCAAGATTCTAGGCAGATAGGTGATATAGAGGATAGTGTGCTGGACTTGGAGTCAGTAAGATATGAGTTCAAATTCATCCAACATGAAAAAACCAATTAGTTGTGTTACCCTGGGCAAGCCGCTTAACCTCTGCTTGCCTCAGTTTCCTCAACTATAATCTAGAAATAATAACAGTACCTATGTCACAGAGTTTTTGTGAGGAAAAAATGAAATAATATTTGTAAAGCACTTATCACAGTGCCTAGCACATATTAAGTACTATATAAGTGCATATTACCTACACTTCTCATTTTTCTTATGATTCCATTATCTCTGGAATCCACAGAGTCCTCTGCCATTTCAGGTGTTGATTCATTTTCTTTCATTTTACAATATCTATTTAGAAATGTTTGGACTCTTTCAGATGATCTGGAGACCATCTTCCCTTCAGTTAATAATATCTTCCTTGTTGGTTTAACTATGTGACTCAAGGTCTTTAACAGAATTTTCTTTCTCCAGAAGTCTTTGGTAATTTCACTTCCTTTGCACTTAATATTCCCTTATTCCTCACTCTGATTTTGATCACAGTTATCCTAGGGAATGGGCCTCAAAGCTCTGCCTCCTTCTATGCAGGGCAATTTACTTTTCTGTCCTTGGTATCTGCCCCAAGTTGCTGTTGGGGGGACAAAACTGGCTTCAAACTGGACACCAGTACCTTTTCTTTCAGGCCTAGTGGAGCTCCAGGCCAAGAAAGCTTCCTGATTTATGCTACCTCTACTGCACAGTGAGGTGAGAGGAAAGGAGAGGAGAGGGTTAAGTTCTCTTGCACATTACCTCAGAATGGTTGGGTGAGACCAGGAGAAAGAGGGTGCAGTATAGCTGGCAAAAACTGTAACAGAAGCAGCAGCAAGGTAATTGTATACATGTTGTACATAGTTCATTATTTGCATGTTTTTGTTTTTTATTTTTTTTACTGGAAAGTTGTAGTGTTTAATTCTTTTTTTGGAGTTACAGTTTCCTTAGAAAATGTGACAGGTGCAGTTTATTGAAAATTATTTAAAAGAAAGAAAGTCCTGACATACTGAATCACGGATATACTTTTTTGTTCCACTAATGTAGAATTCCAAAAAGTTTAAGACTATTCAAAAAGATGCAATAGGCTATTTTTTAAATTTATTCCTTTTTTAAAAAATTTGGCTATTATTAGTTTTCAACATTCATTTCCACAATATTTTGAGTTACAAATTTTCTCCCCATCTTTCCCTTGCCCCCCCACCACAAGATAGCCTACTGAATACCCCTTCCCCCAATCTGCTCTCTCATATCCTCCCCTAACCCCCTTCTAACTTTGTAGTAGGGCAAGATGGATTTCTATACCCCAGTGCCTGTACATCTTATTTCCCAGTTGCATGTAAAAAACAATTTTTTTAACATTTGTTTTTAAAAGTTTGATTTCCAGATTCTTTCCCTTCTTCCTTCCTCACCTACCCCCCTGGGAAAGTAAGCAATTCAATATAGGTTGTACATGTGTAGTTATCCAAAACGTTTCCATAGTAGATATATTGTGAAAGACTATATTTCTCTCCATCCTATCCCACCACCCACTTATACTGTTTTCTACTTTGACCCTATCCCTTTTCAAAAGTGGTTGCTTCTAACTACCCTCTGCCCCAACCTTCCCTCCCTTCTATCATTCCTCCTCTTATCCCCTTCCCCCCTACTTTCCTGTGGGGTAAGATACCCCAATTGAGTGTGTATGTTATTCCCTCCTTGAGCTAAATTCAATGAGAGTAAGGTCAACCCATTCCTTCACATTCCTTTTCTTACCCTCCATTGTAACAAATTTTTTTTTTTTAAGCAATCGGGGTTAAGTAACTTGCTCAAGGTTACACGGCCAGTTATTTCTGGGTGTGGTGCTGAGTGTCTGAGCCCGGGATTCGATCTCCAGGTCGTCCCAACACTGGAGCCGGAGCTCTTACTCACTGAGCCACCTGGCCGCCCCTAAGCAATTGGGGTTAAGTAACTTGCTCAAGGTTACACGGCCAGGTGTTTCTGGGTGGGTGCTAAGTGTCTGAGCCCGGGATTCAATCTCCAGGTCTTCTCAACACTGGAGCCGGTGCTCTTACTCGCTGTGCTACCTGGCCGCCCCATAACAATTTTTTCTTGCCTCTTTTATATGAGATAAGTTACCTTATTCTATCTCTCCCTATCTTCTTCTCTCATTATATTCCTCTCTCACCTCTTAATTTTATTTTTAGATATCATCCCTTCCTATTCAACTGATCTTGTGCTCTCTATGTATACATGTACACATATATATACACACTCACATATGTATTTATACATGGATATATCTTCCTATATAAACATATATATGTATACATACATATATATATATATATATATATACACACACGTATATATTCCCTTCAACTATCCTCATACTGAGAAAAGTCTCATGAGTTACAATTATCATTTTTCCATGTGGGAATGTAAATAGTTCAACTTTAATAAGCTCCTTATGGTTTCTTTTTCCTGTTTACCTTCTCATGCTTCTCTTGCTTCTTGTATTTGAAAGTCAAATTTTCTGTTCAGCTCAGGTTTTTTCATCAAGAATGCTTGAAAGTCCTCTATTTCATTTAATGACCATATTGTCCCCTGAAGCATTATACTCAGTTTTGCTGGGTAGGTGATTCTTGGTTTTAATCCTAACTCCTTTAACTTCCAGAATATCATATTCCAAGGCCTTGGATCCCTCAATGTAGAAGGTGCCAGGTCCTGTGTTATCCTGATTGTGTTTCCACAGTATTCAAATTGTTTCTTCTTGGCTGCTTGTAATATTTTCTCCTTGATCTGGGAACTCCAGAATCTTGCTATAATATTCCTAGGAGTTTTCTTTTGGGGATCTTTTTCAAGAGGTAATTGGTGAATTCTTTCAACCTCTATTTTGCCCTCTGGTTCTAAAACCTCAGGGCGATTTTCCTTGAGAATTTCTTGAAGAATGATCCCTTAATGTAGAAGCTGCTAGATCTTGTATTATCCTGCTTGTAATATTTTCTCCTTGATCTTGTAACTCTGGAATTTGGCTATTAATATTTCTAAGAGTTTTCTTTTGGGGATCTTTTTAAAGAGGTGATTGGTGAATTCTTTCAATTTCTATTTTGCCTCTGGTTTTAGAAGATCAGGGCAATTTTCCTTGAGAATTTCTTGAAGGATGATTTATAAGTTCTTTTTTTGATCATGGCTTTCAGGTAGTCCAATAATTTTTAAATTATCTCTCTTGGATCTATTTTCCAGGTCAGTGGTTTTTCCAATGAGATATTTCACATTTCCTTCTATTTTTTCATTTGTTTGGATTTGTTTAATAGTATCTTGATTTCTCATAAAGTCATTAGCTTCCATTTGCTCCAATCGAATTTTGAAGGAATTATTCTCTTCAGTGAGTTTTTGAAATTCCTTTTCCATCTGGGCAATTTAGCTTTTTAAGGCATTCTTCTCCTCATTGGTTTTTTGGGCCTCTTTTGCCATTTGTGTTAGTTTATTTTTAAGGTGTTGTTTTCTTCAGTATTTTTTGGGTCTCCTTTAGCAGACTATTGACTCACTTTTCATGTTTTTCTTGAATCATTCTCATTTCTCTTCCCAATTTTTCCTCCACTTCTCTTACTTGATTTTCAAAATAATTTTTGATCTCCTCCATGGCCTGTAAACAGTTAATATTTTTCTTTGAAGTTTTTGATACAGGAGTTTTGCCTTTGTTGACTTCTTCTGGTTTCATGTTTTGATCCTTTTTGTCCTCAAAAAAGGATTCTATGGTCTGATTGTGTTTCCTCTGCTTGCTCATCTTGCCAGCCAATTACTTGACTTTTCAGCTCTTTGCCACGGTAGAATTCTGTTTCCAGAGTGGAGAGCTTTGTCCCAAATTGCTGGGGTTTTTGCAAATGTTTTCAGACATCTGAGGAGGGCACCCTCTCTACAGTCATCATAAGCTCTGGCATGCTGGTGTTTCTCACCTCACACCACAGCCCAAGATGGTGCAAATCAACCCCAAGCAGGTCAAAGCAAGAGCAGTTACCCTCTGAATGGTTGCTTGGTCCCCCTACTATCTGCAGGCCAGGAGCTCTGGAGGCAGCCACGGGGCAACAGCTGCAGCTGCCATACCTCTGCCACCTCTTGCCCTAGGAGCAGGGGCCAGACTGTGGTCTTCTGTCACCCAGTTTCAACAGAGTTCCCCACTGACCTTTTACTTTATCTTTGGCATTTATGTCTTGAAAAGTTTGGAAACCACCACAGCTGCTGGTGATTCACTCTCCTGAAGTCTGCTCCACACAATCTGGGCCACTGGTCCAGCCGCCCTGGGCTCCGTGCAACTCACACAGGACTGCACTTGGCTCCAAGCTGAGTGTGATAGAACCTTCCTGTCAGCCTGCCAGGCTGGCTTCAGCAGGAGATTTGTTTCTCTCTGTCACTTTGTGGGTTCTGTAGCTCTAAAATTTGTTTAGAGTCATATTTTACAGCTATTGAAGGTGGTTGTGGTGGGACCTTAAGGGATTTCCTGCTTTTACTTTCATCTTTGCTCTGCCCCCACATTTTTATTTTTGATGAGGGTTTTCTTCTGTGAGGTACTGCTCCTTAAGGACAAGGATCACTTTCCTCTTTTTTGTATCATGAGCACTTAGTCCAGTGCCTGCATGTGTGGGCACATCCTTCATCTTGGGAATAGGTAGGGAGATATTGATACTCAGGCTTATTTCTCTGAGCTCTTTTTTTTTAGAGATACTTTGATAGCTAAATGGATGTTGATTAGGATGATACAGGATGCACCTGCACATTTGAACTGTTCCTTCCTCTTTCTTCCAGACTTTCTCTGCCAGAACACTTGGTAAATAATCCCAAAAGCCTTCACACAGTTCTTGACCCATAACAGCCAGTACGATTTGGAAAACCTGAAAAAGATTCAGATTCTGATGCAAGTCCTTGCCAGACTTGTGATGCTTCTTGACCTCCTTATCTATTTCCATTTTCTGTCCAAGTTAGCAACATTATACTCTAATGAGATAATCATCTTTTTTTTTTTTCTATCTTCATCGATCTTTACCTAAATGATGTCCTCTATTCTTCCTCCCTTCTCCACTCGACATTAGTTCCTGGATTTTCTCATATGAGTATAACTTTTTTATATAGAAGTTTAACATGCAACATATTCCATCTTTCATGCTCTATCCTGCCCTGCCCTGCCACACACACACACACACACACACACACACACACACACACACACACACACACTTATCTACTCTTTTTCTTTTTTTTCCTCTGAACAATCAGAATTAAGTGACTTGTCCATGGTCACACAGCTAGTAAGTATCAAGTGTCTGAAACTGTATTTAAACTCAGATCTTCTTGATTCCTGAGGCATTGCTCTATACACTGTGCCACCTAGCTACCCTTATCCTATCACTTTTGATAGTGTGCTCATCCAGAGGTACGATCTAGTCATATATATCATTCCACCAAGTCTCAATTGTACTAGTGAGGTCAAATTTATTTCACTTCATTATGAATTAAAGCTTAATTTACTTATTTCCCATTTTTTCACATTTGAATAGACATGAGAACTAACATGTGACCTTATAAAGATAGAGATAATATATGGGACTTTAAAATACTCTTCACCTTTCTTTTTCCTTCTTGACCATAAAGACTCTTCTATTCTTCTCTAGTCACTGAAATTAAGGATCCACCTAAGACAATAACTTATTCATTTCCATCCTCCTTTCAGGAATATTTATTTATCTTATGCTATGGTAGGACCAGAGTTCTCTATTTCCTGCAGCAGGGAATAGTTTTCCTTAAGAGACAACAAAGCTGTCCCTTGAATTTGATTGTCTTCTTCTTCCTTTGATACAACTTCTTGGTCCCTAAGGACATAAAAAGTCCTACCCATGTGGATTTGGGACCCTTTCAACTTGGTGAATTTCTGAAGATCACTAGTTTTCATATCCTTCACTACATCTTTCACTGCTTACCAGACATGTATATGGAGATGAATGGGGCAATATCCAAAAAAAGTAAAGTGTCACTGCATCCTTGTTGTATATCTTTGATATATTAGGACAAAATAAACTTCCTTTGTTAATTGTTCAATGACATAAATTCCTTCATTTCTCTCCAATATTAATCCTGAAAAGGATACTGGTGGTAAGTTCACCTATAATGCTTTCAGATCTCCTTTAATTCCAATGCCTTCCCTCTGTTGATATTTCTGATTTATCCTGTATATAACTTGTTTATCCACACTCAAAATCCTCAAAAGCAGGGATTTCCCTTTGCTTCTTTTGTATCCTCAGTGCCTAGAAAAGTGCCTAACACATAGTAGGGACTTAATAAATGCTTATTAACTAACTGATATACTTTTGGTTAGTCATAACTAACATTTTAACATCTAGGGCAATGTTGTTGAGGGAAATGGGTGGACGCAATGACACTATTCATTAGAAAGAGGGGCAAAGAATCACTGAGACACCATAAGGCCACTGATGGAGAAGTCCCCATTAGGTAGGTGTAGGGTCTCCCAGAGGAGGGAAGAGCATGCTACATAAGATTTCACTTGGGGAATAGACATAGCAGTGGGAGAATGCACATTATCATGTTGCTTCCTATTTTAACTAATTATTTTCACTAACTGGATGCAAAATTGAGTTGTCTCCACCTTGCAAAAACTCAAATGTTGTCAACACCCTCTTAATCTTGACACACTGGGCAAAGCCCCAGCAAAACCTTAGTCATAGCTCTGTCTTTGAGGTTACTGTTAGGAATTCCATTTTTGTTATACAGGAGACAAGTATTTATGGAATTTTTTGTATATTCACAGTGAAAAGAAGTTCCACAAATAATCCATATATTTTGTAGTCCCCATTTTCCTTTCTCTCAAGCAAAATTTTATATTTGAAATAAAACGGACTTAATGTCTTTTGGTACTCTATCAGACAGAGTCAAGAAAAAATCCTTGGTGAAAATAATACTGACTCTAAACAAATTTGGGATGTTTCAACTTCATCAATAAGTTAGTGGAAGAGCTTGGAATAAATTCAACTTATCAGGACTCCCGCACTGTATATTGGGTTCTGTTCACTAGGCACTGCTATTAAAATAACAATAAAGATGCTAAGAATATCTTGATTTGAGTCCCTAAATGGCACAGAAGAATACTCCATAGTTGCTTAGAAATGCTTTTGTTAAATAATAGAATATTATTGTAGAGGTAGATTGTGAGGACAGGATGGGGAGGGAGTTTTCTCTCCTCCTGGAGAATCTTAAATTTGTACCAATCTTCTTTTTACAGTATTTATTTAGTATTTTATTTTCCTCAATTACATATTCAAACCATTTTCAACATGCATTTTTAGAATTTTGAGTTCCAAACTCTCTCCCTCTCCCCTCACCGTCCTCATTGAGAAGGCAAACAATTTGATATAGGTTATAAATGAGTAATTATGCAAAACACATTTCCATATTAGTCATGTTATAAGAGAAAACATAAACCAAAAAAAAAACCAAGAAAAAATTTAAAAGTATGCTTTGATCTCTATTCTGACTATATCAGTTCTTTCTCTGGGGATGAATAGTATTTTTCATCATAAAACCTTCAGAGTCATCTTGGCTCATTTTATTTTTGAGAATAACTAAGTCATTCATAGTTAATCATTTTACAATATTGTTGTTACTGTGTATAATGTTCTTCTGGTCCTTTGCATCAGTTCATGTATTGCCAGGTTTTTCTGAGGGCACCTTGCTAATCATTTCTGATAGCATAAAAGTATTTCACCATAATCATATATCACAACTTATTCAACCATTCCCCAATTTTAGGGCATTCCCTCAGTTTCCAAATCTTTGCTACCAGAAAAGAGCTGCTATAACTATTTGTGTACACATAGGTCCTTTTCCTTTGTGTTTTATATCTCTTTTGGAACCCAGTTTTACATCTCTTTTGGAACCCAGTAGTGGCATTGGCAGTGCTAGGACAAAGGCAATATATGGATTTATAGGTCTCTGAGTATAGTTCCAAATTGCTCTACATAATGGTTGAATCAGTTTACAACTCCACAAACTGTGCATTAGTTTCTTGATTTTCCAATATCCTCTCCAGCATTTGTCATTTTCCTTTTCTGCCCTGTTAGCCAATCTAATAGGTATGAGGTAGTACCTCAAAATTGTTAGTTTGCATTACTCCAAATAATAAAGATTTTGAGTATTTTTTTCATATGGTTATAGATAGCTTTGATTACTTCATCTGAAAACTGTTCATATGTTTTGATCATTTATCAGTTGTGGAATGCCTTTTATTTTTATAAATTTCATTCAGTTGTCTATATATTTGAGGGATGAGGCCTTTAACAGAGAAACTTGCTTCAAAAACTTTTTCACAGTTATGATTGTTAACTGTATTTCCCTCCATCTTATTTCCCCATTTATTCTTTTCTCTCTCTCCTTTGACTCTGTCCCTCCTCAAAAGTGTTTTACTTCTGACTACCACCTCCTTCCAATCTATCCTTCTGTCCATTAGCACTTCCCCTTCTCTTATCCTCTTCCCCTCCTACTTTCCTGTAGGATGATAGATTTATATACCCATTTGAATGTGTATTTTATTCCCTCTTTGAGCCAATTCTGATGAGAGTAAGGTTGAACATTCCTTGTCACCTCTCCCATCTTTCCCTATACTGTAAAAGTTCATTTTTGCCTCTTTTCTGAGATAATTTACCATGTTTTACCTCTCCTTTCCTCTTTCTCTTAGTACATTGCTCTTTCTCACCCCTTAATTTTATTTCCTTAGATATCATCCAATTATATTAAACTCACTCCTATACTTTCTGTCTATATATACTCCTTCTAACTGCCCTAATAACAAGAAAGTTCTTATGAGTTACAAGTATCATCGTCCTATGTAGGAATGTAAACAGTTTAACTTTATTAAGTCCCTTATGATTTCCCTTTCCTGTTTACCTTTTTATTCTTCTCTTGAGTCTTGTATTTGAAAGTCAAATTTTCTATTTATTTCTGGTCTTTTCATTAGGAAAGCTTGAAAGTTCTATAATTGAATATCCACTTTTCCCCCTGAAGGATTATGCTCAGATTGCAATCCTAGCTCCTTTGCCCTCAAGAATATCATATCCCAAGCCCATCAGTTCTTTAATGTAGAAGCTGCTAAATCTTGTGTTATCCTTACTGTGCCTCCACAGTTCAATTTTCCTAATAGTCAAACTTAAATTGTAGTTGTGGATATAGATATAGTTGGTTACAGATAAATAGGTCATCATTCATTGATTGGCTGGAACTGACTTATCTTATAAGAAACTAAATTAACAGTTAAAGATGTTATGTCTATTTAGTCAAGATATGCCTGAAATGATCTTTTGGCCAGATGGCCAAGGCAGACATTGAAAAATAAATCTTAAACATCTTCTAGTGTTAGACAACATGTCTCAAGTTTACCATTTGTCTAAAAATACATCATTTTGTTGGCTATTTAGGTGGCTAAAAATAAAAAAAATAAATTTCCAAGATTCAGCAAGATAGCTTATACAATTCTTCTACTATTTTACCACATGTTGATGTGAGTTTGGATATTCCCTTATTCTTGTTTTACAAAATACAGAAATAAACTCAATAGAATCAGATTTAAGACTGTCTGCTGTTGAGCCAAATATTGAAAACCTTTGTTCAAATTTAAAAGTCTGAAATTGAGATTAGATTTATATAGGATTATTATATTATGTAATACATCTCCACATTGTTAATTATTTCATTAAACATGTTATTTGTATTCAACAAAATCTGTAAAATAAAGTCTTATTGATAATAATAAACATAGGAAATTTGTAGGATTACTTTTAATTCTTACAAAATAACTTACACAAAATATTCATAATTATTTTAAATTGTGTTTTTACAATTTTACATTAAAAATTTTCACAATTGTAGATGGAATAAAATTTTATATTTTATAATTATAATAATATACTGTAAATTTTAATTTTGAGCCTTTAGGGCAAAAGTTATCATTGCAGTTATTGTAAGTACTTAAATGAATAAATCTAAAAGAATATTTTGAGTAGTAATTAAATTACCCTATGATAATTTAATTACATTTGTTGTTCTTGAAACAAGATACTTTTGTTTGTGAAACAAAAATATCTTATATGCACTTGCTACCTGAGTGCTTGTACAGGCACTGGAGACTCTGCACCCACATTTTGGGAAACCTAACCATATCTGGAGATTTTTCTGAATAAAATTTAGACCAAACATAATGAGTTCATAAGATATCAATCTTCAAAGGGTTATCCTTAGGGTAAAACTTAGTTTATGCAAACCTACGGCTTGGGGACCTTGGATCTTGGGTTACATTTGTATAATAAAAACTTAGGTGGGGATAAGATAAAAGTGTTCAATTATTTATAGGGTTTTCATAAGGAAAATTTATGATACTTGTTCTGCTTGACTTCAGAAAACATAAGTAGCAATTAAGTACATCCAAAAGTAGAATGATCTTGTTTGTTTCCCTTTACTTCTTCAAGTGATGAGCTAGGTAACCACCTGTCAAGTATGTTGTAATAAGTATCTTTAACTTAAATGAACAGGAATTGGTTAATTTAATTCAGGTAATCATTACATATATTTCTGTGGGCAAGAATCTCAGAAGAAATGAAGTAGCCCTCACAGTCAATAAAAAGGTGAAAAAAGCAGTCCTGGGGTATAATTGCAAAAATGATGCGATATCAGTTTGAATCCAAGGCAAACCATTCAATATCACAGTAGTACAAGAATATGATCCAACTATGGATACCAAAGAAGCCAAAGTTGATCAGTTCTATGCAGACCTACAACATCTTCCAGAAATAACCCCCCCCCCAAAAAAAGATGTCATATTCAGCATTAGTATCTTTGAATGCTTAAGTAGAAAATTAAAAGATATTTGGAATAGCAAACAAGTTTGGCCTTGGAATAAAAAAAGAAGCAGGGTGAGACTCAGAATTTTGTCAAGATAACTTACCAATTAGAGCAAACAGTCTTTCTCAACATTCCAAAAGGTGACTCTATACATGGACGTCACCAGATGGTCAATATAGAAATCAGATTGACACCTTCCATGAAGTTAAACACTCATACTCAATTTGTATGGACAACTTGAAAGCTGTTATTATATCATTAAAGTCTGGAGCAGAATGGGGTCATACCGCTATGTGATATTTAACAAAGTTACAAAAGAACAAATTAGTATAGATAGTCATAGAGGAAATGAAATAAGATTAGACCATAAAGCAATCCAATTCTCTTTATTGTGGATAGGAATTTGTGTTCATACATTTTCATGGTCTTTTGTTTTGGTCTGTATCTGCAATTTCTCTGGTTCAGTGAATTTCAGGCAAGGGAATTCTCTCTACCAATGCAAATATGCATTCTAAAATCTTATACTCTTGGTGTACTGAGATGTTAAATGACTTGCCCAGGGTCACACAACCAATATGTGTCATAGGAAAGACTTTAATCCACATCTTTCTCAATGAAGCCACTTCACCACAATGTCTCTATTCGCACCATTAAATGAAGCAAAGCATTCTAATCATTTTAAAAAAGACAATTGAGAGAAAATAAAATATTTTCATCACTACAAATTAGAACTTACAGAGCATCTATAGTTAAACTATCACTAATCTTTTCACTATAATTAGATCTATTATTTTTAAGTACTATATATCAAAAACAATACTGTTGTCTTAATTTTTGGCAAGATAACTCACTGATCATAACAAACACTTTGTGAACAACTTGCAAGACAACCCTTACAATAGACATCAATCAGATTGATTATATACTTTGCAGACAGAGGTGGAGGAGCCTTATATAAGTTAAAATGAGACCTGGATCTGACTGTGATCATGAGCTTCTTATTGCAAAATTCAGAATTAAAATGAATAAAGTAGGGGAAAGCATCAGCTCATATAGGAATGACCTTAGTAACATCCCTTATGAATATGAAGTAGAGATGAAGAATAGATTTAAGGGAGTAGATAGAGCACCTGAAGGGCCATGCACAGAGATTTGTGATAGGGTATAGGAGGCAGCAAATAAAAAGCATTCCAAAGAAAAAGGAGAGCAAGAAAGCAAAAGGCTATCTGGGGAGACTTTACAAATAGCTGAAGAAAAAAGAAAAGCAAATGGTAGAGGAGAAAGGGAAAGATATACCCAACTGAATGCAGGATTCCAAATAGTATCAAGGAGAGATAAGATGGCTTTCTTAAATGAGCAATATAAAGAAATAGAAGAAAACAATAGAATTGGAAAGACAAGAGATCTCTTCAAGAAAATTAGAGATATCAAGGGAATGCTTCATGCAAAAATGGACATGATGAAAGACAAGAATGGTAGGGAGTTAACCAAAGTAGAAGACATTAAGAAGAAGTGGCAAGATTATACAGAAGAACTAGACCAGAAAGATCCGAACATCATTAATAATCACAATGATATGGTTATTGATCTAGAGTTAGACCCTGGAGAATGACTTCAAGTGGGCTTTGCTAACACTAAGGCTAGTGCAGGTGATGGAATTCCAGTTGAGTTTATTTAAAACCCTAAAAGATGGTACTGTTAAAGTGCTTCATTCAATATGCCAGCAAATTTGTAAAGCTCAATAGTGGCCAATGGATTGGAAAAGATCAGTTTAAGTCCCCATCCCAAAAAAGGAGAATACCAAATTACTGAATAATTGTACTCATTTCACACATTAGCAAGATTCTGCAAGCTAGGTTTCAGAATATGTAAACCAAGAATTACCAGAAGAGCAGGCTAGTTTTTGAAGAGGCAGAGGAACTAGAGACCAAATTGCCAACATTTCTTGAATTATGAAGAAAGCAAGGGAGTTTCAGAAGAAAATCTATTTCTGCTTCACTACTTCCACTAAAGCCTTTGACTGCATGGATCACAACAAAATGCAGCAAGTTCTCAAAGAAATGAAAGCATGAGATCATCTTACCTGTCTACTGAGGAAACTGTATGTGGGTTGAAAAGCAATAGTTAGAACTGAACGTGGAACAACTGTTTAAGAGTGGAAAAGGAGTGTAAAAAAGCTGTATATTGTTACGTTATTTATTTAACTTATATGCAGAGTACATTGTGCAAAATGCCAGGTTGGATAAATCAAAAGCCAGAATTAAGGTTGCAGGGAGAAATATCAACAATCTCAGATGTGCAGAGAATACCACTCTGGGGAGCTAGGTGGGGCAGTGGATAGAGTGTTGAGCCTGTAGTCAGGAAGATTCATCTTCCTGAGTTCAAATCTGACCTTACATGCTTACTAGCTGTGTGACCCTGTACAAGTCATTTAGCCCTGTTTGCCTTAGTTTCCTAAAAAATGAGCTGAAGAAGGAAATGGCAAACATCTCCAGTGTCTTTGCCAAGAAAATTCCAAATGGGGTCATGAAGAGTCACACATGTTAGAATGATTAAACAACAACAGCAAATTTTAATTTAAAACAGACTCATTAATGTATTGGTGGTAAACCTGTGAATTGATTCAGTCATTGAGAAAAGAAATTTGGAACTTCCTAAAAAGTCTCTAAACTGCATGTACACTTCCATCCAAAAATGTTAATATTAGGCCTTTACTTCAATTATGTCAATGGTGACTCCCAGATCACCAAATCAGTGTAAGAAGTCATATTACTCTTCTCATCTGGTTGTTCTGGATATGTTCTGAAAAGTCCAGGGAGGGAAAGGAAAGGTGAGAAAAATATTGGTAAGTCTATATTTCTGAAGGGAAACCTGAGTACGAAGTTCTCAACAATAAAATTCTGAGAACACAAAGAGAAACAATTCCAATGAGGAAGAAAATGGAGAGTTGTCTTAAGTGGACAATATGGACACATAAATGTCAGTAATAGTGAAGAGATAACATGATTGATGTAAGAAACAATTTCCTAACAATTAGAGTTTATTCAAAAGTGTAATGGAGTGGTGGAAGAAGTAATGGACTCCTTCCTGAACATCTTAAAAGAGAGGTTATATAACTACTTGTTAGGTGTAGTATAAGGGAGATTTTTTTTTTTCAGGTAGGTATTGGACTGGATGGTTTCTTATATTCCTTCTAACTCTGGAATTCCATGATTCTGTGAAAGGATTAGAGAATGTGGTTTGGTCACAACATAGATTATCTATTTTGATGAGATCACAAACCCATCAAAAAATGTGCTCTGTGTACTTGTATATGGGTATCTGAAGCCATGGATTTTATTACTGTCTGCTATTGGATATTTCTTCCTGCAAACTAGTGGTCCTTTCCTTTCATAGCCTTCTTCATCTGCCATATCAGCAATTCTCTGACTTGGAATCTAACTTGGAAGATGTTTGTGAGTTTTTGTCCTTTCCCTATATGTTCCATTGAAACCTCTCTTAAGCTTGATTTATCACAAAATAAATGTCTATATACAACAAATAATGCAATTTTATGGTATTCAAACTAAGTGCATTTGTGAAAAGTAATGTTTAAAAGTGTTTTTTTTTTTTTATTTCTGGCCCCATCTCTTCTTCCCTGAACATTATAATCAAAGACACTGCCTACCTAGTTCTGTCATTTAGCTTCTCTGGGAGGAACCAAATTACTGCCTGTGATCACAGGTGGGATATTAGAGGTGGGATATGAAGCCAGGTAGGTCCCTTTTCTTCCAAAATCCTGTGCATTTTCCACTATACTACTCTGCCCATTTTCTCTTTCAATCCTATTCTCATCCCACCTCTGATATTTAATGTCTATGTGATGATAGGCAATCATTTAGTTTCTCTGAACCTTACTTTCTTCTTCTGTAAAATATGCATAATAACTATAGAATCTACATCACAAGATTGCTGTGAGAATCAAATGTGATTATGAATGCGTAATGAAAATGCTATATATTTGTAGGTATCAGCTGCCTCTGGAAGAGGAGGGTCAACAATAGATGTCATTACCCCAGCATGGTCTTGGATAAGGTGGCACTATGGTCACAGTCTAAATCATGACTTAAATTAGTATTTTATTTCTTGATAATTCACAAGGCTATATAAACTTGGATCAACACTTGCCTTTAATAGTTCATAGACATGGAAGAAACTTTAGTGGTTATTAAATACAATTCTCTTATTTTACAGATAAAGGAACCACAAGACTAGTTACCTCCACCGTTGCCCCAAAGTAGCATGTCCAGGTCACACGGAGTAAAATGTGGGCTCAAACCCAGGTTTCTTGGTTCTTAATCTAGAGCTCTTTCCACTACACTATGTTGGAAACTTATATTAATGTCACAATCTGTCATTAGTTAGAGTGATCTTACCTAATGTATTGGGTAAGGCAATCTGTCAATATTTATGTGACACTTTCCCACTGATCAACCATTCTTCGTGGTCATTGCAAAGGAAGTGAGAGCCAGAGAAGGATTCTTTTGCATATACGACCCCCAGCTCACAGCCCCCATGGAGAAATGGTTTTCCCACTTTTGCTTTTGAGTACCCATCTAAGTCTTCTGTTTTCCCTTATTTCTGCCTTCTATGATCGTTCTCAGGAGCCAGTTGTAACTGGCTTTGGCGAGGCAATTGTTAACTTTTCACTGAAAGTGGCCATAGTAACAAATATTTGGCAGCACACTCTTGGTCCTTGGTCATCTCACAAACTTCCAGCGGGGGGGGGGGGGAAAGGGAGAGAGGGAGAGGAGAGAGGGAGAGAGGGAGAGAGAGGAGAAACTTCAGTTCCCAGGATGCATTGCGCTCTTAGCACAGGCGTGTCTGGGAAGCACCCACCCAACAGAGAGCTTGGGAGACTGGGGTTACAGCTATGGATCCTGGCTGGGGAGCAGGAAGTGGGAGTCGCAGAGCCCTTGGGTAGAGGTGTCCGTATGACATGACTGCTTAACCTCCCAAGTACACACCAGGGCGAAGAAGAGCGCAGCCAGGTGCTCAGCTGAGGGCATGAAAATGGAGGAGCGCAGCAAATGAAGATGCAGCAGCAGCAACCACTGCTGCAGCCGCAACAGCCGCACCCCCAACAGCCGCAGCAAGTAGCAGCTGAGCAGTAGAGATTCTGGCCTGACAGCCACTCATTTCGCAGTATTACTGCTCCTTCCAATCTCGTGGGGTCATGTAACTCTGGCGACAGCTGGTTCCCACTACCTCCTCTCTCTGCCCTTTACCCGGCTAACTCCTGTATGCTATGAGCGACAAGATGAAGAAGCAGTTCAATCGGATGCGCCAGCTTGCCAACCAGACCGTAGGCAGGTAAGGTCAACACTACTCTGCCCGCCCTCCTCATATCCCTTGGCTGAAGGAATAGCCCCTCCTGCAGATCTGGCTCTGGTGCCTGGTTGATGGCGTCTGTTGTGGGTCTCCCTCCCTTCCTTGTTTTTCTCCCTCTTATGTCCCATATTTTCATCATCTTGTTTTTGCATTTCTCAGACCACTTTGGCAGTAATCCTCCTCTTTGCCCCTTCTCTGGTGCTCTATGGTTCTGCGTACATTTACCAAGTGAACTATGACGCACTATATACCTCGATTCGCTTCTGCTCGTCTTCCTGGAGACCCCCTGCAGCCCTCCTCTGCTCTTCCAGTCATTTATCTTCCTCCCCTTCTATTGGCACAAATCTCCAGGATAGCATCTCTTGGGTACAGGTGTCTGCTTTGACTTAGGAGTGCCTTGGGCCAGACTAATTAATTCCCTCAGGATGGCTCCCTTGCTCAAGGTGAATGGGTTTGGGAGGGGTGGAGGCTCTCTTGCATAGGGGTTTAGGGTTGGTAATTGGGTCCAGAGAAACTAATGGGCCTACATGTATTTATTGGACATCCCTGAGCCTGCTCATACTGCAGTGTTTTGTTTTTTAAATTGCTTTAATGATATTACAATATCAGATCTTTTTCCTGGCACTGCATGCCAAGAATACTGCTGTGGAGAGGGAGAATACTGATGGAATGGTGCTATTGTGAGACAAATTTGTCTTTTTGATTTAAGAATAATTTCAAGGACTGTGAAGGAGATAATGTGACAATAGTAGAAGATGTTTGTAGACAGGAAATGCTTACTGGATAGATAAGAAAGGGATTCTAGCCAGGTGAAGAAATGAAAGTTTAGCAAATTCTATCTTAACAGGACCTGAGCAATAAACCTTAAGCAAAAAACCTCCAAGAGGTGACAAGAGGGGAGAGGGAGGGGGGAAACTATGGTAAAGTTGGTGAAAATTAGATTGAGCAGAATATGACTCCTAAGTTGTTTTCAAAAGTATCAATATCAATACATGTTATATAATGACACTGGTAATCTTTTTCAGAATCTGGGCACTCCTTGAGAAAAGGATTGGCAAATTAGTGAATTCCTGCAATTGTCATATGTTTGTTACTATAGGAAGCTTTTCAGTTATATCTGAGGTAAAGAATGTTGGGAATTTAGGTAGGTTTGTGAGGCAACCAGAAAGCAAAATGCTTAGCCTTGACTGCTTCTCTGGAGATTGAACAGTGGAAAGGGCCTTTTGATTGGTTTTTATTAAGAAACTGAATACCATTTCAAGAGGGGAAATTGATTTTGAGTTTCAAACAGAGAGATTTGCTTAGGTAGAGGATGGTCAACTCTGTCCGTAGCAATTGTTTTTATTTTAGTAGGTATATAGGGTTAAGAGATGCTAATATGTGATATATGTAATCAGTGATGTCAGTTAATGATAAAAGTGAAAATAAAAAGTTCCTTCCTTCCTTCCTTCCTTCCTTCCTTCCTTCCTTCCTTCCTTC
>NW_027187380.1:37307601-37338391 GCF_028583685.1 Petaurus breviceps papuanus
CTTCCTTCCTTCCTTCCTTCCTTCCTTCCTTCCTTCCTTCCTTCCTTTCTACCTTCTATATGTCCATTCATCCTGTGTGATTCTTTTCTATTCTTTCCCATCCACCCTCCAAAGAGGATCCACCCAGAATTCTGAAATAAGACTTCAAGGGCTCTAATGTTATGTAGTTACAATATAAAGTGTAACAAGAGCTGTTTGTCTCTTATCCTTTGCTTTGCTACATGTCCAACCCATCTCTTTTTCTGGTAATATATCTCTGATACCATCTTTTATGACACTTCTTTTGTGCCATTTATCTTTAGTTTTATGTTGCTGCCAATTTTTTTATGCTCATCTTAAATCACAATTGCTGATCTGCTATGGAAGAGGGTGTTTGCTCATTGGGAGTTCCCTGTGACAAAAAATCATAGGTCTGCACTAAAAGAAAATGTCTCTCCATTGTATTTTTGGTGACTCTCAATCTTAATTCTTTGAAAATTGTGGCATTTTTTATTTTTAGCCATATTATTATTATTATTAAGCAATCAGGGTTAAGTAACTTGCTCAAGGTTACACGGCCAGTTATTTCTGGGTATGGTGCTAAGTATCTGAGCCCAGATTTGATCCCCAGGTCATCCCGATACTGGAGCTGGTGCTCTTACTCGCTGAGCCTCCTGGCTGCGCCTTTTTAGCCATATTATTGCCAGAGAAATACTGATGTCCAAAAAAGCGGCATGATTGAAGTTGTTCAAAGTTGACCATCTTCTAGACCATTTTCATTGCCAATCTATAAGCAGTGGGTTTTCAAACTTTTGTTTTGCTTTTGGCACAATATTCTTTGCTGTGAAGACTTGGAGCTCACTGAATGTTTAATTTGGTAATATTACAGGAGAGCTGAAAGTCACAGAAATGAAATTTACTTTCAATAAGTAAAGCTTTTTTTCTTGAGTTTTTTTTTTTGTAAATTCAAGGTATGACATGTTTTGAGCTTAGTTTACATATATACTAGATAAGTTTTGTTTTATTTTGTTTATCCTGTGAATGCTGGGCAAAATTTATGTCAAACAAAATTATTTACATATTCTATTTTCACAGTGAAATAAAATCGAAATTGTTGCAGCACACCTAATTATGCTCCCCTTGAAAATACCAGATCTATTTGTTGTTCAGTCATTCTGTCATGTTTGACTCTTGGACCATGGGGGTTTTCTTAGTAAAGATACTGGAGTGGTTTTCCATTTCTTTCTCCAGTCGATTAAGATAAACAGAGGTTAAGTGACTAACCCAGGGTCACACAGATGGTAAGTATCTGGGGCTAGATTTAAACTGAGGTCTTCCTGAGACTAGAGGCCCAGCACTCTATACACTGAGCCATCTTGCTACTCCAGATCTAAAATGTCTATCTAATGGGTCCTGCCTCTGCTTTTATGGGTATTGAGTTTTGAATTTGTCTAGAATTTCAGGGACAGCTCAGGAAGGGCACTTGCAAGCTTTCAGTGCTCTGAAAGTGGTCTGGTCCATGGCAAAGTCTGATCACTCATTTTCTGAGTTAGGGTTGTTACCTCCCTTCCCTGTCTGAACTCTGCAAACTTATTTGCATGTTATTGGGTCTGAGCAACACACTTGTGGACTTGCCTCTAGTTGGAGTTCCAGTAGACTCAGTGGAAAGCTCTGCAGATTCAGAGTGACAGAATTGTACTTTCTGTTACGAATTCCTGCCCTGGTTATTCTACTGTAGGCTTTAGAGTCAATTGCAGGCTAGAACTGTGAGCTGTGGAAGAGTATAGATGAAAAGCAACAGCAACACACAGATATAGCTTTTAGTGATAGTATTTTAAAATATAATTTTACTACTCACAAAGGAGGTAGAACGGTTGCAAGCTAAGGCAATCCCTGTGTGCTTCTTCTATGCCTGTAGTGGGCAGCATCCTCCAGTCAAATATCCAGAACCTCTCAGGGCTCAAATGTATATGATTTCTAGACAACCCATAGAACACCAATGGGAGATGGCCCAATTATCATTAAGAACAGTAAAGTGAGAGTATTTTCTATTGCCTAATAGGTAGTGAGTTATGGGGGGCAGGGATGTAGAAAATTTAACCCTAATGGTACCATTACAGCAAGAAGTTGATGCAGGGCTAATGCCCAATTTCTGTATTTATTACTTTGGAATATATTCATTATAGTGAGTTGGGGCCATGCCAATCAAACCAGTTTCTCTAACTTACAAACTAAGACCCTCACTCCACTACTGGGGTCCAAGACACACCTCTAAACTTGCTTCTGGATCAGTATACAATCCACAGTCTGTGACCACTCCTTATCCTGGACCACCATACTAGGTATGGGGCCCCTCTTCAATACACAATGAATTTGTGACCTAGCATTGGGTAATGACAGTGCAGCCAGCTGGCATTTTTTCTGAATCCTGTACAAGTTTGGGTCCCATTGTGTATCTGCCAACTGCTTTTGTCCTGTTACACAGCTTTGGCCATATTTTAAGTGGCCCTGAACTTACATGGTCTATATGACATTTCAAGCTAAACTCTTCTCTAGTTCCAGCAGAGCTCTCTATCTTCCTCTGAAGGAATGGAAAAAAATGACTGTGATTTTTTTTCTTTGGAGGTACTAGGATGCTATCCAGTACATTTTCTAGATCTGTGTGGAGGAGTTGTGAAAGAGAGCTTGGCTAAAAAAGATCTATTCTGCCATCTTGGCTCATACAACTTTCCCTTTTGATCATTTTGTGGTTTTATATTGATTTATAAGGTAATCATTGTATATCTTGTGTGAAAAACTTTCCATTTCCATTCTTCTCTATATTTATTTCTTACAGAGAAGTTATATTCCAATATATGCATGTACCACAAAATTTTTAGGTATTCCTATCATTGGGTTCCTACTTTAGTTCCATTTCCTTACTATCACAAAATGCGATGACACAATTTTTTGGTAGAAGTTTTCCTTCTTATCATTGTGTTTTTTTGGGACATAAGCCTAGTAGTAGAATGTCTGGGTCAAACGATATAGAGATTTTAACTACTATATTTACATAATTCCAATTGTTTTCTATAATGGTTGTATTGATTCATAGCTCTACCACCTATGCACTAGTATACTTATCTTCCTGCTATCCTTCCAACGTTGACTACTCCCATGTTTTATCATCTTCCCCAATTTGAAAGTTATGTGGTAAAATTAATTTGTTATGTGGTAAAAAAGTTATGTGGTAAAAATTAATTTGTTTTTCTCCAATTATTGATAATTTGAAGCATTCTTTTACATAATTTGTTAATTATTTGCAGTTCTTTTGAAAATTATTTGTTGGGGGGGGGCGCTGAGTCAAGATGGCAGAGTAGAAACAGGACCTCCGGCTCCAGCTTCCACCTTCCCCAATTCATGTAAAAGGGGACCCTGAACAAACTTTGGAGCTACAGAACCCACAAAATGACACAGATAAGCTAACCTCCTGCTGAGGACAGCCTGGCAGGCTGGAAGGAATCGGCCAGCACAGCACTCTGGAAGCTGAGCCCAGGTTCATGCCAAGATTTTAGCCCCAGGGTGGGCCTGACCAACCACCAGCTGGAGGGACTCCAGATCACCAGCAGCTGTGGCCGTTTCCAGATTTATCAACACATAGAAGCGAAGGACAAAGTGAGAGGTCAGGGCAGTCTGGACTTTGGGACCAGTAGTTGGGAGAGCATGGCTTTTGCCCCCAGGGCGAGAAGAAGCTGAGTCGCCTCAGCACAGCCAGTGCCACGTTGCAGATTCAGCTCCTTACCTGCAGACTATAGGGGGAACAAGCGACCAGTCTGAGGAGTAATTGCTCTTGCGTTAACCTGGTTGGATCTGGTTTGTGGTCTAGGGGAGGTCCTGGGGTGTGTGACCAGCTTGCCAGGGGGTGTGGAGGCTTCAGAGAGGGCACCAAACTAATACCTCTGGCAGCTGGGAAAACCCCAGGGCAGGCTGGGGGGGGGGGAGGGAAGTTAGAAGCACCCACTTTTGAAAAGAGACAGGATCAAAGTAGAGAATAGAACAAGTGAGAGGTGGGATAGGAGGGAGGGAAATATAGTTAATCTTTTACATTATATCTACTATGTAAATGTTTTGCATTAGCTACACATATACAACCTATACTGAACTGCTTATCTTCTCAGTAAGGGTAGGTGACAAGGGAGGAAGTGAATGAACCTGGAATTCAAAGTTTTAAAATCAAATGTTTAAAATTATATATATGTACTGTTATTAATACTATTTTACATGCAATTGGGAAATAAGATATACAGGCACTGGGGCATAGAGATCCACCATGCCCTACTGGAAAAGTCAAAGGGGGTATGGGAGAAGATATGGGAGAGAGCAGATTGGAGGAGGGCATATCCTGTGGTATTGCTATTTTGGGGTGGTGGGTAGGGGAAAAACAGGGAGAAAATTTGTAACTCAAAATCTGGCGGAAATGAATGATGTAAATCAGAAGTTAGTAAAGCATTTGAAAAATGAAAAAAAAAAGAAAATTATTTGTTCAAGGTTGATTACCTATCAATTGGGGAATCATTTTTGGATACACGCATATACATACATATACAATCATACATACATACATATAGCATAGATATACATATACATATATAAATATGTGTTGTATGTACACAACACATATTTATATACCTGTGTATGTATATATGTGTATATGTACATATGCATATGTGTGTATATGCATGTTTATATACACATAATATAGCACTTTTACCACGTCTTTCAAATTGGGAATGGTGATAAAAGATGGGAGTTGTCAGTGTTGGAAGGGTAGCAGGAAGATAAGTGTGTATATATGTATATTTTGTTGTTATTCAGTCATTTCAATCATGTACAACTCTTTGTGATTGCATTAATGTAATTGTGATTGAGTTCCATTTTTTTCCTATTCTCCATCTAACTTATTACATAGATCTATCTCCCTATTTTCAATCAATAACAGATTGGGTTTGATGACTTCTGCTCTATAATATACATTGAGGACTAGAAATGCTATTCCTTATTCATCCCAACTCCTTTTAATTGTTTCCCTGGATATTTTAGCTCTTTTATTTTTCCAAATGTATTTTATTATTTTATAAATCCCTGTAAAATATCCATTTCATAATTTGATTAGAATAGCATTAAAAGTATAAATTAACTTTGGAAGCATTTGTCATTTTTATTTTATTGGCACAGATCAGCCATAAACATGAAGAATCCTCCAACTACTGAAATTGTTCTTTATTTCTTTAAAGAGTTATTTTTAATTGAATCCATACAAATATTTTATGTTAAAGTTTTAGTTGATAGATGCTCAAATTTTTAATGCAGTTTGTATTTATTTGTAATGACATCTCCCTTTCTGTTACTGCCTCTTGAATTTTATCATCATCATCATCATCATCAGTGTTGATGATGTAGTTCATTTTTGATGGATTATTTTGTTTCCTGCAACTTTGCTAAAGCTATTATTTCTCAGTGTCTGTGCTTATTCATTAAGGATTTTCTTTTTTTGTTTGTTGTTTCTAATTTTTATTTGTTTTGTTTTTTTCTTTCTGGAGGGGGGAAGGTAGGGCAATTGGGGTTAAGTGACTTGCCCAAGGTCACATGGCTAGTTTTTTTTGTTAAGTGTCTGAGGCCCGATTTGAACTCAGGTCCTGCTGACCCCAGGACTGGCACTCTATTCACTGTGCCATCTAGCCACCCCTTCATTAGGATTTTCTAAGTAAACCATTGTGTCATCATCAAACAGAGATAGTTTTATTTTCTCTTCACCTATCTTTCTACCTTTAATTTCTTTCTATTGTCTCATTGGTAACATTTTCAGAACTATTATCATGTAATAATGGGGAAAGTATGCCTCCTTGCCTTACTACTGTATATATTGGGCAAGCTTCTAGTACATCCTCATTGTCTGCAATGTTTATTTTTCGTTTTATATTTTTGTTATATTAAACAAAAGGCTTCAATATGCCTGTACTTTCCAGATTTTTTTGCATAAATGTATGTTCTTTGCCAAATGTTTTTCCTACATTTATTGAGATAATCATGAAGTTTGAGATATTTGATTTTAACATGATAAATTAAGTTAATTATTTTCCTGTCATCAAACCATCCTTGCATCTCTGGTATAAGTCTAACTTGGTCACAATGAATTATTTCTTGGATGAATTGCCATGGTATGACAATATTTTACTTAATATTTCTGAAGTGATTATATTGATATATTGTTCTGTCTTTTATCTTTCCCTGGTTTAAATATTAGTACTGTATTTAATAAAAGGAATAAAGGAGGATACTTTATCAGTTTCTAGAATAATTTGTGTAATATTGGTGCTAATTATCCTTTAAATATTTCACAGAATCTTCCTATGAATTCATCAGGACCAGAAATTTTTTCCTTTGGTATTCCCTTTATAATTATTTTTGTGTCTTTTTTCTGAGATTGGATTTCTAAGTTTCCAATATTATTTTTTGTCATTTTGGATATTTTATATTTTTGAAAGTATTCTTTGCTTTATTGGTCATTGTTGTTAGCATGCAACTGTGCACAGTGACTTTTGATAATTGTTTTCCTTCCTAGAATGAATAAAGCACTTATTTAGCAATTAATATAGACAAAGCACTGGGCTAATTCTTGAGAATATAGTTAGAAAAGTAGTAGAATATCTGCTCCTCAGGAGCTCAATTCTGATAGGAGAGAGAGGCCACACATTTGTTGTTTTTGAGCTGGAGAAGGAAATGACAAACTACTCCAGTATTTTTGTGAAAACAAAACAAAACAAGAAAACCCAAATGGAGTCATGAAGACATGGAGACATGACTGAAATGACTAAATAACAACAAAAAAGTAGTTCATAATGTCTCTTCTTTAATGTCATTACTGCTAAGAAAAATCATGTCAATTTCTGCTGTTGAACCATTTGATTTCCAAGGACTTTGGTGACCAAAAGTTTCTTTTCTGGATCTTCAGTAAATGTGTTTGTACCAGGATGCATGGCCAGGCGGTATTACCACTCTTAGGGCTCTTTGGCCTATCTGCCTTTTGGTAGCAGTTGGTCAGTAGTTTTTATAGTGATGTTCAGGAAGATAAGGCCTATTTCTCACCTTGGTGATGGCTGCATACTGGCAGCATGGGACACACTACTATTCCCAAAAATCTTGGGTTCAGGGTCCTGGGCTGCCTTCATCAGGATCCAAAGGGAGATAGTGATCAAGGTAGTGATACTGCTAGTTCTTGCCTCAAGCAAATTATGAGTGGCAGTTACTTGGCAGTTGGTAGAAGATGGCTAGCCTTTTCTCCATAAGATTGCTTCCCTAAATGACTGTGATGACAGGGCTTGAAGCAGGACTGGTGGTCCTGAGGTGAGAGAGCTGCCACCCTCAGGGCTCCTGTACTTATCTAACCTTTAATTAGTAGATGGTCAAGAGTTGTTGCTAGTGGTAATAAATAAACTGGACGTCTTTTCCACATAATTTTTCCTTTTAAAGATGGCTGCCAGAGCTATGCTAGATGCACGTCTGGTGACCTGGGGGAAATTGTTATTCCCATGACTTCTAGGGTCAGGTTTCGGAGATGTTTCCATCAGAGTCTGAGGGGAGTTGGTGGTCAAGGTGGTTGTGGTGGTAGGTGGTGGTTTGACTGACCCAATAAATGCTATCTCCTGTCTCTTCCCCAGCACACTTTGTTGCTTTAGCTTAAGCTAATTCATTTGCCCTTCTGATTTTCTAAGATTTCACCTTGTTTCCTTGCTGTTTTGTTGATTTTATTGTCTGCCTTCTTTTTAATCAGATTGGTTAAAGATTTGTCTGTTTTATTAGTATTTACATAGAATCAGATTTTAGTTTTCTTTGTCATTTCTATTGTTTTTTTCTCAAATGCTTTATTAACTTCTGATTTACTCCATTCATTTCTGCCAGATTTTGAGTTACAAATTTTCTCCCTGTTTTTCCCCTACCCACCACCCCAAAATAGCAGTCCCACAAGATATCCCCTCCTCCAATCTGCTCTCTCCCATATTTTCTCCTATACACCTTTTGACTTTTCTAGTGGATCTCTATGCCCCAGTGCCTGTATATCTTATTTCCCAATTACATGTAGATAGTATTAATAATAGTATATATATATATATATATATATGTATATATATTTGAATATTTGATTTTAAAAGTTTGAATTCCAGATTCATTCCCTTCCTCCCTTGTTGCCCACCCTTATTGGGAAGATAAGCAGTTCAGTATAGGGTGTACATGTGTGGCTAATGCAAAACAATAACATAGTAGTTATATTGTAAAAGACTGACTATATTTCCCTCCCTCCTATCCCACCTCCCACTTGTTCTATTCTCTACTTTGATCCTGTCCCTTTTCAAAAGTGGGTGCTTCTAACTTCCCTCCCCTCCAGCCTGCCCTCCCTTCCATAATCCCCCTTCTCATCCCCTTCCCCTGACTCTCCTGGAGGGTGAGATACCCTATTTAGTGTGTATTTCATTCCGTCCCCAAGCCAAATTCAATGGGAATAAGGTTGACCCATTCCCTTTTGTCTTCTTATTCTTCCCCTCCATTGTAACCATTTTCCCTTGACTCTTCTGTATGAGATCGTTTACCCCATTCTGTCTCTCCCCATTTCCTCTCATTATATTCCTCTCTCACCTCTTAATTTTACCTTTTAAGTATCATCCCTTCCTGTTAAATTGGTCCTCTGCCCTCTATGTGTACCTGTAAGTATATATACACACATTCACATATGTATTCATATGCCTATATACCCTCATATATAGACACACACACACAAACACACACACATATATACATATGTATATTTCTATTCCCTTCAACTACTGAGAAAAGTTTCATAAGTTACAATTATTTTTTTTCCATGTAGGAATGTTAATAGTTCAACTTTGATAAGTTCCTTATGATTTCTTTTCCCTGTTTACCTTTTCATGCTTCTCTTGCTTTTTGTATCTGAATGTCAAAATCAAATTTTCTATTCAACTCTGTTTTTTTCATCAAGAATGCCTGAAAGTCCTCTATTCCACTGAATGACCATATTTTCCCCTGAAACAAGATACTCAGTTTTGCTGGGTAGGTGACTCTTGGTCTTAATCCCAGCTCTTTTGACGATCCCTCAGTGTAGAAGCTGCCAGATCCTGTGTTATCCTGACCGTGTTTCCACAATATTCAAATTATTTCTTCCTGGCTGCTTGTAATATTGTCTCCTTAATCTGGGAATTCTGGAACCTGGCTATAATATTCCTAGGAGTTTTCTTTTTAGGATCTTTTTCAGGAGGTGATTGGTGGATTCTTTCAACCTCTATTTTGCCCTCTGGTTCTAAAACATCAGGGCAGTTTTCTTTGAGAACTTCCTGGAGGATGATTTCTCAGTTATTACTTTGATCATGGCTTTCAGGTAGTCCAATAATTTTTAAATTATCTCTCCTGGATCTATTTTCCAGGTCAGTGGTTTTTCCCATGAGATATTTCACATTTCCTTCTATTCTTTCATTTGTTTGCATCTGTTTAACAGCATCTTGATTTCTCATAAAGTCATTAGCTTCCATTTGCTCCAGTCTAATTATGAAGCAATGATTCTCCTCATTGAGCTTTTGAGATTCTTTTTCCATCTGGCAAATTTGGCTTTTTAAGGCATTCTTCTCCTCATTGCCTTTTTGAGCCTCTTTTGCCATTCGAGTCAGTCTGTTTTTTAAAGTGTTATTTTCCTCAGTCAGGCTGTTGACTCTCATTTCATAATTTTCTTGCATTGTTCTCATTTCTCTTCCCAGTTTTTCCTCCACTTCTCTTATCTGCTTCTTAAGGTCCTCTATGGCCTGTAACCAGATCATATTTTCCTTTGAAGCTTTTGGTGCAGGAGTTCTGACTTCACTGTCTTCCTCTTGTTCCATGCTTTTCTCCTTTTTGTCCCCAAAATAGGAGTGTAATGTTGGAATCTTCTGTCTGCTTTGTTTCATTTGCCTGGTCATGTTGCCCCTCAGTCACTTGACCCCTGGGATTTTTGCCACAGTAGGACTTTGCCAGCAGACAGGGGAGCTTTCGTCCCAAACGTTGGGGTTTTCTCAGCTGCTGGAGGTATTAGATGGGTGCCCTCTCTGAAGCCTCCACATCCTCTGGCAAGCTGGACATACATCCCAGGACCTCCACCCAGACTGCAATCCAGATCCAAGCAGGTTAAAGCAAGAGTGATTATCCCTCAGACTGGTGCTTGGTCCCCCTACACTCTGCAGTCCAGGAGCCGAAGCCGCCATGTGGTGCTGGCTGGCTGTGCCAGCGTCTCAGAGGCTTCTTGCCCCGGGGGCAAAAGCCAGGCACTCCCACTTACTGGGTCCCAAAGTTCAGACTGCACTAACCTCTCACTTTGTCCTTCACATCTATGTGTTGATAAATCTGGAAATGGCCTCAGCTGCTGCTGATCTGGAGTCCCTCAGGCCGGCTGCTGGTCAGGTCCACCCTGGGGCTAAAGCCTCGGCATGGGGTTGGGCTTGTCTCCCAGAGTGCTGCTCTGGCCAATTCCTGCAGGCCTGTCGGGCTGTCCTCAATGGGAGGTTAGCTTCTCTGTGTCATTTCGTGGGTTCTGCAGCTCCAAAGTTTGTTTAGAGTCCCCTTTTCACATGGGTTGGGGAAGGTAGAAGCCGGAGCAGTGGGGAGGTCCTGCTTCTACTCTGCCATCTTCTCTATTGTTTCCCAATTTATCTGTTTCTCTTTGATTTTTATCTTCTTTTGTGTTTAATTTTGGATTTCAAATTCTCAAACATACATTCAGTTAACTAATTTTCTCTTTTTCTCTTTTGTTAATGTCTGTCTGTAGCAATATAAATTTTTTCTTGAATACTGCTTAAATGCATCCCAGAAATTTTGGTATGTTTTTCCATCATTATCATTTTCATACACATGTATTCATTAGTTCTGTGATTTGTTCTTTGAACTACTCTTTATTTAGCATTTTGTTAACTCTCCATTTGGGTCTATGTCTATTTTTTGGTGTTACTGAGCTGATTGTAATTTTTAATGTGTCATGTGTTCTGTAAAGTATGTGTTTACTATTTCTGCATTTTAAACTTTGCTTTGTTTCTATACCCTGATACATGGTCAGTTTTTGCAAAATTGTAGTTCTAATAAATAAGTATATTCTTTAACACTGTTGTTTAGAAAATACCATGTTTTGGGGGCAGCTAGGTGATACAGTGAATAGAGCACCAGCTCTGGAGTTAGGAGGACCTGAGTTTAAATTTGACCCCAGATACTTGACACACTTACTGGCTGTGTGACCTTGGGCAAGACATTTAACCCCAACTGCCTTGCCTTCCCCCTTCAAAAAAAGAAAATACCATATCTTTTAGCTCTAGTTTTTCCAGTAATTTGTTCAATTCTATCTTTTCCCTTTTGTTTAACTTTCTATTCTAGTTGTCTTGAAACAGAGAGTAATGCTAAAATTTCTTGCTATCATTGTGTTACTCTTTATTTCTTCTTGTAATTTTGTAATATTTCCTTTATGAATTTTAAGTGCTAAGGTATTTGGAGCATATAAGTTTGCTGTTAATGTTAGTTTGCTATGACACCTTTCAACATAATGTAGTTTCTTTATCTCTTTTTGTGTTCTGAATTTTTGTTTCTGCTTTTTATGGTAGCTTAATTTCAATCCCAGTTATCTGATAAGAAATTTTTTCTAGCCCCTCATTTTTATTCCATGTGAGTGAAATGGGTGAAAGTATTCTAATAAAATGGGAACAAAAGTCACCAAAATTGAGCTAGGTCCTAATCCTGTAGGCCTTAGTTTTGTTTTCCTGTAAATCACCTGATTTTGGGGAATTCAGGTGGTGCCCCACCCCCCTTCTCCCTCCTAGATGCTCTTTTAACCGCCTGCTTTTGCTAAATAAGGAAAATAGCTGAAATATGTGTTTGAATTGGGTACTTAGAATGTGAGGCTAAAAGTACTAAACATAAAAAAAAAATTTGTGTACTATCTACTTTGGACTCACTCTACCAACTTCTTTTCATGCTGGCAGGTTTGGCCCCTAGACAACAAATAACTACTACTTGCCTTTGAGATGTAGGGATAATCTTGAGGGGATGGGGTTTCTAATACTGTAACTACTAAGCTCTCACTGGTGCCTTCCCATTATCAATCAAGCAATTGAACTCCATTAGCTTTTACAAATACACTTTACTGAGAAGGTATACAGCAAGAACAATTGTCATTAAACAACTCCTATCCCCAAACCAGGACATTCCTTTGTCTTGCACAAATGTTTTGGGGAGAGTGGTATCAAACCTAAAAAAAAGAAAATTAGGCAAAAATGTAGAGAACACAAAGGGTAAAGACATACCTTAAAAATCCTAGTATTGGGACCCCTTCTTTGATTCCTCATAGGTTCCCCTTAGGTATAGTTCTTATGCATTGTGAGGATAGTTAGTAGTCAGGACATCTCTCTTTCTTTTTTGGTTAACAGTTGCTGAAACCACTACTAATCTTGGGTGACTATTTCCAGATACATCTGCACCTATTTCCTCTATTGTTAGCTGCTATCGTTTTGATGGCCACTACTACCCCCATAAGTGGACTCCAATTGCTAGTAGGACCTGTCATGGCTTTGATGAATCTACCAAACTCACAGGATCTCCTGGGCACTCCAGTTTTGGAATACTTGTTCACATAAAATTATGGAAGAACAAAGAAGAAATAGAGGTGACATGTGCTCATGTATACATGGCATCCAGGTGAGAGATAAGGCAGCCACTCTTTTTCTGATGTAGCAGCTAACAGGAGGTGGTTGTTGTGTGTGTTCTTTTACTTAACACCACAAAAGAAGAAACTAAGAAATCATTGGTTGTCACTATAGTATACAAACTCAGTTTCAGCCCAGAAGCTTAAAAAATAAATTTTTCTTTGTCACCTAACCTTTATATAGTCTGCCCATAGTCCCCAATTATTTTATTTATACTTTTTTCAAGTATAAACTTCAAAACTGTACAGTCACATGCAAATGGGATGATGGACCAAAATGTTCTTTCATTATTATTAACTCAGTTTTTTCTGCTTCATACAATTCTTTTCAGTATATTCATTTGAAGGGTAATTCTCTATCTGATACTTTGAACGATTTGCATTTTTCCGTAATATTTTATTTGAAACTATATATCTTTACAAGGTGATTTTTAAAATCACTTTGTTTTCATAAATGTTCTTCTGATCTTTTAGAAACCAAACTGTTCACACATGAAAGGAGATATGCCTTATGTATAAAATAGAACCAAATATAAAGTATACATTATGGTATTTCATGTCCACATGGAAAATTGCTTTTCCCTACATTCTTTATTTATTTTGAAAAATATTTTTCCAGTTATATGTAAAAGCAATTTTTATATATTTTTTTTACATTTTGACTTCCAAATTGTCTCTTTCCTTTCCTACTTTTCTCACTGAGAAGGCAAGCAATTTGATAGAACTTACATGTGCAGTCATGCAAAACATATTTCTATATTTGTTATGTTATTAAGAAAAAGCAGACCAAAAAAAGAAAGAAAGAAATTTTAAAAGTATGCTTCAGAGATGCAGAGGCAGGCCTGGAAGGCATGGCCCGCAGACACAGAGGCAGGCCGGGAAGAGGCCTGATCAACTCAGAGGGCAAGTCGTCCCACCAATCACAAGGGCCACTACCAGGCATATCACCAAAGGGCTGGGACTGGAAAGAGCAAGGTAAGAACCAAATGTAGGGGCCCCTGTCCTGGACAGCAAATACTCCTGGGGCTACCACTTCATAGCCCAGAAATTAAAAAAAAAAAAAGCCCCTATCAGGACCTCCAAAGACCAGGATGAGAGAGTGAACTTCACCTGCTCCAACTCCCCCCCCCCCTTACCTTGAAAACATAGTAACTATTTGCCCCAGGGCAAAACCCTCTACAGTAAAGGCTTGGGATCCCTAAAGGAAGGGCATAGCTAGGGCCCTGCCTCAAAATGGATAGAAAGCAGACTACAAAGTCTCTGGAGTCCTACTGTCCTCAGAGGGAGGAACCAAACTCAGAGGGAGACAATGTGGACTCCACACCCACAGCTGAAACATCAACAGGGAACAGGTCCCAAGCACAGAAAGCTCTCCTAGATGAGATCAAAAGGAACTTTTGAAAAACAAATGAGAGAGATAGAAGACAAAATGAATAATTCTCTCAAAACCAAAATTGCAGAATTAGAAAAACATTATAATGAAGGAAACATCTCTCTAAAAAGAAAAGTGTATGATATGGAAAAGGAGCTCCAAAAATTAACCAAGGAAAATGATTTTTTAAAAACTAGGATCAACCAAATTGAAACAACTCTACGAGGAACCAAGAATTAGTCAAACATAACAACAAGAATGAAAAATTAGAAAAAGAGGTAAAATACCTCAATGGAAAAATAAATGACCTGGAAAACAGATCCAGGAGAGATAATCTGAGAATCATAGGCCTACCAGAAAATCATGATGAAAAAATGAGCTTGGACAACATTCTCCAAGAGCTCATTAAGGAAAACTTCCCTGAGATACTAGAACCTGAGGGTAAAATAGAAATCAAGAGAATCCACCAGACACCTGCTGAAAGAGATCCCAAAGTGAAAAGTCCTTGAAATGTTGTGGCCAAACTCCAGAACTACCAGATAAAAGAGAAAATACTCCAAGTGGCCAGAAAGAAACAATTCAAATATCGAGGGTCCACAGTGAGGATCACACAGTATTTGGTAGCCTCTACACTGAGAGATCAGAGGCAGTGGAATACAATTTTCCGGAAGGCAAAAGAGCTCGGTCTACAACCAAGCATCACATACCCAGCGAGACTGAGCACATTCTTCCAGGCAAAGAGATGGTCATTCAACCATATAACAGAGATCCAAAAAAAAAAAAAGTATGCTTCAATCTGTAGTTAGACTCCATCAGTTCTTTCTCTGGAGGTGGATAACATCTTTCATCAAAAGCCCTTCAGAATTGTCTTAGATCATTGTATTGCTGAGAATATCTAAGTCATTCACAATCTATCATTGTACAATTACTGTTACTGTGTACCATGTTCTCCTGGTTCTGCTCACTTCCCTTTATATTAGTTTATTTAAGTCTTTCCAGGTTTTTCTGAGAGCATCTTGTTCATTATTTCTTATAGCACTACACTATTCCATCATAATCATATACCAAAACTTGTTGTCATTGCTCAATTGGTGGGTATGCCCTAAATTTTTCATTCTTTGCCATTGTAAAAAGAATTAAATAATTTTGTACCTACAGGTCCTTTTCCTTTTTTCTTTGATCTTTTTGGGATATAGACCTAGTAGTGGAATTGCTAGGTCAAAAGTGAATGAATTAGCATCCCAATTTTCCTATATTGCCTCCAACATTTGTCATTTTCCTTTTCTGTCATAGTAGCCAATCTGATAGGTGTGAGGTTGTACTTCAGAATTGTTTTAATTTGCATTTCTTTAATCAGTAGTGATTTATAGCATTTTTCATATGACTATAGATCACTTTGATTTCTTCTTTTAAAAGCTTGCTATTCATAGCCTTTGACCATTTAGCAATTGGGTAATGACTTGTATTCTTTTAAATTTGCCTCAGCTCTCCACATACTTGAGAAATAAGGCTTTCACCAGAAAATTCTGCTGCAAAAACCTTCTTCCAGTTTTTTGCCCTCCCTTAAATCCAGACCATATTGTTTCCATTCAAGTAAAAATCCTTCAGTTTAATGCAATCAGAATTATTTACTCTGCATCCCACAAGGCTCTCCATCTCCCATCTGATCACAAACTCTTCCCCTATCCTGCATCCAACAGACAAACCATTCCATGAACCCCCAAATTGCTCACAGCACCATGCCCATGTCTAAATCAGGATTGGAATTAACTCGCCAGTAAAACAGAAGATAGTAGAATGGGTTAGAAACCACAACCCAACAATATTTTGTTTATAAGAAAAACACTTGAAACAGAAAAGACACACAACAAATGTATTTATTTTTTAAAATTAATTTATGTATTTTTAGTTTTCAAAATTCATTTCCATAAGATTTTGAGTTTTAAATTTTCTGCCCCTCTCTCTCTCTCTCCTCCTCCATCCCCAAGAAGGCATAAAAACTGATATATCCAGGCTCTACTTATACATCCATAATAAACATATTTTCTTATTAGTAATTATATAAAGAAGAATTAGAATCAATGGGAGAAACAACGAGAAAAAAGAAACAAAACAAAACAGCAACAACAAAAAAGTAAATAGTATGCTTCATTCTGCATTCAGATGCCATAGTTCTTTCTCTAGAAGTGGATAGTATTTTCCATCGTGAGTCTTAGAACCTTGCATTACTGAGAAGGGCTAAGTCTATCAAAGTCAGTCATCACACAATGTGGCTATTACTGTGTACAGTGTTCTCCTGGTTCTCAATTCACTCAGCATCAGTTCATATACATCTTTCAAGGTTTTTCTGAAATCCACCTGCTCCTCATTTCTTATAGCACAATAATATTCCATTATATTCCTATACCACAGTTTGTTCAGCCATTCCCCAACTGATGGGCATCCTCTCACTTTTCAATTATTGGCCACCACCAAAGGGACTGCTAGAAATATTTTTGTATATGTGGGTCCTTTTCTGATTTTTATGATCTCTTTGGGATACAGACCTAGAAGTAGTATTGCTGGGCCAAAGGGTATACACAGATTTATAGCCCTTTGCTCATAGTTCCAAATTGCTCTTCAGAATGGTTGTATCAGTTCACAACTCCATCAGCAATGCATTAGTGTTCCAATATTCCCACATCTTCTCCAATATTTATCATTTTCCTGTGTTGTCATGTTAGCCAATCTGATAGGTTTGATGTGATACCTCAGAGTTGTTTTGACTTTCATTTCTGTAATCAATAGTGATTTAGAGAATTTTTATATGACTGTATATAGTTCTAATTTCTTCATCTGAAAACTGCCTGTTCATATTCTTTCTCCATTTTTTAACTGGGGAATGACTTGTATTCTTATAAATTTGACTCAGTCTTCTATGTATTTTAGAAATGAGACCTTTATCAGAGACACTGGCTGTAACAATTGTTTCCCAGCTCTCTACTTTTCTTCTAATCTTGGTTGCATTGGCTTTGTGCAAAAAACTTTTCAATTTAATGTAATCAAAATTATCCATTTTGCATTTCATAATGTTCTCTATCTCTTGTTTGGTCACAAATTCGTCCCATCTCTAATAATCTAACAAGTAAACTGTTCCTTATTCTCCTAGTTTGCTGATAGTATCAGCCTTTATGTCTAAATCATGACTTTGTCTTGGTATACTGTATATGATGTTGGTCTGTGCCTAGTTTCTACCATACTATAGATCCATCCGGAGATTTTTTCTTAGGGAGTTTTTTCATGACTTGTTCAATTTCTTTTTCTGAAACAGGCTTATTAAAGTTTTTTTTTAATTTCCTCTTCTGTTAATCTGGGCAATTTATGGTTTTTTTTAATATTCATCCATTTCATTGATTGTCAAATTTATGGGCATACGATATTTCAAAATAGTTCCTAATTATTGTTTTAATTTCTTCTTCATCGATGGTGAATTCATCCTTTACATTTTTAATACTGGTAATTTGCTTTCTTTTTTTTTATCAAACCAAAAGTTTATCAATTTCAATTTTATTAATCTCTTCTTTTGTTTCCAGAATTTCTAATTTGGTATTTAATTAGATTTCTAAATGCATTCTTTTTCTAGCTTTTTTAGCTGCATGCCCAATTCATTGATCTCCTCTTTCTCTATTTTATTCATGTAAGTATTCAGAGATATAAGACTTCCTCTAAGAACCTCTTTCACAGCATCCCATAAGCTTTGGTATGTTGTCACGTTATTGTCATTCTCTTGGGTGAAATTATTGATTGTTTCTATGATTTATTGTTTGACCCACTCATTCTTTTTGTTTTGTTCCTTTTTTTTTACTTTTTTATTTTTGGAGGGGGGAAGGCAGGGCAGTTGGGGTTAAATGACTTATCCAATGTCACAGGGCTAGTAAGTTTTAAGTGTCTGAGGTCAGATTTGAACTCAGGTCCTCCTGACTCCAGGGTCAGTTCTCTATTCACTGTGTCACCTAGCCGCCCCTCCCCCCACTCATTCTTTAGAATTAGATTATTTACTTTCCAGTTAATTTTTAGTCTATCTTTCCATGGTTCCATGCAATTTTTACTTCAATATGATCTGAAAAGGTGCATTTGGTATTTCTGCCTTTTTGCATTGGATTGAGATGTTTTTATGTCCTGGTACATGGTCAATTTTTGTGTTGGTGCCATGTACTGTTGAGGAAAAGGTATATTCATTTCTATCCCCATTCACTTTCTCCAGAGGTCTACCAAATTCAACTTTTCTAAAATTCTGTTCACTTCCTTAACTTTGTTCTTGTTCATTTTTGTGGCTAGATTTATCTATTTCTAAGAGGGGGAGGTTGAGGTCCCCAATGAGTATAGTTTTGTTGTCTGTTTCTTCCTATAACTCCCTTAACTTATACTCTAAGAATTTGGATGCTATACCACTTGGTGTATATATATTTAGTGTGGTTATTACTTCATGGCCAAGGTATTTTTTGTAATGGCAAGCAATGAAGTAGTTAACACCTTGTTTCAGCTATTATTAACACCTTGTTTCAGCTATTTAATTAACATATAAGTAGTTAACACCTTGTTTAAGTTCATGATTCTATCAAGTATTAAGATTCAGAACTTGTGAATCCCACAACTTGTGAACCCTAGAACTTGTGAACTCCTGCAGCAGGAAGGGGAGGAGCTAATGACCATATATAAGGAGAGGACCAGGCTGGAGAGAGCAGAACTGAGAAGGGAGCTCTTGTGGTGGAGAAGGAGAAAACTTGTGGTATCCCAGCATTCTATGTTTGTTCTGTCTGTGCTGATGGTTTTTTTTTTATTATACTTTGTACAGAAGCCCTGGGACCTTACTGGAATCCCTGAAAGAGAATATTCTGGTTGTCTGTTTATAAAAGTCCTGGAAGAGAGTTTTGGAGGTCCTGGGACTTTATTGATGATCTGTATTGACCTCTTGGACCTTGTTTGTGGGTCTTTGTTGATTTCTATGTTGAGGATTTGTATTTATCTCTAGGTCTTTGTGGGTCTGTGTTGATTTCTATACTGATGATTTGTGTTGAGTTCTCAGACCTTGTTGGTGGGTCTGAGTTGATTTCACAGGCAGATAGTGAATTGATGATGGTGCCGGCAATGTTATGAATATTATTGTGGCTTTGTTAAGCTTTGTCTTCCCAGAAACAGAAACTGTGAAGGACTTGAGGTGGACTGGACACTGTGAACTTCACTATGGTAGAGGAACTCTACAGGGAACTGGATGAGGAACTGGACAAAGAGCTGAACAAGGAACTGAGAGTTGCCTGTCCTTGAATCCAGGTGGCAGTTGGAGGTGGGGCTATGGAAGAAGAACCATGGAAACTGAGTGCCAGCCTTGAGTCAAGATGAAAGAAGACTTTACTTGGATACTGTGTATTGATTGAGAAGATCATGATTTACTGTGACCTAGGTGTGGATAACTTTGACCTTTGTACTTTGTGTCCCTTAAGGAGGCAAGCTTCCTTAAGGATGATTGAATTAAGGACTTACTAAATGATTGAGTTACTTAATGATTGTACTTTTTAAAAAACTATTTGGCCACTTTGGTGAAAACTATGTGGCCATTTTAGTGATAAGTTGTTATGTCATAACGTTTTGAATGCTGTACTTTGATTTCTGTGAATATTTTGCTTTAATTTACTGCTGAATAAATAGAAAGTTCACTATACTATGTAATCAGAACTTTGAAGCTGTTCACAGCAGCAGTTCTCTGGAGAGCTGCTTGTGCTTGGCTTTATACCTTTCTTCCAGTTGTACTTTTCTTCCTTATCTTTTTAAATTAGATCTATTTTTGCTTTTGCTTTGTCTGAGATCAGGATTGCTACCCCTTTTATTTTTTTTTCATTAGCTAAAATATAATATATTGTACTCCAGCCTTTTACCTTTATTCTCTTTTTATCCCTCTGATCCAAATATATTTCTTCAAAACAACATATTGTAGGATCCTCCCTTTTCTTCCCCTTTTCCGTTACTACTTCTTCCCTCCTTTAAGCCCCTCTCACTTTCCTTTCCCCTTACCCCTCCTGTTTCCTGCAGGGTAAACTAGATTTCTGTACCTAACTGAGTATGTTATTCCCTCTTTGAGCCAAATCTGTGAGTAAGACTCAAACAAAGGTCATCTCTTTCCCTTTTTACCATGTACTCTAGTAGGTTTTTGTGACTCCTCATGTAATGCAATTTACCATTTTCTGCCTCTTTTCTCTTTTCCTAGTACAATTCCTTTTTTTCTACTTAATTAGATGTTTTATCACCATAGCAAAGTCAACTTATTCCCATGTCCTCTGTCTATATATACCTCTTCTAAATGTCATAATAAAGATACACTTCTCAAGAATTAGAAGTATTATTGTTCTTTATAGGGATGTAAACAGATTGCCCTTGTTAATAACATATTGTTGTCGTCGTTGTTTTTTGCTTTCCTGGTCATCTTTTTATGCCTTTTTTGAGTCTTGTATTTGAAGATCAAATTTTCTGTTCAACTCTGGTCCTTTTCATCAGGAAGGTTTGGAAGTCCCCTATTTCATTGAATATCCATCACCTCTCCTGAAAGATTATGCTCAGTTTTCCTGGGTAGTTGATTGTTGTTTGTAATATAAACTCCTTTGCCTTATGGGATATCATTCTCTAAGCCCTCTGATCCTTTATTGTAGAAACTGCTGAGTCCCGCATAATCCTGGCTGTGGTTCCATGACTTTTAAATTGTTTTTTTCTGGCTGCTTGTACTATTTTCTCTTTGACCTGATAATTCTGGAATTTGGATACAATATTCTTTGGAGTTTTCATTTTAGGATTTCTTTAAAGAGGTGATCAGTGGATATTTCTGTGACTATTTTCCCTCTGGTTCTAGGATATCAGGGCAGTTTTCCTTAATAATTTCTTGAAATATGCTATCCAGGCTCTTTTTTTGATCGTGGCTTTCAGGTAGACCAGTAATTCTTAAATTATCTCTCCTGGATCTTTTTTTCCAGGTCAGTTGTTAATTTCCAATGAGATGTTTTACATTTTCTTCTATTTTTTCATTCTTTTGATTCTGTTTGAATTATTCATGATGTCTCATAGAGTCATAAGCTGCCACTTGCCCATTTCTAAAGAATTATTTTCTTCCTTTACCTTTTGTACCTCTTTTTCTATTTAACCTCTTCTACTTTTTAAGGAGTTCTCTTCTGTGAGTTTTTTTTTACCTTTTTCATTAGGCGAGCTTTATTTTTTAAAGGGTTGTTTTCTTCAGTGGATTTTTTTTTGTCCATTTGGCCAATTTTTAATATTTTTAATTTGGCCAATTTTTTAAGGAATTGTTTTCTACAGTCAATTTTTGTCCTTTTTCCAAGCTGTTGTGACTCTCTTCTGCATACCTCTCATTTCTTTTCCCAATATTTCTTCTGCCTCTATTATTTGACTTTTAAAATCCTTCTTTATTACTTCCAAGAAGACTCTTTGGATTGGAGACCAGTTCATCATCTCTTTTGAGATTTTGAATGTGGGTATATTGATAATGTTGTCCTCTTCTGAGTTTGTGTTTTGACCTTCCCTGTCCCCATAGAAAGAATCTATTATTGTTGTCCATTTCTGCTTTTTGCTCATGATGTTTGCCTATTTCCTGGATTTTAAAGTTGAACTCTCCTGCTAGAGCACAGGCGTTACTGACCCAAGCTTCTTTTGCTGGTGACCAGGACCTAGTTACTGGCTTTGTGTGCTAAGGCCTCAGGCGCTGGCAGATGGAGGCTTTAGGGGTCTGTCAGCTCAACTAGTGCTGAGCTGGGGTCAGCAACACTGAAGCTGTTTGGGGGTGGGGAGGGTTTGGCCCCTGGAGGATGTCTGTATACCTGGCCTACTCTAAAGCATTGGAAGATTTGGCTACTGCAGGATGTCTGCCCACCGGGAGTTATGCTGAAGCACAGAGAGGTTTGGCTGCTAGAGTCTACTGGTTCCCTTGCCTGTGTCAAGGGACTTGGGGGTTCGGGTGTTGGCAGTTACCTCTTCCACCAACCTGGGGCTCAGGATCTCCCACTGGTTTGCAGAGACTTTCAGGGACACCTCCCCTTCCACCAGAACAAGAGGGACCTTTCCCCTTAATCCCCCAGGCTAAACAACTACTGTACCCCATCTTTTTGCTGGTTCATCTATTTCAGGATTTTCCTGGGGTAATATTTTCCAGGTTTTTAGAGGTCAATAAGGGAGAGTGAAAATGACTTACTTCTTACTCCGTTATCTACAAAGAACTTAAAAAAAAGGGTATAAAGCTGAATCTACTAAGCTTCTGATGAAGTAAAAAAAGGGCAGGGGGAGGGTTTGCAATCATGATCTCAGACAAAGCAAAAGCAAAAATAGAACTGTTTTAAAAGGATAGTATCGATATCAAACATATACAAACCAAATGGCATATCTTCCAAATTTTAGAAGGAAAAGTTAAAAGTTACAGAAGGAAATAGTAAAGCTAATAATAGTGGAGGAACTCAATTTACCATTTTCAACCTAAATGAATCTAACTCTAAAGTAAACAGCAAAGAAGTTAGGAAGAAGAGTAAAATTTTAGAAAGTTAAATATGATAGGCCTCTGGAGAATATTGAATGGGAAATGAAAAGAGTATATCATTTTCAGTTATGCATGATACCTTCAGAAAAACTGACCATTTATTAGGGCATGACAATCTCACAAAGAAATGCAGAAAAGGAGAAATATTAAGTGCTGCTTTTCCTGATCATTATGAAATAAAATTACATACAATGAAGGGCCTATGAAACATTGATTACAAATTAATTTGAAAATAAATAACCAAATCAAAAAGTATAAGTACATCAAAAAACAAATCAGAAAGCAAAATTTCATTAAATATAAAGACACAATGTAACAAAATTTATAGAATGTACCCAATGCAATATTAAGGGAAATTTTATATCTCTAAATGCATTAGTCAGTAAAAGAGAAAAATTCAAGTTAATAAACAAATGAAAAAACCCACTTAAACATCAAAATACAGATCCTGAATGTCAAAGGAGAGATTAATAAAAATAAAAAGACAAACATTGAAATAAAACTAGAAACTTTTTTTAAAAAAACAAGTAAAACAGATAAAACCATTGGTTAATTTTATTTTAAAAAGAAAAAGGAAAACCAAATTGTGTCAAAAATGAAAAGGGTGAATTCACAATTGATGAAGATTAAAAAAGAAACTATTTGGAGGAATTTTGCCTGTCTATGTGAATAAAACTGACAAGTAGATGAAAAAATGAATATTTACAAAAAATAGAAGTTGCCCGGGATAACTGAATAAGAAATAGAATACTAAATAACACTATCTTATAAAAGTAAATTGAGCAAGCCATAAAAGAAAAAAAAACCCTAATAAAAGAAATCCCCAGGAACTAATAGATTTACAAATAAATTATTTTTTAAAATAGTGTTTTATTTTTCTTCATTACATGTAAAGACAATTTTTAATGTTCAGTTTTTATAAAATTGAGTTCCAAATTTTATCCCTCACCTCCTACTTCCCTAAGACAATGGACAATTTGATAACATTTATATATGTATAATCATGTAAAATGTGTTTCCATTCTAGTCATGATGTAAAAGAAGAAAGAGAACAAAAGAAAAAAAGCATGAAAAAAGTGAAAATAGTATGTTTTGATCTACATTCAAATTCCATCAGTTCTTCCTCTGGATGTGAACAGAATTTTCCATCATTACTTCTTTGGAATTGTCTTGGATCATTGTATTGCTGAAAAGAGCTAAGCTAGTCATAATTAATCATCACATAATGTTGTTGCTACTGTGTACAATGTTTTCCTGGTTCTGCTCATTTCATTTAGTATCTTTTCATGTAAGTCCTTCCAGGTTTTTCTGAAATCTGCTTGTTAATCATTTCTTATAGCACAGTAGCATTCCATTACACTCATATACTATAACTTGTTCAATCATTCCTCAATTGATGGGTATCCTTCAAATTTCCAATTTTTTGCCACCAAAAAAAGAGCTTCTTTAAATATGTTTTTACATGTGCTTTTCCCTTTTTAATGATCTCTTTGGACTAAAGGCTTAGTATGCTCAGTTTGATTGCCATTTAGGTATAGTTCCAAATTGCTCTCCAAAATGGTTAAATCAGTTCTCAACTCCACTAACAATGCATTAGTGTCCCACTTTTCCCACATCCTCTCCAAAATTTATCATTTTCCTTTTCTGTCATGTTGGCCAATCTGATAAATGTGAAGTGGTACCTCAGAGTTGTTTTAATTTGCATTTTTCTAATCAGTAGTGATTTAGGGCATTTTTTCATATAACTAAAGAAGGCTTTGATTTTTTTCATCTGAAAACTACCTGTTCATATCCTTTGTACTTTTATCAGTTGCAGAATGACTTGTAGCCTTATAAATTTGACTTAATTCTCTATTTTTGAGAAAAGAGGGATTTATTAGAGACGCTGTCTATAAAATGTTTCTCAACTTTCACAAGTAAATTATTATTTTAGTTTTTTTTTTAGTTTTAGTTTTCAACATTCACTTTTATAAGATTTTGAGTTCTAAATTCTCCTGGTCCCTCTCTTCTCCCCATTGACACTATGAAACTGGTATAGGCTATACAGTAAAATTATATTAGACATATTTCCACACTAGTTATGTTGTGAAATAAGAATCAGAACAAAAGGGAAAAAAAAACACAAGAAAGAAAAACAAAGAAAGAAAATAGTATGCTTCAATGTGCATTCAAACTCCATAGTTCTTTCTCTGAATGTGGATAGCATTTTTGATCATGAGGTTTTTTTTTTTAATTGTCTTAGATCATTGCATTGCTGAGAAGAGTTAAGTCTATCAAATTAGGTTTGTAGAATGTTGCTGTTAGTGTGTATTATGTTCTCCTGGTTCTGCTCTCTTCACTCAGCATCATTTCATGTAATTTTTTCCAGGTTTTTCTGAAATCTGCCTGCTCATCATTTCTTATGGAATAATAGTATTCCATTACATTCATATACCACAACTTATTCGGCCATTTCCTGATTGATGGTCATCCTCTCAATTTTTAATTCTTGGCCACCACAAAAAGAGCAACTATACATATTTTTGTATGTGTGTGCTTTTATAAAATTTTATGTCCTCCTCTTCTGTTAATCTGGGCAGTCTATGTATTTTTAAAATATTCATCCATTTCACTTTAGATTGGCAGATTTATTGGAGTTGATGAAAATAACTCCTAATTATCATTTTGATTTTTTTATTCATTTGGTGGTGAATTCACCCTTTCATTTTTTTACCTTTTTTTGAAGGGGGGTGGGCAGGGCAGTTGGGGTTAAGTGACTTGCCCAAGGTCACATGGCTAGTAAGAGTTAAGTGTCTGAGGCTGGATTTGAACTCAGGTCCTTCTGACTTCAGGACTGGTGCTCTATTCACTGCACTACGTAGCTGCCCCACCCTTTTCATTTTTGATGCTGGTAATTTGGTTTTCCTCTTTTTTAAATCAAATTAACCAAAGGTTTATCTATTTTATTGGTTCCCCCCACCAATAAAACCAGCTCTTATCTTTATTCATTAGTTTAGTAGTTTTTTTTTTATTATTTCAAATTTATTAATCTCTTCATTGATTTTCAGAATTTCTAATTTGGTATTTAATTAAGGATTTACTTTTTTTTTCTTTTTCTGTCTTTTTGAGTTGCATGCTCAAATTCACTTATCTCCTCGTTCTCTATTTTATTCATGTAAGCATTTAGAGATAGAATTTCCCCTAAGAAATGCTTTGGGACCACGCCATAAATTTTCACATATTGTCTCATTATTGTCATTCTCTTGGATGAAGTTATTGATTGTTTCTTTGATTTGTTGTTTGACACAATCATTCTTTAAGATTAGATTATTTAGTTTCCAATTAATTTTTATTCTATCTTTCCATGGCCCTTTATTACTTGTAATTTTTATTGCATCATTCTCTGAAAAGGATGCATTTACTATTTAAGTTTTACATGGGATTGTGAGGTTTTTATGCCCTAGTACATGGTCAGTTTTTATGTAGGAACCATGTTCTGTTGAGAAAAAGGTATATTCCTTTCTATCCCTATTCTAATTCTAAAGAATGAGTGAGTCAAACAACAAATCAAAGAAATAATCAATAACTTCATCCAAGGGAATGAAAGTAATGAGACAATATATGAAAACTTATGGTATGGTGCCAAAGCATTTCTTAGGGGAAATTCTGTATCACTAAATGTTTACATGAATAAAATAGAGAAATGGAGATCAGTGAATTTGGGCATGGAACTAAAAAAGTAGAAAAAGAAAAAAAATTAGAACCCCCAATTAAATACCAAATTAGAAATGCTGGAAATCAATGCAGAGATTAATAAAATTGAAATTAAGAAAACTGTTGAACTAACTAATGAATAAAGCTAAGAGCTGGTTTTATGAAAAAAAGCAATAAAATAGAGAAACCTTTGGTTAATTTGATTTAAAAAAGAAGAAAACCGAATTACCAGTATCAAAAATGAAAAGGGTGAATTCACCTCCAATGAAGAAGAAATTAAAAAGATAATTAGTAGCTATTTTGCTCAATTGTGTGCCAGTGAATCTGACAATCTAAGTGAAATGGATGAATATTTTTAAAAAATATATAAATTGTCCAGATCAACAGAAGAGGAGGAAACAAAATACTTAAATTCCAGAAAAAGAAATTGAAGAAGTTATCAATGAACTCCTAAGAACAAATCTCCAGGGCCAGAGTGATTTAAAAATGAATCCTACCGAATATTTAAAGAAAACTTAATTTCAGTACTATATAAGCTGTTTGGAAAAACAGGCAAATGAGTCCTACCAAGTTTTTTATTTTTTCATGATACAGATATGATGCTGATTCCTGAACCAGGAAGAGCCAAAGCAGAGAAAGAAAATAGTAGACCAATTTCCTTAGTGAATATTGATGCAAAATATTTTATTTAAAACATTAGCAAAGAGATTACAGCAAATTATCATTAGCAGAATACACTGACTGGGTGAAATGTATACAAGGAATGCAGGGCTGGTTCAATATTAGGAAAACTATCAGCATAATTGATCATATCAATAACAAAATTCACAGAAATAATGATTATCTCAGTAGATGAAGAAAAATCTTTTGACAAAATATAACATCCATTCCTATTAAATACACTAGAGAGCATAGGAATCAATGGAGTTTTCCTTAAAGTGAGAAATAGCATGTATCTAAAGCATGTACAAGCATTATATGTAACGGGGATAAGCTAGAAGCATTTCTAGTAGGCTTGTGGGTGAAACAAGGATGTCTGTTATCACTACTGTTACTCTGTATTGTACTAGAAATATTAGCTTTAGTGAGGAAAAAGAAATTGAAGGAATTAGAATAGGCAAAGAAGAAACAAAACTACCATTCTTTGCTGTTAATATGATGGTATAGCTAAAGAACCCTAGAGATTAAACTAAAAAACTACTTGAAATAATAACTTTGGCAAAGTTGCAGAACATAAAATAAACCCACACTAATCATCGACATTTCTATTAATGTTAATATGAACTCCACTATGTCAATACCATACTATGAACAAAGCCCAGCAGCAAAAGGTAGAAAGAGAAATTCCATTTAAAGTAACTGTAGACAATATAAAATATTTGGGAGTCTGCCTGCCAAGACAAACCCAGGAACCATATGAACACAATTACAAAACACTTTTCACACAGATAAAATCAGATCTAAATAATTGGGAAAATACCAGTTGCTCCTGGGTAGGCCAAATTAATATAATAAAATTGACAATCCTGCTTAAATAAATTTACTCATTCAGTGCCATACCAAAGTACCGAAAAAAATTTATTTTATAGAGCTAGCAAAAAAATAGTAACAAAATGCATCTGGAAGAACAAAAGGTCTAGAATGTCAGGGGAATTAATGCAAAGAAATGCAAGGGAAGATGGCCTAGTGGAACCAGAACTAAAACTGTATTATAAAGCAGCAATCTTTAAAACTACTTGGTACTGGCTAAGAAATAGAATGGTGGATTATTGGAATAGATTAGGTACAGAAGATATAGTAGTCAATGAGTATGATAATCTACCATTTGATAAACCAAAGACTCCACCTTTCAAGAAATTCTCAAGGAAAATTGCCCTGAGGTTTTAGAACCAGAAGGCAAAATAGAGATTGAAAAAATCCATCGATTTCCTCCTAAAAAAGATTGCCAAAAGAAAACTCCTAGGAATATTATAGCCAGGTTCCAGAATTCCCAGATCAAGGAGAAAATATTACAAGCAGCCAGGAAGAAACAATTTGAATATCGTGGAAACACAATCAGTATAACCCAGGATCTGGCAGCTTCTACACTGAGGGATTGAAGGGCTTGGAATGTGATATTCCTGAGGTCAAAGGAGCTGGGATTAAAACCAAGAATCACCTACCCGGCAAAACTGAGTATCATGTTTCAGGAGAAAATATGGTCATTCAATAGAATAGAGGGCTTTCAGGCATTCTTGATGAAAAAACCAGAGTTGAATAGAAAATTTACATTTAGATACAAGAAGCAAGAGAAGCATGAAAAGTTAAACAGGGAAAAGAAATCATAAGGAACTTATCAAAGTTGAACTATTTACATTCCTACATGGGAAAATGATAATTGCAATTTATGAAACTTTTCTCAGTATGAGAATAGTTGAAGGGAATAGAAATGTATACACACACATACTTATATAATATGTCTGTATAGAAGGGTATATGAATACATATGTGAATGTGTGTACATATGTATATAGGTATACATAAATAGAGGGTACAGGACCAATTTAATAGGAAGGGATAATACTTAAAAGGTAAAATTAAGAGGGGAGAGAGGAATATAATGAGAGGAGATGGGGAGAGACAGAATGGGGTAAACTTTCATCTAGAAGAGGCAAGGGAAAATAGTTACAATGGAGGGGAAGAACAGGAAGGCAAAAGGGAATGGGTCAACCTTATTCTCATTGAATTTGGCTTAGGGAGGGAATGACATACACACTCAATAAGGTATCTCACCCTACAGGGGAGTAGGGGGAAGGGATGAGAGGGGGGATGATAGAAGAGAGAGCAGGCTGGGGGGGAGGGAAGTTCGAAGCACCCACTTTTGAAAAAGTACAGGATCAAAGTAGAGAATAGAACAAGTGGGAGGTGGGATAGGAGGGAGGGAAATAGTCTTTTGCAATATATCCACTATGGAAATGTTTTGCATAGCTACACATGTACAACCTCTATTGAATTGCTTATCTTCCCAGTAAGGGTGGGTGACAAGGGAGGAAGGGAGTGAATCTGGAATTCAAAGTTTTAAAATCAGATATTTAAAATATATATATATATACATATATATAGTATTGTTAATATTATTTTACATGTAACTTGTAAATAAGATATACAGGCACTGTGGCATAGAAATCCACCGTGCCCTACTGGAAAGTTGGAGGGGGTATGGGAGAAGATATGGAAGAGAGCAGATTGGAGGTGGGGATATCCAGTGGGATCACTATTTTGGGTTGGTGGGTAGGGGAAAAATGGGGGGAAAATTTGTAACTCAAAATCTTGCAGAAATGAATGATGTAAACTAGAAGTTAATAAAGCATTTAATAAAAAAAGAAAAAATAATCATGTGCGAATCTGAATGGGATGAACTCACACATAAAACAGACGTGTATAGCAGAATAGAGTAGAAACCAGCATCCAAAAATTTATTGTTTACAAGAAACACACTTGAAACAGAAACACATGTACACAATTAAAACAAGGTTTGAAGCAGAATCTACTATGCTTCAGTTGAGGTAAAAAAAAGCAACAATACGGGTATCAGTCATGATCTCAGACAAAGCAAAAGTAGACCTAATTAAATGAGATAATCAAGGAAATTACATTTCATTAAAAGGTACCATAAACAATTAAGTAACATTATTTCTAAAATATATGCACCAAATGGCATAGCATCCAAATAATTAAAGAAAAAGTTAAATGAATTAACAGGAGGAAATAAATAAGCAAAATTATACTATTGGGGGACCTCATTTACTCCCTCTCAAAACTAGATAATTCTAACCATTATATAAATATATCAAGAAAATGAATAGAATTTCAGAAAAATGAGATATGATAGAACTCTGGAGAAAATGAAATTGGAATGGAAAGGAATTGACCCAGTCATACAACTATTAGTTCTATATACCAAATAAATTAAATAGGAAAAATGCTTACATATACAGAAATATATATAGCAACTCTCTTTGTGGTGGCAAAGAATTGGAAATTGAGGGGATGCCGCAGATGCCTGTCAATTAGGGAATGATGGAACAAGTCATGGTATATGATTGTGATGGAAAATCATTGTGCTATAAGAAATGACGAGGAGGGGGCTGAGCCAAGATGGAGTATAAGCAGAGACTCATCTGAGCTGTCCCACAAATTCCTTAAGATAACTCTAAGGGGTGAATCTGAGAAGGTTTTGGAGTGACAGAATCCACAAAGAGACAGAATATGACAGATTTCCAGCCCAAGATAACCTGGAGGGAAGGGGGTTTGACCACTGGAGGTCTCCTCTTCCACTAGGTCTGTGCTAGAGCACAGGTCGGCTCAAAGGCAGCACCGGTAAAGACTCGGCCACAACAAAAGGGGAAGAACAAACCGCGCACCAAATCAAGTGTGCTCTGGG
>NW_027187380.1:37338491-37643784 GCF_028583685.1 Petaurus breviceps papuanus
GGAAGGGGTAAAATGAGTGGGGTGTTTAGGATTGAAAGATACAAAAAAGGAAAAAATAGGAAGAGTTTTCAGCCAAAGAGAAGGGGGGGGGGGGGGGGGGGGGGGTTGACCAGAAGGATCTGTTGCACCAGGCTAGGAGAGGAGTGCAGAGCACACAGGCTGCACTGGTACAGACTCAGCCATAGCAAAGTCGGAGCAGACCACAGTGGCCTAAATCACTGGTGGCAGTGGTGATTCCCAGACCTTTCTCATTACAAGATTAAAGTCTGTAGGAAGTGGGTGAGAGAGAGGCACAGGGCCTGCAGCAGCGGCAGCCCCTACTCCTGGGGCTATCAGCCCACAGACTAAATGTTTGAAATACCAGAACCCCAGGAATGCCTTTGCACGGTCAGGGGAATTGGCAGACACCAGCACAGATGGGCATACGCCAGGGGCTGAGCCTACCTGTGCTCTAGCACAGACCTAGGGGAAGAGGAGACCTCCAGTGGTCAAACCACCCTTCCCCCACACCTCACGCAGCAAGCTTCAGTGTAACCCCGGGGAAGCAGAGAAAGATACCACCTCACCTCAGCACATAACAGCCAGCTGCAGCTCAGCACCATGTGAACTGCAGCATTATATAGCTTCCAGCTGTCATAACCAGAGGCCACAGAAAACAAAGACAGTAACGACACCCCTAACCCCCAGCACAAAAAGCATGGGACAGGGCACTCTATGCCTGAGAAGCAGAGATCCACTTTAAAAGCCAGGAAAAAGGCAATCCCAATGAGCAAAAAGCAAAGACCATAGATTTTTACTGTGGGCAAGGAAGATCAAAATATGAATTCAGAATAGGGCAGCATTGACACACCTATAACCACAAAAGGAAATATGAACTGGTCTTAAGCCCAAAAAGCATTCTTGGAAGAGCTAAAGAAGAATTTTAAAAGTCAAATTGGAGAGGTAGAAGAGAAATTGATCACTTCTTTTAAAATTACAGTTGAAAAAAATTCACTGAAGAAAACAACTACTTAAAAAGTAAAATTGGCCAAATGGATAAGGAGGTAAAAAAAAAAAACCTAATTGGAGAAAATAGCTCCTTAAAAAATAAAATTGAATGAAAAAGGAGGTAAAAAAAAAAAGCTAACTGAAGAAAAACAATTTGTTAAAAATTAGAATTGGGGGGCAGCTAGGTAGTACAGTAAATAGAGCACTGGCCCTGGCATCAGGAGGACCTGAGTTCAAATTTGGCCTCAGACACTTAAAAAAACTAGCCATGTGACCTTGGGCAAGTCACTTAACCCCAATTGCCCTACATTCCTCCCTCCAAAAAGCAAAAAAAAAAATTAGAATTGGGCATCAAAAATTAGGCTAACAAAATCTAAAAAGTGAAAAAGCAGAAGAAAATGTAATGTAAATGTTTTTCCAATGATCTCATTGGAAAAACAACTGATCTGGAAAATAGGTCCAGGAGAGATGATCTAAGAATTACTGGTTTACCAGAAAGTCATGATGAAGAAAAGAGCTTGGACAGTACCTTCCAAAAAATCATCAAGGAAAACTCCCCTATGGTCCTAGAAATAGAGGGTAAAATAGTCATTGAAAGAATCCACTGATCACTTCCTGAAAGAAATCCCAATTTGAAAATTCCAAGGCATATTGTAACCAAATTCTAAAATTGTCAAGTCAAGGAGAAAATACCTCAAACAGCCAGGAAGAAACAATTCAAATATTGCAGAACTACAGTCAGAATCACACAGGAATTTGTAGTTTCCACATTAAAAACTGGAGGGATTGGAATATGATATTCCATAAGGCAAAGAAGCTTGAACTACAGCCAAGGAGATGGATATTTGATGAAATAAGGGACTTTCAGAACTTCCTGATGAAAAGGCCAGAGACCAATGGAAAATTCAATCTTCAAATACAAGACTCAAGAGAGGCATAAAAAGGTAAGTAGGGGGAAAAAGTATGTTATTCAATAAGAGCAAACTGTTTACATCCCTATATGGGAGGACAATAATTGTAAATATTGAGAATTGTATCTTTATTATGACATTAAAAAGAGATATATGTAGACAGAGATCGTGGGTATAAATTAACTGATGTGATGATTAAAAAAAACTAATTGGGTACAAAGGGATTCTAATGGGAGAAGAGAAAAGGAGGAGGCAGAAGAGGGTAAATTACATCACATGAAGAGGCACAAAAGCATTATAGTAGAGGGAAAGAAAAGAGGAAGATGAGTATTATTTGAATCTTGCTCTCATCAGATTTGATTCAGGGAGGGAATAATATACTCATTTAAGTATAGACATCTAACTTGCCCTACAGGCAGTAGGAGGGGAAGGGAGGAAAAAGGAGGGCATGGTTAGAAGGGAGGGAAGAAGTACTAAGGGAAAAGAGAAAGAAAAGGGAGGGTGACTGATAGAAGGGAGGGAAGATTAAGGAAGATGGGGGTCAAAAGCAAAACTTTTGAGGAGGGTAAGGAAGAAGAGAGAAATAAAAGCATAAATGGGGGGAGATAGGATGGAGAAAAAAACATGGATAGTAATCATAACTGTGAATGGGAATATTGGAAGAGGAAAATGGAATGGATTTAAAACCATAATCCTACAATATATTATTTACAACAAACAGATTTGAAACAGGGGGGCACACACAGGGTAAAGATAAAAATCTAAAGAAGAATATATTATGCTTTAGCTGAAATAAAAAAGCAGAGATAGCAATCCTAATCTCAGATAAAGCAAAAGCAAAAGTAGATCTAATCAAAATAGATAAAGAGGGAAACTATATCCTGGTAAAAGGCACCATAGACAATGAAGTAGTATCATTACTAAGCATATATGCACCAAGTGGTATAGCATTCAAATTATTAGAGGAGAAGTTAAGAAATAGACAGCAAAGCTTATGCTAGTGGGGGACGACAACCTCCCTCTCTCTGAACTTGATAACTCTAACCTCAAAATAAAGAAGAAAGAAGTTAAGGAGGTAAGTAGAATTTTATTTATTTATTGCTTTTTGGAGGGGGGAAGGTAGGGCACATGGCTAGTTTTGTGTTAAGTGTTTGAGACTGGATTTGAATTCAGATCCTCCTGACTCCAGGGGTGATGCTCTATTCACTGTGCCATGCAGCCACCCTGGTGAATAGAATTTTAGAAAAGTTAGATATGGTAGACCTCTGGAGGAAATTGAATTGGGATAGAAAGGAATATACCTTTTTCTCAGCAGTACATGGAATATACACAAAGACTGACCATGTACAAGGGCATAAAAACGTCACAGTCCAGTACAGAAAGGCAGAAATATCAAATGCATCCTTTTTTTTCCTACTTTCCTTCTAATCTTTTTTCTAATTAAATTTTATGTTTATTTTTAGTTTACATCATTCATTTCCACAACATTTTTAGTTACAAATTTTCTCCCCATCTTTCCCCTACCTAACATCCCAAAACAGCGATCCTATTGTATACCCCCTCTCCCACTCTGCTCTCTCCTATTTCCTCCCCCATTCGCCCTCCGACTTTCCAGTAGGGCCACATGGATCTCCATACCCCAGTGCCTGTACATCTTATTTCCAAGTTGCATGTAAAATAATAATAATAATAATAATAATATATTTTTAAACATTTTTAAAATATTTCAAAAGGACTCATGACGGAAAATGCCATCCACATCTAGACAAAGAACTCTGGAGTTGGAGTGCAGAGCAAAGCAGACTGTTTTCTATTTTGTTTTATTTTGTTTTACCTTTTCTTTCTTTCTCACGGTTTCTTCCATTCATTATAATTCTTCTATGTAACATGACAAATGTCAAAATGTGTTTAAAAGGAATGTATGTGTAGAGCCTATATCAGATTGTATGCCATCTTGGGGTGGGAGATGGAGAAAATTTTAAACTTATGGACATGAATGTTGAAAACTAAAAACAAATAAATTGAAAAAATAGAATCAATATGTCCTCCATGACACAAGGAAAACTGTAATGGAAAAGAAATGAATCATACATATATATATGTGTGTGTGTATATATATATATATATATATATATATATATATATATATAACATGTATCTTTCCTCTTGATAAATTTAAACTGACATGCTTAAAATGCTTATGTTTAAAAAATGATGAAGAGGATGGTTTTAGAAAAATCTGCAAATATTTATATGAATTGATGCAAAATGAAGTGACCATAACCAGAATAACACTATACACAGTGACAGCAATATTGTAGGGATGATCAACTGTGATCTGATCAATACAGTGATCCAAGATAATTCCAAAAGACTTATGATGAAAAATACTATCCTCCAGGGAGAAAACTGATGATAGTCTGAGTGCAGATAGAGGCAGTTTTTAAACTTTCTTTATTTTTCTTGCTTTTTTTGCAATGTAGCTGATATGGAAATCTGTTTTGTATGATGTCATTTGTATAATTGGTATAATATTTTGCTTTCTCAGTGGGTTGGGGAGGCACTGGATGGAGGGAGACATTTTGGAACTCAAAATAAAAAAAATAATATTGCAATAAAAAAGAAATCTGGGAGACAGTTTTTATAGCAAGTATCTTTGATAAAAAATCTAGAGAATTCAATCAAATTTATAAGTATATAATTCATTCCCCAATTGATATATGGACAGAGGATATGAACAGGCAGTTTTCAGATAAAAAAAATTAAAAGTATCTATAGTCCTTATAAAGGGCTCTAAATCACTATTGACTAGAGAAGTGCAAATTAAAACAACTCTGAGGTACCACCTCACACATATCAGATTGGCTAACAACAGAAAAGTGAAATGATAAATGCTGGAGATGATATGGGAAAATTGGGACCCTAATGGACTGTTGGTGGAGTTGTGAACTGATCCAACTATTTTGGGGAGCAATTTGGAACTACACCCAAATGGCCATCAAACTGTGAATACTAGGTCTTTATCTTAAAGAGATCATAAAAAAAGGAAAAGAACCTACATGTGCAAGCATATTTATAGCAGCATTTTTTTTGGTGCCAAAGAATCGGAAATTGAAAGGGTGCCCATCAATTGGGGAATGGCAGAACAAGTTGTAATATGTGAATGGAATGGAATGCTATTGTGCTATAAAAAATGATGAGCAGACAGATTTCAGAAAAACCTGGAAAAACTTACATGAACAGATACAAAATGAAAAGAGCAGAACATTGTACATAGTAACAGTAACTTTATGTGATGTTCAACTGTGATTGGCTTAGCAATACAGAGATCCAAGACAATTGCAAAAGATCCATGGTGCAAAATTCTATCCACATCCAGAGAAAGAACGTATTAGAATCTGAATGCAGATCAAAGCACATTATTTTCAGGGCGGCCAGGTAGCACAGCGAGTAAGAGCACCAGCTCCAGTGTTGAGAAGACCTGGAGATCGAATCCCGGGCTCAGACACTTAGCACCCACCCAGAAACACCTGGCCGTGTAACCTTGAGCAAGTTACTTAACCCCAATTGCTTAGGGGCGGCCAGGTGGCTCAGTGAGTAAGAGAACTGGCTCCAGTGTCGGGATGACCTGGACCAAATCCGGTTTCAGATACTCAGCACCACACCCAGAAATAACTGGCCATGTAACCTTGAGCAAGTTACTTAACCCCGATTGCTTATAAAAAAAAAAAAGCATATTATTTTCACTTTATTTTTTTCTGTTTCTTGTTTCACAACATGACTAATATGTAAATGTGTTTTACATGATTGAACATATATAACCTATATCAAATTGCTTACTGTCTTAGAAAAGTAGTAGAGAGAAAATTTGGAACTCAAAATTTTATAAAAAATGAATGTTAAATTCATCTTTACATGTAACTGGAAAAATAAGGTACTATTAAAAATAAAGAAGAAAAGAAATGGATTTTAAAAGAATAAAACTAGATTTCAGAAAGAAACATGGTATGTTGTACTTGATAGTTATATGAATTAGGGTCAGAAATCTTTAGAGCAAACTCTGTTCTGCATGTTTCCTAGTAGTTTGACAGTAGACAATTCACTTATCCTCTCTGAGCCTCAGCTAGTCTTCAAAGACTGTAAAGATGAGTTTCAGTCTTTGTGGAGAAAGTTCCAACACTAGTGGAAGCATGTCTTTGACACATTGAATAAGCTGCATTTTCTTCCTTTGTTTTCACTTTGCCTTTATGCTCTTTGGGTATTTAGATGCCTAGCAATCATCTTCTGAGCGTGATTCTCCAATGTGGGCATTCTCTGTCCAACAATTTTGAATGCTTAATGTTCAGCTGGAAGGGGTTCTATAGTCTTGAAGTTAGAGTACTGCTTTGTTCTCTTGAAGTCATAAATTTCTTCTCATAGCTGCTGTTTCCTTATTCCTAACCTATGAATGTAGTTGATATGGTTTTGATTTCTCAACTGATACCTCTCTCTCTCTCTCTCTCTCTCTCTCTCTCTCTCTCTCTCTCTCTCTCTCTCTCTCTCTCTCTCTCTAGGGCAGAAAAGACTGAAGTTCTAAATGAAGACCTTCTTCAGGTAAGGTAGTTTTTTGGTTAACTACCTTAATTTAACATTATTCAAACAGCTCTGTCCTTACATCTGAACATTGAACTCCTCAAATATTTCTCTTAGGAATATTGCATGAGGTTAATCATTATTATCATTATTTATTTTTTGTTTGGAGGAGGGAACTCAAGGCAATTGAGGTTAAGTGACATGCCCAAGGTCACACAGCTAGTAAGTGTGTCAGGTGTCTGAGGCCTAATTTGAACTCAGCTCCTCCTGACTCCAGGGCTGGTACTCTATTCACTGTGCCACCTATCTGCCCCTATCATTATTTCTGAATTGCTTGGTTACATAGATCTTAAAGCTAGAAAAGACTTTAAGATAATCTGGGTCAGTACTCTACCTTCAGATCTATAGAGTATTATTATCTTTATTTTATAAATGAATTATCTGTGGCCTTTATAAATGAGCTATCTGTGGGATTTAGTGACTTGAGCATGTTATTTTTGTACTTGAAATTATAATGTCACAGGACTTAAAGTTTGAAAGGACCTTAGAGACCACAAACTTGGAGCTGGTTGTTAAGTTGGTTGTAAAAGACAACCCATACTTATACAAAAACCAACCCTACAGCATCTCCCTAAAGTGGTCATCCAGACTATACTTGAAGACTTCTAGTTAGAGACAGTTATAATATGTTCCAAAGTATTCCATTCCCTCTCTGGATAGTTCTAACTGTTAAGAAAGGTTTTTTCTTAACTGAGTGTGTGGAGTGTCTCCATCCACAGTGTAATGCCTAACAGAGAGTATATAGAGATAGTCTCTGGGCTGGCTCATTCACATCAACCAGGACTCATACTGGGAGTTACAATTTTGATTCTCTCAGGGTTTTATATATTACTCTCTTGTGGAGGAATTCACTCCCCCTACTCAAAATTTTAGCTTATAGTCCTCCACTAATATAATTCTAATCACAAACCAACCACTCACATGATGAGATTTTAAAATCTAAAACATATCCATTTACTTAGCAATAAGTAAAAAGAAATAACATCATAGATATTCATGTTAAAGGGGTGGCTAGGTGGTGCGGTGAATAGAGCACTGGTCCTGGAGTCGGGAGGACCTGAGTTCAAATCCGGCCTCAGACACTTAACATTTACTAGCTGTGTGACCTTGGGCAAGTTACTTAACCCAATTTCCCTGCCTTCCCCCCCCCCAAAAAAAAAGCAAAAAGATACTAATATTAAAGCAAATACAGGATTAATAAATACTTCAAAATTCACATATAAACCTGAGTCCCAATTTCCCACCAAGCATCCAGTAGGGGTGCATTTGGGTGGGAGAGTATGAAAATACAGAGATCTTCTAAGGGCATATGAGTGAGAAAAAACAATGTGCTCTGAGTAACTCACAACTCTGAAACCATAAAGTTCAGTGTTATCTTTCTGTTTTTAGAAATGTCAACAAAAATTCCTTGATGAACATAACTTCTGTATTGAACAGATACTTTTGCTAGAACAATGAGCCACAATGTGCTAGGTAATAGCTGACGTATGTCTCAGCCAAACGAGTCTTCTCACTGGTGACTGCTGGCTCCTTCCCTACTGGTTGCAAAAATCCCCATGTCTCCCTCATCTTTTAAAAAGCCTTCATTAGATCCTACCATGCATGCCACCATGTCTTTTATCTTTCCTCCCCTTCTCAGCTATGCCTTGAGAAAACCATCTCCAATAAGTGCTCCTACTTCCTCTCCTCTTTCTCTTCTAAGTTCTTTGCAATCTGGCTTACAACTTCATCATTTCTCTGAAATTGCTCTCTAAATTTACCAACGATCTCCTCAAGCCTTCTCTTTTTTTTTTTTTACTTCTGTGTAGCATTTGACACTATTGATAACTTTCTTTTCCTGCACTCTCTCCTTCTTGGGTTTTTGTGATTATGTTCTCCCTTGGTTCTCCTCCTATCTGCTTCTTCCCTATCTTGTTTTCTGGATCTATATCTATGTCAAGATAACAAGCATTTATTAGCACCTATTATGTTCTAGGCCAGGGGTACCCTGAGGCCACATGTGGCCCTCTGGGTCTTCAAGTGTGGCCCTTTGAATTCAAACTTCACAATTTGCATTTCACTCCTAAATAAAAGGATTTGTTCTGTAAAGTTTGGATTTAGTTAGAGTGCTGCACTTGCGGACCTATAGGGCCCCATGTGGCCTCCAAGTCACAGGTTCTTCACCCCTGTTCTTGGCCTTGTGCTAAGCACTGGGGATACAAGAGTGAAAACAAAAGAAGCTCACAGACTAATTGTGATAGGAGATGAGGGAAATACAACTTGCAAACTACATACAAACAAGATATATGTAAGATAAATTGTAGGTAATCTCATAGGAAAGGCATTGGCATTATTTTCTACCCTGAATTCTGCTTTCTTCTTCATTTCCAAATTTCTGTCAATGGCAGTTGATATCAGTGGCATCATTCTAGTCACCTAGATTCATAATCTCATTGTCATCCTTGACTGTGCTCTTTGCTTACCTCATATTCCATTGCCAAACCTGTTACTTCCTCTACAACATCTCTCTTTTAAGTCACCTTCTCTACATTCACACAGCCACTATCACTGAATTGAGACCCTTATCACCTCTTTCCTGGACTATAGAAATAGCCTTCATAGTGACTATGTTGACACTAATTTTGCCACATTGATTTTCCTCAAGTGTAGATATGATCATATCACTCAATTCTACCCCTTCTCAGAAAACTCCATTGAGTTTCCTATTACCCCCAGGATCAGATATAAAGTCTTTTGCTTGGCATTTAAAGATCATCACAATCTGGCTCCTTTGTACCTTTCTTCAATACATTTCAAAGCTCAACTTAAGTGCTATTCATCATGAAGCCTTTCTTGATGCCTCCAACTGTTAGCCCTGCCCAAAAAGGATGAGAATTCCTTCAAGGTAGTTTCAGTTTTATCTTTTTATCTCTGGAACCTAGTACATGTAGTAGACTCTTGACAAATATTTGTTTGGTCAATTCTCTCAATAATAATTTTTTCTTTCTTGTATAACACTTCGTGCATGTTTTATATACTTAAAATATTCTGATTTTGTATTATAGCCATTTATATATGCTATTTATAGACTGTGAACTCAGTGAGGCCAAGGATGATATTTATTTATTTTTTGGTACCTATATAGTACCTTACACATTGTTGGCATTTAATAAATGTTTAATAAACTAAGTCAGAGTAACTTGTAGCATAGCTAATAAGTAGTAGGCAATCTCCAATTTGTCTCCCAGTTCATTATTTTTTCTATACTCTTCCTCTTATTTAAAAACAATTTTAAAATAAATATTTGAAATAGTTTTAGAATAAGGGATAAATCACACGAAAAGGTGGGGGGCAGAAGAGTAATATATTATATATGAGATCAGATATGGTCACTATATTCAGTGTTTTTAAGTAACTTTTTCTTTGTTATAAGGGAGGATTCCGTTTCGGAGGTGTAGGTAGGAGGCACACTTTATATCAGGAAATGATTGTGATATCAAAATAAAAGGCACCAATAACATTTATTTTAAAGGAGGAGTAGTTGGGAAGTAAGTTGTAATGGTGATAAAACCTGAAGCTGGAATCACTCCCTCTTGTTTTTCTTTTAAGTTTTAGGTGCTTTCTCCATTTGACTCAGTAGATCCTTTAGTCTGGAGAAATAAGAGCGAAGAAAATCCCTAGCTAGGAAAATTTGACTTCTTACCTTTAACTTCAACAACTTCATCCACCTGATGGTATCCATTAACAAAATTTTTTTTGCCTATAGGTGGAGAAGCGTTTGGAGCTGGTGAAACAAGTATCACATAGCACTCACAAGAAGCTGACTGCATGTCTCCAAGGACAACAAGGGGTAGAAGCTGACAAACGATCAGTGAGTGACCTATTTCCAAGAATAACTTGGATTTTAGCTACTAAGGATATGTCAGTAAGCTTCTGATTCATTTCAGGAAGATTATTAGGCTCTAATGTTTTTAGAACCAAGTAAATTTGTTTCTTACAAAATCCAAGTTTATTCTATTTTTGTAGGATTATCATTCTTTCCATATCTTCATGTACCCTAGTCTCACGTGAAATTTCTACCTTCCCTTTCCCTTACTAGTAACTACTTGGTTCTTTACCTCAACAAAGGTAATGAGAGAAGAGTTAAAAAAAATAGCAATAACAACAATAGTGTCACCTGTTTAAAGAAGTACATCTATATCATTTGCAAGGTAATACCTTTAGTAGCTGTTGTTGATGTCATATTGTTGTCTCAGTCCTGTGTTTAAGGATTCCATTTACGTATGATATGTCAGAGAGAAATAGTTGAATGTTATCATTCTAGGGTACAGTCAATTTAAATTAGTGGTGAATAGATTCCTTTGTTGTTGTTCAGTTGTTGTTCAGTCATGTCTGACTCTTCGTGATCCCATTTGGCATTATCTTGGCAAGCATACTGCCATTTCTTTCTCCAATTCATTTTATAGATGAGGAAATTGAGGAAAACAGGTTAAATGACTTGTCCAAGGTCCTACTAAGTATCTGAGGCCAGATTTGAATTCACAAAGTTGAGTCTTCCTGACTCCAGGCCTGGCATTCTATCCAATATGCCACCTAGTTGTCCCAAGATTTTCCTTGTAAATCTTACATTTATGCTTATTAATTTATTACCTTGGGAAGACATTTATCTGGAAGATAAGTGGTATTTGTAGATTGAGAGCTCACTCGAGCACATTTTCATATATCTATCTATCTATATCTATCTATCTACCTATCTATATCTATGTGTGTGTGTATAGAGAGAGAGAGAGAGAGAAAGAGAGAGAGAGAGAGAGAGAGAGAGAGAGAGAGAGAGAGAGAGAGAGAGAGAGAGAGAGAAAGAGATAATTTTTTTGTACGTATCAAAATCTGGGTGGTTTATTCAGTGATTGAGTCTGCTGGGTCCATTAAGTATCATGTATTTTAGTATTTTGCTGTATGTCCACTCACACCACAGTGTGAGTAAATGTCCTGACTTAATTTGTCAACTGAGAATAAAAGGTCAATCAAGTGAAAAATACTTATCTACTGTGATCAATACAATAATCCATGACAATTCCAAAGGACTCATGATGAAAAATGCTATCCATCATCAGAGAGAAAACTGATGAGTTCTGAATTCAGGTTGAAGCATATTATCTTTCAATTTATTTTTCTTGATTTTTTTCACAACATGGAAAATGTGGAAATGTTTTACATGTATAATAAGTATCATATTTTTTGCCTTCTCGATTGACCAGGGAGGGACTGGAGGGAGGAAGAAAATTTGGAACTGAAAAATAAAATTTTAAAAATAAAAGTTATCAGGAGATAGAAGAGATTTTTATGAGCTACATAGATATAAATTGATCAAGGACTTTTCTTCTTTGGTTTTAGGATTTTTAAAAAACCTTTGTGAAGAGTTTTCACAAATTTTCAGAAAGAAAAAAATTTACCAACATTATTTTAATAATCCTATAGCCTTTCTAACCTGATGAAAATTTGTATATTTTAGCATATTAGGTTTGGTAAAAGAATTAGTAACAAGAAAACAACCAAAAGATTAACTAGTTAAACAACTAAACTTCAATGTCTCCTTATTGCCATGAATACAATTAAATGCATATCTAAAATACAGGAAAAAAACACAGACTGCTCAGCTGTCCAACCACTACTTATTTTTAAGTTAAATTTAGTTGTTTTTAAAAAAGAAAGTGTTGTTTTTCTCATTCCTACCTCCTATCCCCATTGAGAAAGCAAGAATAACAACATTTAAGGTTATTTTTTCAAAAGAGAAATAGAAAACATTAAATCTGTTTGCTTCTTAAACAAAGAACCAAGAAAACAAAACTTTATAAGTAGATAATAAAAAAGGGAGCTGGGGGCAGCTAGATGGCACATTGAATAGAGCACTGGCCCTGGAGGACCTGAGTTCAAAACTGACCTCAGACACTTAACACTTACTAGCCGTGTGACCTTGGGCAAGTCACCTAATCCCAATTGCCCTGCCTTCCCCCCTCCAAAAAAAAAAAAAGAAAAGAGGGAACTGACAAATGATTAGAAAGTGACCTATTTTCCAAAAATAAGTTGGGCTTTTATTTTATACCCATTGAATTTGAGACATATCTTTCATTTGCAATAAGAAGTCTTAAAGGAGACTCGGGAGGAAGGTCAAACCAGCACCACTTCAACTGCTACCTCCTCTTGAATCCAGGGTCCAAGAACTCCAGGAATTTTACTGCATACCAGACTACCACTCCTGTTTCTAGCTTGGTCTCCATAGCTATCATCAGGGTTAGTATCTGTCATAGAATAGGGGCCACTAGCAAACATCTCTACCACTTTCAACCCCAACTGCTGACCAACTGATACCAGTAGGTAGGTAACCCTGTAATAACAGTGTTCCCCAAACCACTAGCGCTGCAGCCAGCCATCATCTGCAAGGGAAGCATTTAGGTATGTGTTATCTGTCAACTGCCCCTCCAAATGCTACAGCCCCTGCCTCTTCAGTAGCTGTCACTGCTGAGGCCTGGAAAAGAAAGTTCTTGCCACCAAACATTATGACAGTGTTCAATGATTCAACATCAGAAATAAAGAGAGAAGAAAAGCCTTTATATATACAAAAGTTGAGGTAACAGAAAGTTGAAACCTAAAGGGATGCACATCAATTGAGGAATGACTGTATAAACTGTGGTGTATTAATATGGTGGAATATTATTGTGCTGCAAGAAATGAGGAAATAGATTATTACAAAAGGACATATGAACTCATGCAGGGTAAATTAAGCTAAATCATAAGAACAATTTATATTATAATGTCAATATTTTAAAACTGAAAAATTTTCGAGAATTTATAAACTGATGGAGAATCAAATGAGCAGATCCAGGTAGACAATTTATACAATAGCAATGACACTATAAAACAAACAGCTTTGAAAACTATAAGAATGATGATTTCATGATTTCAGAGGACCAATAATTGCCTATCAACGTATAGCTTATACCCTTATCCTTGTGAGTATGAAAAAAAGTGATCATTACTTGTGGACCATTGTCTAGTCAGTAAATATATAGAAGAAACAGTATAAAAAGAGGACTAATTTCCTAAGGCTAATTCAGAGGAAGGAGCTCAGGTGAAGAAAGGGAAAGGAACAAGTAAGTGTCTATTATGTGCTAAGGTACTCTGTTAAGTACTTTACAAATATTATCTTATTTGACCCTCATAACAACCAACTGAGGTAAATGCTATTATCATCCCCAATTTCCATTGAGAAAATTGAGGCAAAAAGAGGTTACATGAGATGCCTAGCATCACACAACTACTGTGTATCTGAGATCAAGGCCTTTATGATACCAGGTCCTCTCTCTGTCTACTTCACTAAATAGCTACCTTTTGACAACATATGCTTGCTGTGTTATCACAGTTGGCCTACTGATGGAGAATATCCATGGTAGTTGGTAACCTCTTTTATAGCTTTTCCTACTCCACAAACATTTTCCTAGAATAATGGAAGATTTGGAGTTACAAAACAATTCCTTCTCAAATCTGGGCTTTTTCATCAATCCTCTTTTTCACAAGAGCATTTAATAGCACTTATGTAACATACAGGAGAGCTAATTTATTTATTTGTTCTTCAGAATTGTGCCTTTGTCCTGTGTATATCCCCATTACCTTTATGTTTCTTATATTTTTCACTCACACTTTTTCTCTGCTTTTTCCTCTGAAATATAATGTTCACCTTTATATATATTTCAGGGTGATTGATTTACTTTGAGTTGGATGGAAGGGGGCAGAGTGATGATACTACTGCTTTAATTTTCTGACCCAGTAAAGTATCTTTTTCATGATGACTTTTGCACATTTAACTTCTTATTTCAGTGTAAAGTTGTTTTTCCATCAATAATAGAAACTTCTGGGTGGTTTTTGAGATCTTGCTGTTTTGCTCTATCGAATACAGCTTTAGGAACACTTCTCACACCAAACTTTTGTTTATTTTTCAGAAAAAGTTACCTTTGACAGCACTGGCTCAGTGTTTAATGGAAGGATCAACCATCTTGGGGGATGAAACTCTCCTTGGGTAAGGTGACATTCTACTCAAGTCCATACCAAATCAGTAGAGAAGTTGTGAAACTGTATTAATCATGTTCTAGCAATGCTACTTCTCATGCCTTGAATTTAACCATAGCATAGCAAAAGGCCTTGAGCAGCTCCCTTGGAAGTAAAACTTGAGGATACTTGTGAGGGAAGGAGGTAACTAAAATGAATGTTGCTCATTTGACGATTGGACTATGGAAGAGGCTGTCTATTACCTGGCAAATGAACCCATTCTATAGGTGTGGGATATGCTATATCTTGTAGGCCATATAATTCAACAAGCAATATTAAGTGACTATTATTTTTAAGGTTCTGGGGAATATAAAGACAAAACAAACAATCAAACAAAAAAACCAGCCTGTGCTCTTACAGAGCTTAAATTCACGGGGGGGAGGGGGGGGAAGAGAGAGAGATGGTGGGAGAAAAAATTATTTGACTAATCCTAATCCATATAATGAATTTCATTATACTATTTAACCAACTCAATATATACAGAAAAATCTTAGGTACAAAAAGGGATAGTCATTCAAGTATGTTTCTAATATAGAAGAACTTGAATTTGTGGTATGGTTGAACTTTAAAAGATTACATAAGCCTCAATTCTAAGGTCTACATATATTAAAAATCATCTATTCCTTTTAACTTTGCATCGTGTGAACTTTTTTTAAGTTGAATGAAGCAAAACCTAAGTATCTCTAAAAGTAGTACTTTATTTACAATTACATATTGAGGCAGTAAGGGAGATTTGCATTAATCATAAATTTTTAAATCTTTTTGGCTACTAATTACGTATCACCTCCATAGGTTACTTAGTGAAGATCTGAAATCTTCTTTGCAGATATATTCTTTCACTTAGAAATCACTGGAATTACTAAAATAGAATAAAATAAATCCTATTTGGAGAACCATTTTCAAGTGTATTTACAATTTCAAAATGTTAATTCACATTTCTTTTTTTTTTTTTTAAGCAATCGGGGTTAAGTAACTTGCTCAAGGTTACACGGCCAGTTATTTCTGGGTGTGGTGCTGAGTGTCTGAGCCCGGGATTCGATCTCCAGGTCGTCCCAACACTGGAACCGGTGCTCTTATTCGCTGAGCCGTTAATTCACATTTCTAAAAAATACTTTAAAATTTACAGAATGTTTTTCTCAGAACCCCATAAAGGTATAAGTGATTGAATTGGTATCCCCGCTACACAGAAAAGAACACTGAAGCTTAGATTGCTTAAGTTGCTCATGGTTATACAACTGACAGGTATTGGAACCAGGCCATCATGTATCTTACCTTTTGGCCCTAATCTGCTTGATTTTCTTAGCCTCAACAAAAGGATTTTTTTTATTCCATAACTTGAGGTGGAAGAGAACATGTCTAGAGAACTCTCCTCTTTTGTATTTAGATCCAAAGAGGAATATGGCAGTGTGGGGCATGTGTATTCAGAAGCTGTGAGGACATCTGTCTCTACCTCCTTAATTCCAGTCACATAGTAGGACTCACTCTCCCTCATCCCCAAAAGGGTTGATTTGCTTTGATTCTAGAAGTGAAAGGGAAAGAGTGAATTAGGAAGTGTGATCTCCAGAAAAAGCAAATAGTTTTTTGGTTATTCATTCCAAAGAAGATTTATGCAGACTAGGTGATTAGTGTTCTAGAGGGCCTTCCCTTTCTATTGACTCTATTGTTAATTTTTTTTTTGCAGGAAGATGCTGAAACTATGTGGTGAAACAGAGGACAAACTAGCCCAGGAACTTATTCATTTTGAATTACAAGTAGAGAGGGATGTGATTGAACCACTGTTTGTATTGGCAGAGGTAAGAAATAGGGAGTGAATGAATACAATAATATAAGTGGGAGTGAAATAAGCTTGCATCTGATACCCTCTGCTTCAGAAGTATCCTCCCTTCCCCTTCCATCTTTATAGCTTGCCTCCTGATACCAGTACTAGAGGAAAATATAAATATTTTTTCATCTATGATTTACTATGCCAAACTTTATTTTTAACAATGACAAATAGTTTTCATTCAGGCAATGAAACATGAAAAAAATTAGTACTTACTGTAATAATTTCATTTGTATAAATATAACTCTTGAAAATATTTACCTGATATATAAAAAGGAAATTATTGTACATATAAAATTTATGTAGATGATCATTATATATACAATGCAATCCTGGTAGGAGTCAAGCAGCTTTCACTCCTTCCTATGGGAGAGTAATCAATCACTTGCTGTATGGCAGAGCACAGTGGAAGGAGGTGTGCATTAGGATGGTCACTTACTGGAGCATGTTACTACATATGGAAATCTATTAGCAATGTACTCATGCTGAAAGCAACACTGAGGAACACGCTGGCACCTTTGAGAATTAAAAGGGGCATCTGTATTCTACCACAAAGAAGAGATGGCTCCAGGTTAGATTTAGTTAAGACTGGGAGTTGGCTTATAGGCCCAATTCTTATATCTAGAAGACCATTTGAATTATTAAGTAAATATAGAAGATTACAATTATTAGCCTTGGAGCTCCATGAGGGCAGGCACTATCTGATCTTCCCCAGCATCAACATAGACTTAATACATGTTTGTCAAACTGATTTAATGATTTGACTGGCAGAGAACTTCTTTAGAATGGATCCTAGATGCCACTTCAGGCAGAGGGCAATACAGTCTTTAATAGCTCTAAAACAATTAAAAATATAAGGATGGCATGCCAAATTTTAGAATATGAAATGATGATTAGTAGATCAACAAGTAGATAAGTGTCTACTAAATAGAAGCCTTGAAGCCTTACCTGATAGATATATAAATTATTTGTGTTCTCTTCAGTTTGCTAAAGCTCTAACTCTCCCACTTGGGGACTTTACTATCAACATAAATCTTCTCTATTTCCCTATGCCCCAATGTTACCTTGTAAGAAAAGGAAAGGTAGGGAAGAAAAGAAGGAAAGGGAAGGGAAGGAGAAGGAAGGTAAGAAAGTGAAAGGGGAAGAGAGAAAAGGAAAAAGGAAATAAAAAGGAAAGGAAAGGGAAAAGAAGGGAAGGGAACAGGAAAGAAAATGAGAAGGGAGAGGAAGAGAGAGGAAAGAGGGAGAGGAGGGGAAAAAAACATGGCCTTAAACTCTTAAAAAGAAATCATAGTTTACTCCTCCTCTCTGTATAACCCCTCCTTCCTCCCTACCCTACCTTTAGCTTCTCTATTCTACCTGTTTTTTTGTCTGGTACAAGTAAATGAGTAAATATTTACTTGTATTTAGTGTAATAACTGGGAATTCCTCACCCAGAGATTAAATAGCATATGGTTTTTGAATAGCTGAAAGGGTATTTGATCTTAGATCATAGTACTTAAGTGAACCCAAAGTATAACAATACCTTATTCTTGATGTCCAGGTCATGCCTGATAATGAATCCTTTGTATTTAATGGCAGTTGCCTTAGATATTTTCTAACATTGTCTTAGATATTTTTGAAGAGATAAATATGTGGTCCATTCTTTTCTTGCTTCTTTGATTTCTTAAATCTTTAGAATTTTGCTTATATTGAATTATCCATATATGTAATTGTAATGCTTCCATTGCTTTTCTGCTATAGATGAATGTTACTTTGTGTAAGTCACTCATCTAAACTTTGGCTGTTGAAATGGAAATATGTTTCCTAGTTTCCTTAGAGTTGGTGTTAAATTTTTTAATACTAAAATTTATTCATATTATTTCCTTGAAGATTTATTTATGTTTGTTAAGTTCATTTTACTTGCTGATTCTCACTCCCTATTCCACATCTGCTGGCCCTAGAAACAAAATCCTATTGGAGAAGATAATCACTTTAAAGTTGTTCTAAAAGGAAAAAAAATTAAAAACCCCATATAATGAACAAGAATGACTTGCATAAAATTATAATTGTAGAATTTCTCTAAAAGGAAAAAATTAAAATTTCCATACAACAAAAAGAATAACTTCATTAGTTTTTAAGCATAAAAAGTGTCCATTCATCTTTATAGAAATGTACATTCTACTTTCAAAACTATTTTTCAGTAAAACGAATGGATCTTCATCCTGTTTAATGCAAACCTGCCCGAGACTTATTCTCTTATCTTCAAAATGAATCATTTTGAATTATCCCTCCATTTTGGGTCTGCCTTCCACCTTATCCTCCCTTTCCCTCTGGAGAGGGTGAGGCTGCACTGTGTAGTAAGAAAAGACAGAATAGGTCTAACTAAATAAAAGGATCTATATGGAATTTTATTCTGGCAAGCCAGTGAAGTCCCTTTAGCAAAACCATAGTGATAAACCTCACAGATTGCACATTGCTGGATTCACCTGGATTTTATTTTTCACTATCAACTTTTTTAAAGGTTTTTTTATTACACCACAGCTATTTCCCAATATTCTCCAAACCTCACCCAACCTCCACTGAACCCTCTGTTATAACAAAGAAAAAGAGTAAATCAAAACCAACACTATTATTTCTTATTATTGCAGGTGGAAATCCCAAATATTCAAAAGCAGAGGAAGCATTTAGCCAAGTTAGTGCTGGACATGGATTCTTCACGAACAAGGTATAAAGGGGACAATTTTGGGTTCCTGGTTTGTGCACTAGCAAATGATTGTGTTAAGAATGCTTAAATGGTGTTTGTCGTTTTCATTCTGGTCTGGGGTATGAAAATGACAGGCACTATAATCTTTTAACCTGTTATAATACTTAGATGTGTAAAGCTCCTTAAGTGTAGCATTTTTCTGATTGCCTCCCAAAGTTGCCAACCTCTTTTTGTGGTCAAATGTCGAAGGCCTGACATTTCAAAATGATTGGCAACACCCATTTATCAGATGTCCCAAATTGTATGGTATCACATCTTTTTCTGTATTTCTTGCACATGTTTTCCTGTCCTACTACTGCCTTGTATAGATTCTGGGACAGAGGAGGAGTAGAGGGTGGAGACAGGTTTATGAATGTGGATATAGATAATATGCTATAGGGTTTTTGCCCTGCTATCTTCCCTTTATATTCACCTTGCTTCCTGTTTGATTTTGAAAGAGCAACATGGCATTTGGTTGAAGGGATTAAAACCTATGTCACATCCTCAAATCCTCACTATCACCCATTATATCCAGTGGATTGCCAAAACTTGTCAATTTTACCTTTATAATATCTCTCACATAGACCCTCCTTCTCTTCTTTGACACTGCCACTACCCTAGTGCAGGCTCTCATCACTTCATGCCTTTCATGCCTGGACTATTTGTGATAGCCTATTGGTGGGTCTCTGTCTGTGGCAATTCTCTCCCTGCAACATTCCATCCTTAACTTAGTAGTCAAAGTGATCTTCCTAAAGTTTAAGTCTGACTATGTCACCTCCCCACTCAGAAAACTCCAGTGTCTCCCTATCATATCCAGAATTAAATGTAAAGTCCTCTGTTTGGCATTCAAAGACTTTCATAATCTGTTTTCCTACCTTTCTAGTCTTCTTACACCTTACAACCCTCACCCCCAGGCTTTTAAGTACAGTAACATTGGCTTCCTTGATGTTCTTCGAACAAGTCACTCCATTTCCTTCCTAACTCTGGGAATTTTCATGCAGTGAATGCTCTCCCCCCTTATCTCTGCCTACTGGCTTCCTTCACATCCCAGCTAAAATCATACCTTCTACAGGAAGCCTGTTTCAAACCCTCTTAATTCTAGTGGCTTCTTTCCAATGATAATTTCCAATTTATTCTGTTTAAAGATTGTGTTTTGTGATTCTGGCATAAGGTAGGCCTAGAGAACATCACCCAATTGACCCTTGCTTTCTACAACTGGGCTCAGTGTCTTGTTCCCCCAACATAGGTGTGGCTACCATACAGTTAAGTTCTAGTTCAGGTACCCAGTTTATATCTAAGGAGAAGCCCATACATTGGGGAAAACAACTCCTTAAATGAATTTGGATGCTGAGAATAATATGTAAAACAACGGGAATTAGTTCAATTCAAAACTTTATTGTAAGCAATGGGGAAGATGTGAAAGGAGAGAGAAAAAAGGGGACCCAAAATACAACTCAGGTATATATACTAAAATAGAGTATAACTCACATAAGGGTAGTGCTGTGATGGGGAGCATAGAAACACAGGTCCATTTATTAGGAAGGGGGTGCCCCAGTATAAAGGAGTACTCCTGCTTGAGTAAAGAATGTGCTGCAAAGTTCCCTTCTACAAGTGAGGTTCTTGTACTTTGATTATCAGTGGTCCCCCCGGAGCTGGCCAATTTATATATCACAGGGGGCAGGGCAAAATATTATTTTGGAGTTTTGTTATTAGGGAGAAAAACAAGCTAGTGATAGACAAAATATTATTTGGGGGACACAGCTGTATTAACCTTTGAAAAATATTGTCAGTGTATTTCCGTAAGTATATTCTATAAGCTATAGCCCTTCCTTAAGGGGAGACTCTTATAGTGGCCTTTGAGACCACTCATGACTAGTACATTAACAGTATCCATCAGGAGCAGTGGTAAGTAGGCCTTATAAAGGTAGCAACAAGAAAGGAGAGGGTCTTAACCTAACTTATCCTAACCTAATGACCTGTGTAGTGGTCTGGAAGGTCCTATGGAGCACCTACCATAAACAAGATAAAGAGAATCAGAATCTTAAGAGCACTCCAAGTTCAAATTCCTCAATTTCCAGGGAGGCACCTAGAAAAAAGGTCATTCAAAGAGGCCAAGGGAGATGGAATGAATATGAATGTAGACCTTATGGGAGAGATCTGTCCACGGGAACAGTTAATGAAGGTTCATACTCCCACATAGTCTACAAACAGATAGTCTGGGACCAAGCAGTGGTTCATAACCATGGCCCTAGCAGAGCCAAGTTGATGGAGTAAAAGCAGGAATTTGTTTGAGCTCCCGCTCCAACCACCTCCAATACCTGTAAAAAATGACTCTAAACAAATTTTAGAGCTACAAAACTCACAAAGTGACAGAGAGAAACAAATCTCTCCCTGAAGGTATCCTGGCAGGCCAACAGGAAGGGTCTATCTCACCAAGCTGGGAGTAGAGCACCGGCCTAGACCTGTGTCACAGACTGGCTGTAGCAGACTTCAGGGGACTGATTCACTGGAAGCTGTGGTGGTTTCCAGACTTCTCAACCTATAACCTCAAAAGAGAAAGTAAAAGGTCAGTGGGGAACTCTGTTAGAACTGTGTGAGAGAAGAGTGCTATCTGGCCCCTGCCCTAGGGGAAACAGAGGGGTGGCCACTGCAGCTGCTGCCTAGTGGCTGCCTCGTGTGCTTCAGGCCTACAGCTTGTAAGGGGCCAAGCAACCATTCAGAGGGTAATTGTTCTTGCTTTGGCCTTCTTGGATCTGGGTTGCAGTCTTGGGTGGCAGTCTTGGGGTGAGGAGCACTAGCATGGCAGAACCAGTTGAGACTGTGGAGAGACAGCCATCCTCACAGTTCTGAGACAGGTGACTAGAAAAAGCTCTGATAACAGCTGCACAAAATCCCAGAAATTTGGGACACAGCACTCTCCCCTTTGGAAGCAGAGTTCTTCCATGGAAAAGAGCTCAAAAGTCAAGTAACTGTCTGACAAGATGAGCAAACAGAGGAAGTGTAATCAGACTATCGAATCATTTGTTTGTTTGTTTTTTGGTCTTTATTAATTTGTTTACTTTCAGTTTACAAGATTTATTACCACAATTCCTTGAGTTTCAAATTTTCTCTCCCTACCCACTTCCCCCTATGGCGGCATACAATCAAGTATAGTATCTGCAAATACTTTCACGTTAGGCATTGGTCAGGTTATAAAGAAGGATTGTAACAGATGGAATGAAGAATGGGAAAGAGGAAATGAAACCAAACAAGGAAACTGAAAAAGGGAAGGTAGTTTGCTTCAATCTGAGTTCTTTCTCTGGATGTAAACATGTCTCTCCATCACGAGTTGTTTGGGGTTGACTTATGACTCTAGATTGCTGAGAAGAGTCCAGCTTATCAAAGTTGGTCACCATACATACGTTGAGTCTGTAATTGTGTACGAATTCTTCCTGGCTCTACTCTTCTCACTCAGCATCAGTTCATATAAGCCTCTCCAGGTAAATATAAAGTCCATCTGCTCCTCATTTCTTATTGCACAATAGTATTCCATAACATGCATATGCTACAACGTCTTCATCCATTCCCCAATTGATGGGTACCCCCTTAATTTCCAATTCTTTGCTCCCACAAAAAGAGCTGCTATAAATATTTTTGTACATATGGGTCTTCTTTCCACTTCTATGATCTCTTTGGAATATAACCCTAGAAGTGGCATTGCTGGGTCAAAGGGTATGAAATTATTTATAGTCCTTTGGGAATAATTCCAGATTGCTTTCCAGAATGTTTGGATCAGTTCACAACTCCACCAGCAATGCATTAGCGTTCCAATTTGTCCACATTCTCTCCAGCATTTGTCATTTTCCTGTTTTGTCATCTTAGCCAATCTGACTGATGAGATGTGGTACCTCAGAGTTGTTTTTATTTGCATTTCTCTAATCAATAGTGATTTAGAGCATTTTTTCATATGCTTATAAATATCTTTAATTTATTCCTCTGAAAACTGCCTGTTCATATCGTTTGACCATTTATCAATTGGGGAATTACTTGTATTCTTATAGATTTGACTCAATTCTCTGTATATTTTAGAAATGAGTCCTTTATCAGTAACATAGGTTGTAAAAATTCTTTCCCAATTTTCCACTTTCCTCTTAATCCTGGTTACATTGGCTTTGTTTGTACAGAAGCTTTTCAATTTAATGTAATCAAAATTATCCATATTGCATTTTATAATGCTCTCTTATTTTTGTTTGGTCATAAAGTCTTCCCCTCTCCACAAATCTGACAGGTAAACTATTCCTTGCTTTCCCATATTGTTTAGAGTATCAGCCTTTATACCTAGATCATGCACCCATTTAGATTTGATTTTGGTATATGGTGTTAGATAATGGTCTATGCCCAGTTTCTGCCATACTATATTCCAGCTTTCCCATCAGTTTTTGTCAAATAGTGAGTTCTTATCCCAAAAGCTGGGGTCTTTGGGTTTATCAAACAGTATATTACTATAGTCATTGACTGCTAAGTCTCATGTACGCAATCTGTTCCATTGATCCACTACTCTATTCCTCAGCCAGTACCAAGTAGTTTTGAGGACTGCTGCTTTATAGTACAGGTTAAAATCTGGTATAGCTAGTCCACCATCCCTAGCATTTCTTTTCATTAATTCCCTTGATATTCTGGACCTTTTGTTCTTCCAAATGAATTTTGTTACTATTTCTTCTAGCTCTATAAGGTAGTTTTTTGGTAAACTGATTGGTATGGCACTAAATATATAATTTAATTTAGGTTAAATTGTCATTTTTATTATATTATCTCGATCCAACCATGAGCAATTGATGTCTTTCCAGTTAGTTAGATCTGACTTTATTTGCGTGAAAAGTGTTTTGTAGTTGTGTTCATATAGATCTTGGGTTTGTTTTGGCAGGGAGATGCCCAAATATTTTATGATGTCTACAGTAAATTTAAATGGGTTTTCCCTTTCTATCACTTGCTGTTGAATTTCGTCAGAAATATGCAGGAATGCCGAGGATTTATGTGTGTTTATTTTATATCCTGCAACTTTGACAAATTTATTTATTGTCTCAAGTTGTTTTTGACTTGATTCTCTAAGAATATCATCATATCATCTTCAAAGAGTGATAGCCTGGTCTTTTCTTTGCCTAATTTGATTCCTTTGATTTCTTTTTCTTCTCTAATTGCTACTGCTATCATTTCTAGTACCAGATTGAATAAGAGGGGTGATAGACATCCTTGTTTCACCCCTGATCTTATTGCTAGCTTCTCCCCATTACATATAATACTTGCTGATGGCTTTAAATAGATGCTACCTATTATTTTAAGGAAGACTCCATTTATTCCTATTCTTTCTGGTGTTTTTAATAGGAATGGATTTTGTATTTTTTCAAAAGCCTTTTCTGCATCTATTGAGATAATCATGTGGTTTTTGCTAGTTTTATTGTTGATATGACCAATTATACTGATGGTTTTTCTAATATTGAACCATCCTTGCATTCCTGGAATAAATCCTACCTGATCAAAGTGTATTATTCTTGTGATAAGTTGCTGTAGTCTTTTTGCTAATATTTTATTTAAAATTTTTGCATTTATATTCATCAGGGAGATTGGTCTATAATTTTCTTGCTCTGTTTTATCTCTTCCTGATTTAGGTATCAGTACCATATTTGTGTCATAAAAAGAATTTGGTAGGACTCCTTCTTCATTAATTTTCCTGAATAATTTGTAGAGTATTGTAATCAATTGTTCTTTAAATGTTTGATAGAATTCAATAGTAAATCCATCTGGCCCTGGAGATTTTTCCTAGGGAGTCCACTGATGATTTGTTCAAATTATTTTTCTGAGATGGGGTTATTAAAGTAATTTACTTCCTATTCAGTTAATTTGGGCAACCTATATTTTTGTAAATATTCATCCATTTCACTAAGATTGTCAAATGTATGTGCATACAACTGGGCAAAATAATTCCTAATTATTGTTTTAATTTCCTCTTCATTGGTGGTAGGTTCACCCTTTTCATTTTTGATACTCATAATTTGGTTTTCTTCTTTCTTTTCTTTTAATCTTATTGACTAAGAGTTTAGCAATTTTATTGTTTTTTTTTTCATAAAACCAGCTCTTAGTTTTATTTATTAATGCAATAGTTTCTTAATTTCAATTTTATTAATCTCTCTTTTGGTTTTCAGTATTTCCAATTTAGTATTTAATTGGGGATTTTCAATTTTTTTCCTAGCTTTTTCAATTGCATGCTCAATTCATTTACCTGTCTTTTCTCTAATTTATTCATGTATGCACTCAGGGAAATAAAACTTCCCCTAAGAACTGCCTTTGCTGCATCCTACAAATTTTGGTATATTGTCTCATTGTTATTCTCTTGAATGAAGTTAATGATTGTTTCTATGATTTCTTGTTTGACCCGCTCATTCTTTAGGATTAAATTGTTTAGTTTCCAATTAGTTTTTAGTCTGTCTTTCTATGGCCCTTTATTGCATATAATTTTTATTACATCATGATCTGAGAAGGATGCATTTAATATTTCTACCTTTCTACACTGAATTGTGAGGTTTTTAATGCCCTAGTACATGGTTGATTTTTGAGCACATGCCATGAACCGCTGAGAAGAAAATATATTCCTTTTTATCCTCATTCAGTTTTCTCCAGAGATCTATCATATCTAGCCTCTCTAAAATTCTGTTCACCTCCTTAACTTCTTTCATGTTTATTTTGAGGTTGGATTTATCAAGCTCAGAGAGGGGGAGATTAAGGTCTCCCACTAGTATAGTTTTGCTATCTATTTCTTCCTCTAATTCCCTTACCTTCTCCTCTAGGAATTTGGATGCTATACCACTTGGTGCATATATGTTAAGTAATGATATTGCTTCATTCTCGATGGGGCCTTTTAGCAGGATATAGTTTCCTTTCTTATCTCTTTTAATTAGATCAATTTTTGCTTTTGCTTTATCTGAGATAAGGATTGCTACCCCTGCTTTTTTTACTTTAGCTGAGGCATGATATATTTTACTCCAGCCTTTTACCTTTACCCTGTGTGTATCCCTCTGTTTCAGATGTGTTTCTTGTAAACAGCATATTGTAGGACTATAATTTTTAATCCATTCTGCTATCTGCCTCTGTTTTATGGGAGAGTTCATTCCATTCACATTCACAGTTATGATTATTATCTGTTTCTTTCCCTCCATCCTATTCCCTCCACTGTTAATGCTTATATTTTTTCTCCCCTCTCCCTTCCCCTCCTTAATAGTTTTCCTTTTGACCACTGCCTCCCTCAGTATTCCCTTATGAGCCCCCCTCCCTTTTCCTCCCCTTACCCCTTACTTCTTCCGTCTCTACTAACCACCCCCCCCCTTTCATAGCCCTTTGCCCCTTCTACTGCCTGGAGGATATTTTTATACTTAATGAAGTATGTTATTTCTTCTTTGCACCAAGAGTGACAGGAACAAATCTCATGCGAGGCTCTTCTCCCTCCCCTCTTTCCCTCTAATATGATAAGTTTTACGTCTCTTCTCCATAGAATCCTATGCTTAACTGGTTGTTATTCCCTCCTTGTACCAGACCCAATGAGGGAAAAGCTCATATAATACTTATCTCCATCCCTTCTTTCCCTCTGCTATATTGTTTTCATGCCTCTTTGTGTGGTATAATTTACCCTTTTCCAATTCATTCCTCTTCTTCCATTGTAGTCCCTTTTTAGCCCTTAATAAGAATTTTTTTAATCGTCATTTTGTGTAATTTATACTTATACCCCCTACTTGTCTATAAACAGTTTGCTCTTATAAAATAACAGGGTGTGTGTGTGTGTGTTTTCCTTGTTTACCTTTCTGTGTCACTCTTGCATCTTGTAATTTGAATTGTTTCATTCTGGCCACTTGAAGTATTTTCTCTTTTACCTGGTAGTTCTTGATTTTGGCCACAACATTTCAAGGACTTTTCACTTTGGGATCTCTTTCATCAGGTGTCTGGTGGATTCTCTCGATTTCTATTTTACCATCAGGTTCTAGTATCTCAGGGAAGTTTTCCTTAATGAGCTCTTGGAGAATGTTGTCCAGGCTCATTTTTTCATCATGATTTTCTGGTAGGCCTATGATTCTCAGGTTATCTCTCCTGGATCTGTTTTCCAGGTCAGTTATTTTTCCACTGAGATATTTTACCTCTTTTTCTAATTTTTCATTCTTGTTTTGTTTGACTAATTCTTAGTTCCTCATAGAGTTATTTGTTTTACTTTGGTTGATACTGGTGTTTAGCAAATCATTTTTCTTGGTTAATTTTTAGATTTCCTTTTCCATATGATACACTTTTCTTTTTAAGGAGCTGTTTGATTCATTATAATGTTTTTCTAATTCCGCAATTTTGATTTTAAAGGAATTATTCATTTTGTCTTCTGTCTCTCCTTTGGTTTTAAAAGTTCCTTTTGAGCTCACCTAGGAGAGCTTTCTTTGCTTGGAACCAGTTCCCTGTTGATGTTTCAGCTGTGGGTGTGGAGTCCACATTGTCTCCCTCTGAGTTTGGTTCCTCCCTCTGAGGATAGTAGCACTCCAGTCTTTGTAGTCTGCTTTCTACCCATTTTGAGGCTGGACCCTAGCCACGCCCTTCCTCTAGGGTTCCCAAACCTTTAGGTTTTGCTCTGGGGCAAGAGTTACTATGTTTTCAGGGTCAGAGAGGGGGGGTTAGATCAGGCTGGTTTCACTCTGCCATCCTGGTTCTCGGAGGTCCTGATAGGGGCTTTTTTTTTTTTAAATTTCTGGGCTATGGAGTGGTAGTCCCAGGAGTATTTGCTGTCCTGGACAGGGGACCTGCATTTGGTTCTTACCTTGCTCTTTTCAGTCCCAACCCTTTGGTGAAAGGCCTGGTAGTGGCCCTTGTGGTTGGTGGGACGACTTGCCCCCCTCATTGGTCAGGCCTTCTCCTTGCCTGCCCCTGCACGCAGTGCCCTATCGAATCATTTTTTTTAGTGACAAAGATTATCAAAACATAGAACCAGGAGAAGACAACAAAGTCAAAACTCCTGCATCAAAAGCCTCCAAGAAAAATCTGAATTGGTCTCAGGCCATGGAGGAATTCAAGAAGGATTTAGAAAACCAAGTAAGAGAAACAGAGGAAAAATTGGAAAGATAAATGAGAATGATGTAAGAAAATTTTGAAAAGGGAGTCAATAGCCTGCTAAAGGAGACCCCCCAAAATACTGAAGAAAATAACACCTTAAAAATGGACTAACTCAAATGGCAAAAGAGGCCCAAAAAGCCAATGAGGAGAAGAATTGCCCAGATGAAAAAGGAATTTCAAAAACTCACTGAAGAGAATAATTCCTTCAAAATTTGATTGGAGCAAATGGAAGCTCATGACTTTATGAGGAATCAAGATACTATAAAACAGATCCAAACAAATGAAAAAAATAGGAGGCGATGTGAAATATCTCACTGGAAAAACCACTGACCTGGACAATAGATCCAGGAGAGATAATTTAAAAATTATTGGACTACCTGAAAGTCAGGATCAAAAAAAGAGCCTAGACATCATCTTTCAATAAATTCTCAAGGAAAATTGCCCTGGTATTCTAGAACCAGAGGGCAAAATAGAAATTGTAAGAATTCACTGAATCTCTGGGAAAAGATCCCAAAAGAAAACTCCTAGGAATATTATAGCCAAATTCCAGAGTTCCCAGATCAAAGAGAAAATATTTCAGGCAGTCAGGAAGAAACAATTTGAGTATTGTGGAAACACAATCAGGATAACACAAGATCTAGCAGCTTCTACATTAAGGGATCAGAAAGCTTAGAATATGATATTCCAGAGGTCAAAGGAGCTAGGATTAAAACCAAGAATCACCTACCCAGCAAAACTGAGTATAATACTTCAGGGGAAAATATGGAAATTCAATGAAATAGAGGATATAACTGTGGCTCCAAGGGTTCTCTGACCTTCAGTCCTTTGGTTTTGTCTATGATTTGTTCTTTCAAATGTCTGGTTGCATATCTCTTGCATATCTCTCAAACATCTTTGCATATCTTTCTTTGGCCATTTTCCAGCACTTAAGCCCCCAGGAGTGTTCTAACTCTAGTCAGGGTGCCCCTACTCTCAAATTGTGCTGCCTGGACAAGGACCAGGGGGTTAAGGGGCAAATTGCATGGCTTTAGTGGAATGATATAAAGTGAAATCAATGTCCATGGTAACAAGGGTCAGGTTAAATTTGCCCAAGGGGCACAGTGTGGGGACAAGATATGGGTGTAGATGGAGGCAGGAGGTGCCCAAAGGGTTGGTTCTTGTTGATCCAGGTGTCCTTTTGTGAGGTGATACTTCATGGTTGAGTATCTGGGGAATATGTCTTTATGGACAGGCATTTGTGTGTTGGGTCCAGGCAAGCATAATTCACATCTCCTGGGTGTCTTGCTCAGTAGATTATGAGTTTGATTGGAGGCAGTAATGGACCCTAGAGTGGTTTTTGAAAACTAAATAATATCTTATGTGTTATTAGGGCAGGTTTGTGGAGGTATTTTCTTGACCATATCCTGGGTCACTTGTTCTCTAGTTACTTAAAACCTGCTAATGATATAACTTAGTATAATCAAGTAAAATCAGACAAAATCTATTGAGTTTGTCCTTCCAGTAATTAGTTCATGTTGCAAAAAAACACTTCAGAACTTATGAAGCTAAACCCATGAACAACAGCGTTATAAGAAGAACATTAAAGTAGGCTATATAAAAAGGTACTTTATACTTGCATTCCATTATAGTAGTTCAGAGGAGTTGGAGCATTACAAGATTCATTGGAATTTCAGTAGACAGATGCTGGACACCATCACTATTAGGTAACTAGAAAGCTCTGCTGGTTCAGAGTAATAGAACTGTATCCTTCCCTTTGATCTAGAATTCTTGTCCTGACTATTTTTTTATAGGCTTCAGACTATGCTACAAGCTAGAACTGATAGCCTGCTGCATTCCTGTGATACAAGCCATGCAACTTGCTGCTTATTTCTGTGCTTGCTCATTGCTTAGTTCACAGGCTCAGGACTGTACCTAACACTGGAATGTCACTCCTAAATGTAGATTTATTCCTCATTTTGCCCAGAGCCAGAGCTGCAATTTGTCACTTGTTCCTGCATGCAACCTATATAACTTTAAGCCCTTGTGTGTTGGATGTGGGGCCACTTCTTGCCCCATACATCATGCTCCTGGACAGACCTTTCAGCGGTTCCAGTATCCACAGACCTCTTTTTCTTTTTCCTCAAACGAATCTGGGCTAGAAATATGAGTGTGATTTTTCTTGGATTTCCCTATCAATATTCAGTCTGATACATTTTCTACTTATCTGTGGAGAAGTTGAGTAAGTCAAGGGGTTCTGGGGTACTTCTTCCTGCTCTTCCACCATCTTAATTCTGCCTTGTTTCATATATCTTTACCGAGGTATGATATGTTACATCATGTTCGGTAGTTTCAGTCACATCCTACTCTTCATGATCCCATTTAGAGTTTTTTTAGTAAAAGTACTGGAGTGATTTGCTATTTCCTTCTTCAGTACATTTTACAGTTGAGGAAACTGAGACAAACAGGGTTAAGTGACTTGCCCAGTGTCACATAGCAAGTATTTGACTAAGGTTGGATTTGAATTAATATCTTCTTGACTCAAGACCTGGAGCCCTAGCCACCGCAACACCTACCTACTTCATGTTTCATAACAGCTTAATATAATCCTACTACATGTTTCTGACTTTTGTCAAAATGGTCCACAAATTTACTTTTGAGTTGTTTCTGTGGTATGTTCCATCTGATCCAAGTAATTTATCAGCAATTCCCTATTTAGTTTAATGTTTGTTTTTGTTTTCAATGGTTTCTTGATCTTAATTAAAAAAAACAATTATACTTGATTTATTTTAACATTCAATTTAAAATTTTTTGTGTTCCTAATTCTCCCCCTCTCTCCAACACCTCCCTCACCCATCAAGAGAAGACAGGCAATACAATATCAATTATTGTATATTGTACATAACATATTTCCATATTAGCCTTGTTACAAAAAAGCAAGAAAAACCTCAAAAAAGTATTCTTCAGATTGCACTCAAAGTTAATAATCAGTTCTCTCTCTGCATGTAGATAGCATTTTAGTTTGTGAGTGCTTTAGAATTGACTTGGATCATTGTATTGATAAAAGTAGCTAAGTCTTTAACAGCTGATCATCATTATAACATTACTGTTGCTATGTACAATGTTCTCCTGATTTTGCTCACTTCACATCAGTTCATATAAGTCTTCCCAGGTTTTTCTAAAATGATCCCTTAATTATTCATCATTAATTAATCATTCCTTATAGCACGGTAGTGTTCCATCACAATAATATGTCACAACTTGTTCAGCCATTCCCTAATTCATGGGCATCTCCTCAGTCTCCAATTCTTTGCCACCACAAAAAGGTTTGCTATAAACATTTTTGTACATTTAGGTCCTTTTGTTTGTCCTTTTATCTCTTTGTGATGCAGATGTAATAGTGGTATTGCTGGGTCAAAGGGTATGCATAGTTTTGTAGCCTTTGGGGCATAGTTCCAAATTTTTCTTCATAATGGTTAAACCAGTTCATTTTTCCATATCCCCTCTAGCATTTGTCATTTTTCTTTTCTGTCCAGTTGGCTCATCAGATAGGTGTGAGGTAGTACCTAAAAACTCTTTTAATTTGCATTTCTCTAATCAATAAGGATTTAGTGCATTTTTATATGACTATGGGTAGTTCTGATTTCTGCTTCTGAAAACTGCCTTTCATAGCCCTTTGACTCTTTTTCAATTGGGGAATGGTTCTTATTTTTATAAATTGTACTCAGTTCCCTATATATTTGAAAAATAAAGCATTTATAAGAGCAATTTTCTGCAAAAACTTTTCTCCAATTTCCTACTTTCCTTCTAATTTTTGCTGCATTGGTTTTGTTTGTGCAAAACCCTTTTAATTTCATGTAATCATAATAATCTATTTACTTCCGGTGATTTTCTCTTATCTCTTATTGGTCATAAACTCTTATCTATAGATCTGATAGGTAAATTTTTTCACGCTTCCCAAATTTGGTTATGATATCACCCTTTATGTCAGAATCATGCATCTATTTGACTTTATATTGGCTTTGAGATATTGGTCTGTGCCTAGTTTTTACCATACTATTTTCCAGTTTTCCCAGCAATTTTGGTCAGATAATAAGAAGCTTGGGTCTTTGAGTTTATCAAACACTAGAATTCTATGGCCAGTTACTACTCTATGTTATGTACCTGATCTATTCCACTCTTCTACCACTCTGTTTCTTAGCCAATACCAGATTGTTTTAATGATTGCTACTTTGTAATATGGTTTGAAATCTGGTACTGCTAAACAACTTTCCTTCTCATTTTTTTTTCCATTGGTTCCCTTGATCAGGGGTAGGGAACCTTTTCATGTTGGAAAGCTACATTAATATTTAACTTAAATAAGACTGCATTCAAGAAATTTCAATTAGATATACTTTAAAATGTACATTATTTTGTAAAAATGTGCTATGTACTTAATGATTTCAAAAAATAAAAACTATATAATTTTAAAGTTAACTAACTTTTTAATGACTTTGTTGTGTCTTTTGTTGTAAAACATTTGAATATTTTATTGCAACATGGAGATCCACAGTTTCAGTTGACCCTCTAGATGGGAATCAGTCATTTGTCTTGTTTTGGGTTATGTAGGAGAATATAGATTCCCATCAATAAGTGGTTGAAAAGCAAGAAAGTATTTTGGGGGCATGTCCCTGAAGGCATGGGTATTCTACTGCATTTTTCCATACCGTGTTTCCCCGATAATAATACACTGTCTTATTATTTTTTTTGGACAGAAAAACACCAGAGGGCTTATTTTCAGGGGAGGGCTTATTTTAATGAAAATTGACAGCAATTTTAATAAACAGGTAAATGTGAACAAAAAAATGTACCTTTATTCAATAATGAATTCAATAAAGAACAGGATGATGCGCTCACTGCTGCAGCTCTGATTGGATGCAGCTCGGAGCGCGGCGTGCATTTCACAGGGTGGGGACGGTGCATACAGAGGGTACGGTAATGTAGCGTGTAGCACAGGGGATCACCTTCACTACAGTAGCAATCTCAATAGGGCTTATTTTCGGGGGAGGGCTTATTTTAGAGGAATCTTACACAGTAAGGGGAGGGCTTATTTTCAGGATAGGTCTTATTATCGGGGAAACACGGTATTTCAACTGTATCTTAGCACCAAACAATGACTTTAAACTGTCATCTATTGAGAGCTCAATCAATTACATCTGTAGTTCTTTAGCTGCCTTGGTGATATCAACTAGGTGAAGCTGAAATGTTCATTTAAATGTGATATCATGGTTTTCAAAGTCATCTAGCCTTTCATTATATTCTCCAGTTAATAGGTCTGTAACAGCTTCATATTTGTCAAATGATTTGCATATATCAGCCTTCTCGACAATGACCTTTGCTATCTGAGGAAAATGTTCATCCTAAAATTCCTCTTGAAGAAGTGTTTTTTTGCCACATATCATAGGGAGACTTAGCTTTCCTTGCAAAGAAATATTCAAATTATTTTGATTTAGCAATTCACATTGCTAATTCTGTTCTTCATAAAATTTAGCTATCTGTTCTTGCAGAAATAAAATTTTGGCTAACACCTGTTCCTGCAATAGCCAATACACTTTAAAATGATGTGGCAAATCCACACCTTCAAGTTTAGCATGTTACAGAACTGACAAAGCCGTGTTGCACTTGCATGAATATAATTAACAATACTTATAATTTGTTGCAAAGTGTCATTTAAAAGAGTAGCTTTAACACAGATATTTTGCTGATTTCATAAAATGAAAAGAAGTGAGAACATCTGGATCTGTTAATACTTTTTCTTTCTGTGCAGTAAACCCTTCATGTTTTCCTGTCATGGAAGGTTCACCATGTGTAAATACATTCATTAAATTTACCAGATTTAGTCCAACTTCACGACATTTATCTTGAAAGCTGTTGAAGATATCTATTCCCTGTGCTCTATTCACAAGAGTGCCCAAAGCGAGTAACTCTTCATAGCAAAGAAAATCTTCTGTTATGACTCAAATGAAGAATGAAACCTGTGCCAAGTTGATTCTTCCAAAGCAATTGAATATCTATTTTCCTGTTTAAATGCTGCATGGAGTTTTGTTAAGTTGAAGACTAATTCATGCTGCCAGTCAGTTATGGTTTTCATTGAAAGAGGAAGTTGTTTGTACTTTCAAATGTTATCGGGGTCTATGCATCCTACAATTTGAACAGTGCATTCTTTCACAATTTCTACATCACTGAATGACTTCCCTTTTTCCTGAATATATAAGCTACTTTATAAGTTGCTTCAGTGGCATTATTTCTAGGCCTTGTTACTTGAAAGAATTGTCTTTGCTTTTCATCTTTTAATTTTTGTGCTTCTCCCTCTAATTTAAAATATTTGTGGTCCTAATGAGTATTATAATGCTGATGAGCATTAAATTCCTTTAATATTGATATTGTAGTATCACAAAGCCAAGTAAATCATCTTATCTTTAGCAAAAACAAGATAATATTTCAATTCTCAATCTTCATTAAAAAAATCTGTTTTCTTATGTGTTCTTGGTCTTCTTTGACATGATGGGCTCTTTAGCAGACAGAATCAAAAAATACCGTTGAATTCACAAATTCCACTTCAAACAAAAACACAATGCACCATTGTCAAAAGCTGATAATAGAGTGGTGTACTTGACTTCCATAAACCAACCAGCCTCATACTGTAGTTGTGCCAATCAGGCTAGGGAAGTTAGAATTAAATAATGAATGTTGCAGGCATCAATTTAGCCCTTATTGCTTACTAATATTCTGACTGTGCTGGTCAATATAGGAGGATTATTTCATTGAAATTTATTTTATTCTTTGATATTTTAAATATGTTCATTTTAAAAAATAAAATAAAAATATAAAAGAAGAACAAAAATGTATTAATAAAATAAAAGGATTTCTTCTGTAAAATTTAGATTCAGTCAAAAGGCCACAGGTTCTCTACCCCTGCCCTTGATACTCTTGACATTTTGTTATTATTTTTTCTATCTGTAGAAGATAATTCTTTGCTAGTTTTGATTGGTACACCACTAAATAAGTAAATTAATTTAGGTAGAATTGTCAGTCTTACTATGTTAGTCTGGCCTACCCATGAACAATAATACATCTTCAACTGCTTAGATCTGTCTTTATTTGCATGAAAAGTGATTTGTAATTATATTTATATAGTCCCTGGCTTTTTCATGGCAGGAAGGCTCCCAAATATTTTATGTTGTCTAGAATTATTTTAAATGCAATTTCTCTTCTTATCTCTTCCTGCTGTGTTTTGTGGGTAATACATAGAAATGCTGATGATTTGTGTGACTTTATTTTATGTACTAGAATTTTACTAAAATTGTTCATTGTTTCAACTAGTTTTTAGTTGATACTTTTAGGTATACCATCATATCATCTGCAAAGAGATAGATATATTTGTTTCCTCATTATGCATAAATGGTTTTAGATAGATACTACTTAGCATTTTAAGAAAGGCTCCATGTATTCTTTTTATTTGTCATTTATTTTATTATCTTATATTTTTTAAAGCATTTATTATGCTTTCTGGTGTTTTTAGTAGAAATTAATGTTGAAATTTGTCAAAAGCTTTTCTGTATCTGTTAATATAATCTTATGATTTTTGTAGTTTTTCTGATTGATAGGTTCAGTTATACAGATAGTTTTTCTAATATTAAACTACTCCTGCATTTCTGGTAAAATCCCACCTGGTTATGGTAAATGATCCTTGCGATATAATGCTGTAATCTCCTTGCTAGTATTTTACTTAAAATTTTGCATCAATATGCATTAGGGATATTGACCTATACTTTTCTTTCTCCATTTTTGCTCTCTCTAGGAACCAAAACCATATTTGTGTGATAGAAGGAATTGGATAAGACTCCTTCTTTATCTATTTTTTCATATAGTTTATATAATATTTGAATTGATTAAATGTTAGTTTATCAACATAGTATTCTAATTGATTAAATGTTAAATATTTGGTAGAATTTACTTGAAAATTCATGTGGTCCTGAAAATTTGGGGGGAGTGGGAAGGAACTCATTTGCAGCTCGTTCAATTTCCTTTCTAAAATAGGGTTATTTATGTATTCTGTTTCTTCTCTTAATTTGAGCAATTATATTTTTGTAAATATTCATCCATTACACTTAGGTTGTCAGTTTTATTAGCATATAATCAGGCAAAATAGCTCCTAATGGTTGCTTTGATTTCATCTTCATTGGTTATGAATTCAATCTTTTTATTTTTGATACTGGTAATTTGGTTTCCTTCTTTCTTTTCTTAAAATAAAACTAACCAATAGTTTATCTCTTTTATTTGGGTTTTTTACCATAAAACCAGATCCTAGTTTTATTTATTAGTTGCATAGTTTGGTTTTTTATGTTCGATTTTATTGCTCTCTCTGATTTTTCAAAAATTCTATTTTGTTGTTTAATTGGAGATTTAATTTTTTCTTTTTCTAGTTTCTTTTTAGTTACATACCCAATTCATTTATCTATTCTTTGTTTTTTTTTTTATTGAGGTAAACATTTAGAAATATAAATTTTCCCCTTAGTACATCACACAGGTTTTCTATGTCGTCTCATTGTTGTCATTATCTTTAATGATTTCACTGTTCTTTGACCTACTCATTCTTGGGGATTAGATTATTTATTTTCCAATTAATTTGAAAATTAGATTAGATTATTAATTTTCCAATTAACTTCCAACACCCTTTACTAAATGTAATTTTTATTATATTATGCTCCAAAAGTGGTGAATTTTTTTAGTTTATCATTATCATTATTTCTGCTTTTCTGCATTTGTGTATGAAGTTTTTGTAGACTAATGCATGGTCAGTTTTTTTTGAAGGTGCCATGTACAACTGAGAAAAGGTATACTCCTTTCTATTCCCATTCAGTTTTCTCTTCCAGTCTATCATATCTAATTTCCCTAAAATTCTATTCATTGATTAAACATTTTTAAAATTTTAATTAATTTATTTTTAATTTTCAACATTCATTTTGACAAAATTTTGAGTTATATTTTTCTCCCCATCTTTCCCCTGCTCCCCACCCCAAATAGCAAGCCTATTGAATACCCCTTCCCCCAATCTTTCTCTCTTATGTCCTCCCCTATTGGTTCCCCTCCAACTTTCTAGTAGAGCAAGATGGATTTCTATACCCCTGTAACTATGTATCTTATTTCCCAGTTGCATGTAAAAAAATAATTTTTTAAACATTTGTTTTTAAAACTTTGAGTTGCAGATTTTTTCCATTCTTCCCTCCTCACCCACCCCCACTGGGATGATAAGCAATTTAATATAGGTTGTACATCTGTAGTTACTCAAATAATTTCCATAATTGTTATATTGTAAAAGACTAGTTATATTTCCCTCCATCCTATCCAGCACCCCCACTTATTCCAATTTCTCCTTTAACCCTATCCCTTTTCAAAAATGTTTGCTTCTAACTATCCTCTACCCTGATCTGCCCTCGCTTCTATAATCCCCCCTCTTATCCCCTTTCCCCTATTTTCCTGTAGGGTAAGATACCCAATTGAGTATGTATGTTATTCCTTCCTTAGGCCAAATGAAATGAGAATCAGGTTGCCCCATTCCTTTTCACCTTCCTGGTCTTCCCCTCCATTGTAATAGTTTTCTCTTGCCTCTTTTATATGAGATAATTTACCCTAATCTATCTCTCCCTTTCTCCTTCTCCCAATAAATTCCCGTCTAAACTCTTAATTTTATTTTTTACACATCATCCTTTCATATTCAGCTCATCCTGTGCCCTCTGTCTATGCATACATGAACAAACATATGCCCACACTCACATATATATTTATATAAACATACACCCTCCTATATATACATATATAATCCCTTCAACTGTCCTCATGCTTAGAAAAGTCTTATGAGTTACAATTATCATTTTTCCATGTAGGAAAACTTTAATAAGTTCCTTATGATTTCTTTTCCCTGTTTACCTTCTCATGTTTCTCTTGCTTCTTGTATTTGAAAGTCAAATTTTCTGTTCAGCTCTGGTTTTTTCATCAAGAATGCTTGAAAATCTTCTATTTCATTGAATGACCATATTTTCCCCTGAAGAATTATACTCAGTTTTGCTGGGTAGGTGACTCTTGGTTTTAGTCCTAGCTCCTTTGACCTCTGGAATATCGTATTCCAAGCCCTTTGATCCCTTAATGTAGAAGCTGCTAGGTCTCGTGTTATCCTCATTGTGTTTCCACAATACTCAAATTATTTCTTCCTGACTGCTTGCAGTGCTTTCTCCTTGACCTGGGAACTCTGGAATTTGGCTGTAATATCCCTAGGAGTTTTCTTTTTGGGATCTTTTTCAAGAAGTGATCTGTGAATTCTTTCAATTTCTATTTTGCCCTCTGGTTCTAGAATATCAGAGAAGTTTTGCTTGACAATTTCTTGAAAGATGGTGTCTAGGTTCTTTTTCTGATCATGGCTTTCAGGTAGTCCAATAATTTTTAAGTTACCTCTCCAGGATCTATTGTCCAGGTCAGTGGTTTTTCCAAAGAGATATTTCACATTGCCTTCTATTTTTTCATTTGTTTGGATCTGTTTTATATTATCTTGATTTCTCATAAAGTCATTAGTTTCCAATTGCTCCAATCTAATTTTGAAGGAGTTATTCTCTTCAGTGACTTTTTGAAATTTCTTTTCCATCTGGCAAATTCGTCTTTTTAAGGCATTCTTCTCCTCATTGGCTTTTTGGGCCTCTTTTGCCATTTGAGTTAGTCTATTTTTAAGGTGTTATTTTCATCAGTGTATTTTTGGGTCTGCTTTAACAGGCTGTTGATTTGCTTTTCATGATTTTCTTGCATCATTCTCATTTATCTTCCCAATTTTTCCTTCACTTCTCTTACTTGATTTTCAAAATCCTTCTTGAGCTCCTCCATGGCCTGTAACCAGTTAATATTTTTCTTGGAGGCTTTTGATGCAGGAGTTCTGACTTCACTGGCTTCCTCCAGCTCCATGCCTTGATCCTTTTTGTCCCCCCAAAAGGATTCTATCATCTGTTTGTGCTTCCTGTGCTTGCTCATATTGCCAGCCAATTACTCGACCCTTGAGCTCTTTGTCATGATAGAACTCTGCTTCCAGAATGGAGAGAAGTGTGTCTCAAATTTCTGGATTTTTTGCAGCTGCTGGAGCTATTAGGGGAGCGCCATCTCTACAGCCCCCACAAGCTCTGGCTCACTGGTCACACACTCCAGGACCACCACCCAAGACCATGATCCAGTTCCAAGCAAGTTAAAGCAAGAGTGATTACCCTCTGAATGATCACTTGGTCCCTCTACAGTCTGCAGGCCAGGAGCTCCTGAGTCAGCCACATGGCACAGCCACTGCGCCTCCACTGCCTCTCACTCCAGGTGTAGCAGGTGGACCACGCTTTTTGGTTCCCTCTCCCCCAGTTCCAACAAAGTTCCACACTGACCTTTTACTTTATCTTTGGCATTTATGTGTTGAGAAGTCTTTAAGCTGCCACAGCTGCTGGGCATTCACTCTCCTGAAGTCTGCTCTGGCCCCTGCTAGTTGGGGCCTCCCTGGGGCTGAAACCATGTAGCTCCTGTGGGATTGTGCTCGGCTCCCAGCGTGCTGCAATAGACCTTTCCTGTTGGCCTGCCAGCTGTCTTTGGTGGGAGATTTGTTTCTCTTTGTCACTGTGTGGGTTCTGTAGCTTTAAATTTTGTTTATAGTCATTTTTTTACAGGTATTGGAAATGTTTAGAGCCAGAGCACATGCCAAGTTTGTCCTTCTACTCAGCCATCTTGGCTCCGCCCCTTTGATTTAACTTCTTTCTTGTTTATTTTATGTTTAGATTTATCTAATTCTGAAAGGGGAAAGTTTTATTTCCTCTTCCATTTAATTTTTTCTCTAAGAATTTGGATGCTTTGCATTTGATGCATATGTGTTCATTATTTATGTTGCTTCATTTTCTATAGTAATTTTTAACAAAATTAGCTTCCCTGATTATCTCTTTTAATTAAGTCTATTTTTGCTTTTGCTTTGTCTGAAATAATGATTACAACCAATACCTTTTTTTACCTCAACCGAAGCATAATAGATTCTGCTCCAGCCCTTTATTTTAACTGTCTTTGTGTCTTTCGCTTTCAAGTATGTTTCTCCTAAACAATTTACTGTTAGATTCTGTTTTTTAATCCATTATGTTATCTTCTTCTGTCTCATGGGTGAATTCATCCCATTTATATTCACAGTTTTGATTATTAACTGTGTATTTCACACTGCCCTATTTTCTTCTCTCTCTCTCTGTCTATCTGTCTCTCTGTCTCTCTCTCTCTCTGCTCAAGTTTGTTTTCTCTCTGCCTAGTGCCTCCCTTAAACCACTTTTCCCTTCCCCAACACCTCTAAATGACACACCAACAAGAGCCAAAAATGACATAGTGACAAAGCCAAAAATGAAAAACTATGTAGAAAACTTTTGAAAGTCTTTGAAAAGCTGTAAGGTGTGTGTGTGTGTGTGTGTGTGTGTGTGTGTTTTGATATTCCTGAGAGTTTTCATTTTGAGATCTCTTTCAGGAGATGATCAGTGGATTCTTTCAATTTCTGTTTTGCCCTCTGAATCTAAGATGTCAGGGAAGCTTTCCTTTAAAATTTCTTGAAATATGATATCTAGGCTCTTTTTGTTAATCATGGCTTTCAGGTAGTCCAATAATTCTTAAATTAACTCTTCTATTTTCCTATCAATTTTTAATGAGATATTTCATATTTTATCCTATTTTTTCATTCTTTTGAGTTTGTTTTCTTGTTTGTTGATGGAATCAGTAGCTTCCACTTCCCAATTTTAATTTTTAAGGAATCATTTTCTTCAGTGAGGTTTTATACTTCTTTTACCATTTGACCAATTCTTCTTTTAAAGGAGTTCTTTTCTTCAGTGAGTTTTTGTACCTCATTTGTAATCTGACCAATTTTGTTTTTTAATATGTTACCTTCTTTAGTATTTTTTTGGTGCTCTTTCCCTAAACTGTTAGTTCTCTTTCCATAATTTTCTTCCATCCACTCTCATTTCCTTTCCCAGTTTTTCCTATACAACCCTTATTTTATTTTTAAAATAATTTTTGTTCTTTTTGGACTTGTGTCCAACTTGCATATTTTCTTTGAGTCTTTGCTTGTAGCTTTTTCAAATTGTTTTATTCTGAATTTTTGTTTCGATTTTCCCTGTCACCATTATAGCTTTTTATGGTCAAGTTCTCTATTCTTCCTTTTTCCATCCTCTTTCTTGACTTTGAATTTTTTGTTAAAATTGGGTTCTATTTATCTTGGGGGAGGATGGGGAAGGACTTCCCAAGCTTCAAATTTTTTGGCACTGCTATTTTCACAGTTAGTCATGTGTGTTTGTAAGTTTTCTGTGCTTCCTAGGTATTGTGATCCGGAAAGAGTTGTGGTCAGTGCTTTCCTACTCCATACTTTTATCCTTACCCAGGAGAGACTCTGTGATCCCTTGCAGCTACTGTTGTAGTAGTACTACTGTTCCCCACATCCTTGCTACCTTATAACAACAAGTGCTATTGTTCCTCAGCACTAATGTTTCTCTCCATTCTGGAACTGCAACTCAAAAGTGGATATAAGCAATGGAATTTTCAAACAGTGTCTAGTCCTGTTCCCAGTGGCAGCACAAGGGTCCCCTGTAATCTCTTTCTCACCACTTTTACAATCCCCTTACTTTCTCTGGGCTAAGAGCTCTGAAAGTTCCTTCTGTTGCTGTTGTTGCCACCTCCAAGGCCCAGTGCTGGTGTTGCTACCCGTGCACTCTTGGGCCAGCCCCTACACCAGTGTCACAGACCTCTCCTTTCAAACTCCTAAGTTGCCTTGGCCTGGAAAAATATCTCACCTTGATCTTTTGTTGGCTGTGCAACTAAAGAATTCAATTTATGGCATTATTTAATTTTTTTGAGGGAAGTATTTGGAGAATTGGGCCGTAGTGATTTTTCTTCTCTGCCATCTTGTCTCCACCTCCTATTCATTTCAATATTAAGCACCAGCTAAGTGTAGTGCATATAGTACTCTATAATAGCTTATGTGCTGCTGGGAGCATATAATATATAACAACCAACAAGCAATTATTTAGCACCTACAATATGCCATGAACTCTATTAGATACTAGAGGTTTTTTTTTTTATGAAAATGATAGGGAAATTCAGAAGCTTCTACACATAAAACCCAAGAATTCCATAGAATTTACCAGCAGGGCAGTTTGTCTGTCTCTAAGAAGGCAACATTTAACTCCATCAGAAGTAAAGTGCAAGCAAAGCTTAGAGAGATCCAGTATTCTTGGCTCAATAGTACGGCATATAGGGTATTCAGTTTTATTCTGATAGCAACAATCCAAAAGTCTTCTGTGAAACCCTGAAAGACAAAGATCTCTGGTATATCTCAACTACTCAGCACTGATAGAACCACATTGATCCATGATAAGAACATGACCCTGGACAGATGGGCTGAACATTTATATAGTGTTCTCAACAGACTGTGATCAACTAATGCCAAAACCATTCATTGCATATCTCAGGTTGAAGTCAATCCCTCTTTAGCTGAACTTCATTAGACTCCTCTCATGTGGCAAAATATCTGGTGCTGATTCCATCCCAGCAGAGATATACAAGACAGGAAATCTACTTCTCATATAGAAGCTGACTTATATTGCAATAGGAGGTTATCCTTCAGGAGATCAAGGATGCCTCTATCTTCATCTCTATAAAGGAAAAGGAAACAGGCTGTCCTGTGGCAATCATAGTGGGGTCATATCCTGCTGAACCAGGTGTTCCTGGATATGGTGCTGGGACATCTTGTCTCACAGTCTCATATTCAAAATATCTGGTATCTTATGTCTTTAGTGTTTTCTAATTTGTAAATTGGGGGACATCATTCTAGATAGAGATATATTTTCTTTAATCTCAGCTGGGGCCTGACCAATTTCCTATTCTCCCTGCAGATGTGACAGACTTGAATCCAACTTTTCAGAAGGATCTGTTCTTACTTCCAGGGGCAGTTCTTACTTCCCTGCTCAATCTTTTTAAGCTCCTTTTCTTTTTTTTTTTTTTTTGACTGTTGAAAGATCTCTGGTATATCTCAACTACTCAGCACTGATAGAACCGATGTGTCTTTATTCATAAATGTGTGTATTCACACACACACAGACACACACAACAGTCAGATGGTGCAGTGGATAGAGTGCTGGACCTAGAAAATCAAGATAAACTGAGTGCAAATATGACCTCAGATGCTAACAATGTAACCCTGGGCAAGTTACTTAACCTCTGTTTACCTTAGTTTTCTTTTTTTTATTAAATTTTGTGTTTATTTTTAGTTTATATCATTCATTTCCACAAGATTTTGAGTTACACATTTTCTCCCCATCTTTCCCTTACCCACCATGCCAAAACAGCGATCCCACTGTACACCCCTTCCCCCAATCTGCTCTCTCCTGTATCCTCCCCCATGCACCCTCCAACTCTCCAGTAGGATAAGATGGATCTCTATACCCCAGTGCCTGTATATCTTATTTCCTAGTTGTATGTAAAAAATATTTTTTTAAACATTTGATTTTAAAACTTTGAATTCCAGATTTTTCCTTTGCTCGCTTGTCACCCACCCTTACTGGGAAGATAAGCAATTCAATATAGGTTGTACATGTGTAGCTACAATATGGAAAGCTACCTTTCCATAGTGGATATATTGTGAAAGAATGACTATATTTCTCTCCATCCTATCCTGCCCCTCACTTGTTCTATTTTCTGCTTTGAACCTGTCCCTTTTCAAAAGTGGGTGCTTCCAACTTCCCTCATCCCCAACCTGCCCTCCCCTCCATCATCTCCTTTCTCATTCCCTTCCCCCTTACTCTCTTGTAGGGTGAGATACCCTATTTAGTGTGTATTTCATTCCGTCCCCAAGCCAAATTCAATGGGAATAAGGTTGACCCATTCCCTTTTGTCTTCTTATTCTTCCCCTCATTCCTCTCTAAGCCAGATTCAGTGAGAGTAAGGTTGGCCCATTCCCTTTTGCCTTCCTGTTCTTCTCCTTTGTAACAGTTTTCCCTTGCCTCTTCTATATGAGATAATTTACCCCATTCTGTCTCTCCCCATCTCCTCTCATTAGATTCCTCTCTCACCTCTCAAGTATCATCCCTTCCTATTCAATTGGTCCTGTGCCCTCCATCTATGTATACCTGTACACATATATACACACACTTACATATGTATTCATATGCCCATATAGCCTCCTATATAGACATATATATGTATGTATACATATATATATGCATTTATATTTCCTTCAACTATTCTCATACTAAGAAAAGTTTCATAAATTACAATTATAGTTTTTCCATGTCGGAATGTAAATAATTCAACTTTGATAAGTTCCTTATGATTTCTCTGTTTACCTTCTCATGCTTCTCTTGCTTCTTGAATCTGAATGTCAAATTTCCTATTCAACTCTGATTTTTTCATCATGAATGCTTGAAAGTCCTCTACTCCATTGAATTACTATATTTTCCCTTGAAACATGATACTCAGTTTTGCTGGGAAAGTGATTCTTGGTTTTAATCCGAGCTTCTTTGACCTCCAGAATGTCATATTCCAAGCCCTTTGATCTCTCAGTGTAGAAGTTGCCAGATCGTGTGTTATCCTGATTGTGTTTCCACAATATTCAAATTGTTTCTTCCTGGCTGCTTATAATATTTTCTCCTTGATCTAAGAACTCTGGAACCTGGCTATAATATTCCTAGGAGTTTTCTTTTGGGGATCTTTTGCAAGAGGTGATTGGTGGGTTCTTTCAACTTCTATTTTACCCTCTGGTTCTAAAACATCAGGGCAATTTTCCTTGAGAATTTCTTGAAGGATGATTTCTAGGTTCTTTTTTTGATCCTGGCTTTCAGGCAGTCCAACAATTTTTAAATTCTCTCTTCTGGATCTATTTTCCAGGTCAGTGGTTTTTCCAATGAGATACATTGCCTTCTATTTTTTCATTTGTTTGGATCTGTTTAATAGTATCTTGATTTCACATTAAGTCATTAGCCTCGATTTTCTCCAATCTAATTCTAAAGGAGTTATTCTCTTCAATGAACTTTTGAGATTCTTTTTCCATCTGGCAAATTAGGCTTTTTAAGGCAATCTTCTTCTCATTGCCTTTTTGAGTCTCTTTTGCCATTTGAGTTAGTCTAATTTTTAAGGTTCTATTTTCTTCAGTCAGGTTGTTGACTCTCTTTTCATGATTTTCTTGCATCATTCTCATTTCTCTTCCTAATTTTTCTTCCACTTCTCTTATTTGGTTTTCAAAAATCCTTCTTAAGCTCCTCTATGGCCTATAACCAGTTCATATTTTTCTTGGAAGCTTTTGATAAAGGGGTTCTGACTTAATTGTCTTCTTCTTCCATGCTTTGATCCTTTTTGTCCCCAAAATAGGAATCTAAAGTTGGACCACTTTGCTTCCTTTGCTTGCTCATATTGCCACTCAATTACTTGACTTTTGAGTTTTTTGACACAGTAGAACTCTGCTTCTATAGAGGAGAGCTTTGTTCCAAATCGCTGGTGTTTTCATAGGTGCTGGAACTATTAGTTGGCTGCCCTCCCTGAACCCTCTACCGGCTCTGGCACCTGCTCACACACTCCAGGACCTCCACCATAGACAGCGGTACAGAACCAAGTAGGTTAAAGCAAGAGCAATTACCCCCTCAAAATAGTCGCTTGGTCCCCTTACAATCTGCATGCCAGGACCTCTGAAGCAGTCAGGCGGTGGCAGCTGCCATGCCTCAGCCACTTCTTCTAGGTGCAGAGGCCAGACAGCACTCCTGCAGTCCCTGTTCCCAAAGTCAACACTGACCTCTGACTTTGTCTTTGGCATTTATGAGTCGATAATTCTAGAAACTACCAAAGCTGCTGGTGATCCGTTCTCCCAAAGTTCCTCCAGCTGGAGCTGGTTGGGGGCCCCCCTGGGGCTATAAATGCGGGCTCATGTGGGGCTAGGCTCTGCTCCCAGTGTACTGTGATGGACTTTTCCTGTCTACCTTCCAGGCTACTTTCAGTGGGAGATTTCTTTCTCTCTGTCAATGTGGGTTCTGTATCCCTAAAGTTTGTTTAGAGTCATTTTTTATAGGTATTTGAGGTGGTTATGGGGGAAGCACATGGAGTTTTCGTGCTTCTACACTGCCATCTTGTCTCCGCCCCTCTTAAGCTCCTTTTCTTATTACATTTTGTATGGTTCATTAGTTGGAATGCCATCTTTTCTTCTAAAATCTACCCTTGCTCTTAGTAGAGCAGTAAATAATTCTGTTCTTGTCAGTCTATTCTGACTTTGAATCTGCTGGCCATTTATTCTTGTCTCTCAAGGAAATTTATCTTTTTCCCATTCCCTGAAGTCACTTAGCTTTGAAATCTTATCCAGCATCTCTGAAAGAGAGTGCCTTATCTCCCCGATTAGTAGGTTCAGTATTAGATTCTTACAAGCAGGAGGAGCTTTCTTCACTATGATATTTCTATGAGAAACTGCTAAGGGGATATTGTGATAAGCGTCAGAGTCTCCCATCATGATAACAGTTTTCATTACCTACTCCTTTAACTTTCTCATACAGTCTATAAGTGAATACCAGGGTCTGTTTCCACTAGACCACATAGAGTCAGTAGCATATTTTCTTGCATCCATCTGCTGCTAAAGCTAACAGACTAGTTGTTTTGTTCCCTCCTAGCATATGATGATCCCTAAAAGTTTTCTGTACAAAAGAATTCTAACTAATACCTATAAATTTCAACCAATCTGTGCTATCTACCCATACTCCTCTGGCCCCTTCATCACTAATTCTCATCATCCAAGACATTAACAATTCTGCCATCATCTGGGTGAATCGACTTAATTTTTCAGAGACCTCATGCTGAGTGAAATCCTTAATTTTCTCCCTGAATTCTTTGTGGCCTCCTTGGTTCTCCTGCTTTCTTCTCAGTATGGAGTGAGTCTGCCCTTGAAAGAGACTCTTCGTTTAACATTGTTTCATTTTCCTCCCACATATTTTTCTGGCATTCATGCCATGGCAACTAGGCTCAGCCTATGCCAGAGTTGCATGCACCTTCCTTTTGCTAGTTTTTTGCTTATTTTTGAGAGCTAAAAACACAGCAGCCTTTTTTCTATCACCTGAGACCCCCTCTCCCCAGCTTGCTCTTCTAAAAGAGAGCCCAAATGCTGTAATAAGAAAGTTTCTCGTGCAATTCACCTAAGCCCCTTTCCATCTGAGCTTTCTCTTCCATCAGCTTGCCTCTGTTTTTACATATAATATGGTAACCTGTTAGTAAAACCCAATCTCTTCTACAAACTCCTTCCAGTTCTTTACCTGGTTTCATTGGTATTCCTTGCAAGCTTGTTTCTAAATCTCTAGGTTCTCTCTTCTGTTGCCTTGGTTCCCAGTTTTCACAGGATCTGGTACTTTTAGCTCATTCCCTTGCTAGTGAAGAACAAGGTAAATTCTCCCATCCTGGGATATCCACTTCTTTCTATAAAGTCCTTTTACTTCCAAATTGAGGTTCAGTATTTCGTGATACCATCCTGGTGACCAAATGTAGCGCCAGTGCAATATTCACAGCACTGACAGCAACTATGAATTTGCTGGCATAGTTCTTAATTGCAAAATATAACATACTCTCCATATGGAAAACAGAAGCAAAAACATCTATTCAGACACCAGAAAGCCAAATCCCAGCACCAGAATACCCAAGCCATCATAGCAACAAAGAAGTTAATACTCTGTAACACAGTAGGGAACCACACCATCCTTTAGCCTTTCCACAAACAAACACTCAATCTTACCTGTCTCCTTGCCTGCATCCTCTCCCCTCCCTCTGTCTTACTGCTCAGACTGCCAGTTCCCTGCTCTGCCCATTCAAACAACTCCTCCCATCACAGACTCCATGTGATTATATTTGGCCTATTAAGGGGAAGGGAAGCTCTTCAAATTCCCATTACCATTACACAAGTATACTCCAAATGAAAAAAAGTAAAATGAGACTATCATCTCCTATATTCTAAACCTTATGACTTTCTTCATGCAGCCTAAGTTTACATGACCTTTCTTGGCTGCTATTGTCACTGCCATTCAGGACAATGAGATGTCTAAGTGGATAGAACACTGGACAGGAAGACCTGAGTTAAAATCAATTGTGTTGGCCCTGGGGAAATCACTTTATTCTATTTACTTCAGTTTCCTCATCTGTAAAATGTACTGGAGAAGGAAAGGACAAATTATTCTACTATCTTTGCTAAGAAAACCCCTAAATGGGGTCATGATGAGCTAAACATGACTGAGATGATTGAACAACAAAAACAAAAGTGTCACCGCCATATTTCCCATTGAACTTAAAATTCATCATAATCACCTGATTTTTCTTCTTTCACATGAATTACATTGTCTAGTGAAACCTCTCACAGATATGTTTGTGAAACTGATTTTTGTGAAAGCACAATACTTTACTTTTATCCCCATTAAATTTTATCTTTTTCAGTTCAGGCTAGATATGTTTGGATCCTGACTTTCTCATCCAGGATAGTAATCATCCCTTTCAATTCCTTGTCATCTTATAAAAAACTGCCATGGAAAAAACTAGGGATAGCAACAAAGCTATGTTGAGGAAAAGCAGATCAGAGGAGAGAGAGCTGTACCTTAGATGGATGAGATAAAGACAACAGAAGTTGGGAAGAAGGCAGAATTCCTCAGCTATTATTTTGGTCCTATTTCTCTTTCATAGGCCTTCAGAACATAACCATTCCACCTCTAGGTTTTCTCTTGCTTTATGCAGTGCGTTTTGAAAACATTCAGATTCTGTGGGGGATTTGTTTCATTTCCCCCCATTAGATTGTTAGCATTACATTATTGTATTGCTCTGTTCAATTGTTCATATAGATTTACTTTTCTAAATTTCTCTACTCTTTTTATATTTTAAAGTTCCTACTCAGCTCTGTTCTTTTCATCTGAAATGCTTGAAAGTTCTCTATTCCATGAAATTTCTACTTTTTCCCTGTAGGATTTTATTCAGCATTGCAGGTTAAGTTATTTTTGGTTGTAGCCCGTCTAGTTTGCTTTTTTGTAATTTGTATCCCAAAGTCTCCTCTGGTTTGTTGTAGAAACTACTAAGTCTTATGTTAAATGTTAATATTCCTCCACCCCCATTCCTCACAGGCTGTTCTGGCATAGAAGAAGCTACTTGCTATAGTTTTTTATTGGACTTCTTGATTGTTATTAAAACTAGTATAAAGTTCAGGTTTTTGTTAAAATAGGATATTTTAAATAAGATGAAATAAGATAAATTTAAATTAAATTAAATTTATCTTATTTAAATAAGATAAAATAAGAGATTAGTGATCTATCTCCATTTACATAGCCATTTTTGTTGGAAGTACATTCATTCTTCCTGCATTGACTCATTTATTGATTGATTCTCTTTATAGTATTCTTTTTTTTTTCTCTTTGGAAGGCAGTTGGGGTTAAGTGACTTGCCCAAGGTCACACAACTAGTAAGTGTTAAGTGTCTGAGGTCAGATTTGAACTCAGGTCCTCCAGACTCTAGGGCTGGTGCTCTATTCACTACACCACTAGCCAACTCTCTATGGTATTCTACCCTTTCCAGTAGATATATTATTCTCCTTCCCCTAAGGAGTTTACATTCACCACCATGTAAACAGATAAGTAAATACAGCATAATTTGAAGACAAAGAGAGAATTTAACAACTGAGGGCATCAGGAAAGGCTACTTAGAGGGATAACATAGAAATTAAAAGTTCTAAATAGTGTAGTTAAAAAGAGAGTAAATATACTCTTTGATAAAGGGTCCCAAGACTAGCTTTTTTGAAACCTCCTGATTAAAATCCCAGAAGTCAAGAAGGATCATGAGGCCCCACTGTTATGTTCTGTATTAATACTAAAAATCAAGATCATACAAAGTTTTACCATCCTGCACTATTGGAGGTTTCTGTCTTCTTAGGAAAGCATGTAGAATAACCCATGCAAAGTAATGGAAGCAAGAGATAGAATGCTGAGTTTAAGAAATAGTATGTGGACCAGTTTGTCTATGTAGCAAGTATGCTGTGGCCTCACTGTTCCAGAAACAGGATCCATCTTCCCCATCAGGGTACTATAGTACCCTAAGGAGTTGGGGGTGTCTTTTCTCTAATGTTTTCAACTTGAGTGCTGACTGACTGAGTTCTTCCCACTGTTAGGTATCAAAAATCCCAGTTGCATTTAACCAGTTAGCATCAATTAGATTTTACAAAAGAGATATTTAATTAAAAGATATATGACAAAAAGTACAACCATTTCCCCCCACAACTTAGGGACACACTCTCTCCTTTTCCTACCTCTTTCTTTCTATTTCTATCAAGTTCATGTTCAAATGCAGCTTGCAGGCTGGATAAGCCCTTGTCTTAGCTACCACTAGGTTAGATCCTGAAGGTTACTCCTTGTTGCTGGAACATAAATGATTAACTGGCTTCAAAATGCAGACATAGGCACACCATTCCCCCTTTACCTAAAATGGAAAAGAAACACCAGGGGAAGAAGAGAATCTAGGTATTCATGGGTCCATTGCTTTGGAAGGGAGAAGACCTTTGTTCTCTCCCTTTACAGTCCTATCTTTCTCTGGATTCTGTCTACCAAGTCAAACCAAGATCAGACAGTAGATGAGACTGACTGGCTTTTTTTAATGACTAATCAAAGCCTCCTAATCATCATCACATAATTAGCTAACCAGAAGCAGTTATGGAATTTCTACACATGGACCACAGTTTCTCCAAGGCACTTCCATTACACCTTGTCATAATTCTCTTAGGAGCATGTTCCCTTGCCTCTTCTATGATGATGAGAAATAGTTAAGTCATGCTATGCATGTAACCCTCTTTCACCTGGCATGTAGTGTATAGGTAATAAAGAAAGGTAAGCTAGAGCCAGATGGTAAAGGGACCTAAAGGGCAAGCTGAAGTATTAATACTTTATCCAAAAACAATAGTGAGTCACTGAAGATTCTTGAGCAAGAGAGACAGATCCATACTTCAGAAAGTTATTTGGGGAGCTGAGCTGATAGGTACTTTCACCTTGATTCTTGTTAAATTATAAGAATGAACAGCTCATTGAGAAACCTAGAGTTAGTCACACCTTAGGAGAACAAGACCCAAGCTACAGGAGAAAGTCCCTCTCTGGTTTCCAGTAGATACAATCCTTATGGGTTCCCTCACTGGTATGAAGGGCTCCAAAATTAAGGCAATAGATACTATACTGGAGCCTCAGATAAAAATAAATTCCATGAAGAAGAGGTCAGTGAAAAGCCAGAAAAAGCAGAGTACTTATTTTCAGAAGTAGATACTGTTGCTTAAGAGCAAGAGAGTTGTTTGAATGTATCATCAGATGGTATGTACCAGCTACCCCAGAAGCTATAGATGGAGAGTAAGTACAGAAAGCAGAAGCCTTCCTAAATAACTATTCAGGAAAAAATGTAAAGTCTTCTACTAGTTTTATTGATTTTACAAAAATAAATTATGCTTCTTAGGGTTTTATAAAATTTTCTTGTTTGCTTTTGGAACTGTGCAGAGGATGACTTGAAACAAGGAAGGACTAGAAAGGGAACTTAATAGGAAGCTCTTGCAACAGTTGAGGCAAGTGGTGATAAATACAAGTCCAAATCAAAAGAATACAAGAATTTTCTCAACTATATAGGGGACTGTAAAGCCAAGCACAAGCAGCCCTCCAGAGGACTGCTGCTGTGAATAGCTCTAAGATTCTGAATCACATAGTATAGTGAACTCTCTATTTATTCAGCAGGAAACTAAAGCAAAAGATTCACAGAAACCCAAGTACAGCATTCACAATGACACAACATAATAACTTAGCACTAAAGTGGCCACATATTCTTAAAAGTTATCATTCAGGATACAAGATACAAAACTCTTCCACCCCTAGGTCACATTGTCTTAATGTTGTCAGTCAGAAAGTCTTCTTTCTTCTTGATTAGAGACTAGCTTCCAATCATCCTTAACTCAATCATCCTTAAGGGGTACAAAGTAAAAAGTACAAAGTTCTCCCACCCCTAGGTCACAGTAAATCATTATCTTGCCAGTCAGAACTAAGTACTCAAAGAAAGATCTTGGCTAGAAGCTGGCTCCCAAATTCCATGTTTCCTCTTCCATGGTCCCAGCTCTTGCCTGAATTCACCCAACTGTCACCAGTATTCACAGGTAGGCAGCTCTCAGCTCCTCGTCCAGCTCCTCGTCCAGTTACGGTTCCATATTGAAGCTCACTGTGACCAGTCCATTTCGGGCCCTTTGCAGTTTCTGTTTCTGGGAGGACGAAGCTTAACAGAGCCACAACAACATTTGTATACATTGCCAGCACCATCATCAATTCACTTTCTGCCTGTGAAATAAACACAGACCCACAAACAAGGTCTGATAAATCAATACAAATCATCATTATAGTCCTAGGACCTCTGAAAACTTCAGTAAAACCCTCCTTCAGGACTTCTGTAAAGAGACAACAAGAAAATCCACTTTCAGGGCTTCTGAACAATCAGTGAGGTCCCAGGGCTTCTGTAACAAAAACAATGTCCTCTATCAGCAGACTGGTCTGACAAAGTAACATCAACACAGACAGACAAAGTGCTGGAGCCACAGCCATGCTTCCCCCCACTTCTGCTCAATCCCAGCTATGCTCAACTTTTTATATGTTTTTTAGCTCCTCCCTGTTCCACCTACCTCTTACATCCTTCCTGTTCCATTCTTTGGCAAGCCCTGCCCACTGTGGGCTTCACAGGTTCTGTTTCCAACAAAGACTTGATATAATCATGAGCAAGACTCAAAGACACTTGAATTGAAACAAGATGCTAAGTACTCCTTTGCTTGCCATTACAGTGACAAGTTATTATCCAACCTTTGTTTGAATATCTCTAGTGAGGAAGAACTCTCTACTTCCCAGGAAAACCCATTCCATTTGGGGGTAGATATGTTAGGAAGTTTTTCCTGAAATCTGACATAAATTTATCACTGAAACTTCCACCAGCTGTTTTGTTGGCATATACTTCATTGGAATGGGATTTTTGCGTGTACTTTTTGCAAAAATCTCATTAACTACCATAAGCTACTATATTCATGGAACTTTGAGACTGATAGAAAAGGTGAATGTTGTGTGTTTTTTCAATTTGTATGATATTGTTATCCTGGGGCTCTTTCTAAAGTCAAACATTTCCCATGTAATTCAGTTATTCACAAATTGGCCTGGTACTGAGAAATTGTTCTTCATGAGAGATGTAGAAAATAGTATTCTTTGTTTTTTGAAAATGAAATTGACAGAAACTAATAGATGTAGTCAACATCTGTGCCAGAAGGGCTGGAACCCCTAACTCTTGACTATACATTTCTTGAACCTCAGCTCCTGACTACACATTTCTATTTCTTGCTTTAAAAACAGGGCAGCGTTGTGGTCTGGTCAGCAGCTTCCTGGGTAATACTTATCATCAGGTGTTCATAGTCCCTGGAGAACTTAGCTCTTATCATAATTCCTGTGTATTTAGGGACCATATTCTTACTTCATGCCTCTCTTTTTCTCTCTTGTTTCCCACAAGGTGGCAGCAGACCTCCAAATCTTCAGGTTTGTCCAGCAATTTACAGCCATCAGGTGCCAAAGCTGATGCCCTCAGGGAAGAAATGGAGGAAGCCGCAAACCGAGTGGAAATATGCAGGGTACCCACCCCCTACCTTGACCCCATATTGTCCCTTACCAGAAGGCACAGCCAAAGAAACAAGAGACTTAATAACACAAAAAAAATGCATCTTTCTTTTGAACTGAAATTCAGAGTATTTGTAGGTACCAAGCCTCATTTAATTCTTTAGTATATTCTTGTCAAGGATTCTTAACCTGGGGTATGTGAACTTTTTTTTAATATTAAAGTATCTATATTTGGTTATAATTGGTTTCCTTCATAATCCTATATGTTTTATGCATTGAAAAACATTATTCTGAGGAGACTAAAGGCTTCACCAGATTTTTAAAGGCGTTCATGACAAAAAAGAGGTTAAGAATCATTGTTCTTGATGTGCATCTCAGTGATTCTTTTAGAAGTATAGGAAAGCAAGGGTCTGGAGGACCCTGGGAAGGAAATTTGATTGTGTGCTGGACTAGAAGATAGCAGACTATTTCTATTAGCTTTCCTGCATGTCAAAAGAAAAGAATATTTGTTGTACTTACCTTACTTTGATGCTCCTGTCAGTGCTAGATTAAAAAACAAACAAACAAAAAAAAGCTTTTATCACAAATTCTTATAGGGTACTCTGGCAGTAGGTAATTCAGATTTACTACTTATATTCAAGAACTTCTATTTGACCTTTCTCTAATTATCTGCTATTATATTTAACCAATCCCCTTTTCTTATTGCAAACCATAGGCACTGTTAGCCTTATTATCTTCAAGATTCGATCAAATTAGGGGTGGCCAGGTGGCTCAGCGAGTAAGAGCACCGGCTCCAGTGTCGGGATGACCTGGGGATCAAATCCGGGCTCAGATACTTAGCACCACACCCAGAAATAACTGGCCGTGTAACCTTGAGCAAGTTACTTAACCCCAATTGCTTAAAAAAAAAAGATTCGATCAAATTTAAGTACTAGACATTTGAGAAACTAACTCCTGAGAGTAAAACTATTCACTTTTATGGAGGAAATGTTTTTTCAGAGCACCATGACACTTATGTTTCCAAACTCTTTGAATACTATAATCCACTATATATTTATGAAAAAGCTTGCTGTCTAGAAAAATTTGCTCTCCAACAGCTCACAATACTCCCCACCAAAAAGCACATTATTGAAGGGTAGCAAATGTATTCAGTTATGTTATCTGAAGTAGCTATTCCCAGAGTCTAGCCAGGAGTTTAAAATTGTATTTAGAAACATAAAATCATACAGTATCACATGAGCATAGTGAAATCAAGTTTACATCAAACATGAGATGGGTAGATTTGGTGATCAATAAATGAAAAGAAAAACTAAAAAGAAAATAAGTAATCCTTTGCCATATAACCACAGCCAATTCTTTTGGAATACCCATGAGGCTCATTGTCTTAAGTTCACCCAAATGACCACGATCATAGATCAATAGTATTTTGGTTGTACTCAAGTGAGCCTGTCCAGACTTCTTTATTCACTTTGAAAGCAATGATAGATTCAAAAGAATTCATTAGCCTGGTAATTCATATATCATTGAACCAATAAAAGTAATGCCAACATTCCTGGAGTATGAATAATATCATATCTAGCTAATAATTATTATTGTTGATAATTTTATTATTACTGATTTCTTTTCTTTCCTGCCTATTCCAGTTTTGCTCTTTATATTCTTTCCCATTTTTCTTTTGTGATCATTTTTTACCTTTAATTTTTTTATATTAGCAGATCAATTACAAAAATATACATCATTAGGGATTTAGATACATCCTAAAAATCTCCTTAAGTACATTTATATCTTATTTTATATCCCATATTTGATATTTGATGTATTTATGAGATACAAAGAACCTTTAAACATATCAATCTTAATGTGGTCAGATTACTTTCTTATTAATTTTTTAAAAAGGCATCTGCACTGGGGCGGCTAGGTGGCACACTGAATACAGCACCAGCCCAGCTCCTTTGAGGAGGACCTGAGTTCAAATCTGGCCTCAGACACTTAACACAAAAACTAGCTGTGTGACCTTGGGCAAGTCACTTAATCCCAATTGCCCTACCTTCCCCCCTCCAAAAAACAAACAAACAAAAAAAGTAAATTACTTATTTCATAAGCAAGAGCTAAATGAACAAACTGGGTTATTTGTGGAAGGTGGGGAGTGATTGTGCTGTATATAAGCATTCTTAGCAAATGAGAATGGAATTTTAATATTTGGTATTATTTATCATTATGGATCAAATTAATTCTCTTAATTTTATTTTCCCATTTTCTACAAGCTGGTGATCTGTGACCAGCTTGAAGGAGAGAAATTACTGGCTTCAATGCCAAAGATTTCAGTGCTTAAAACTGAAAATGACACATCCCTGTCTTGAGTCACATAAGGCTGCATTCCCTCATCTTTCTTCCCAGAAATTACTAAAGCAAAATAGAATCAAACGTATTAGAGTCAACTTAAGGGGCATATGCTTAGTCTCATATTTGTATCGGTATGCCCCAGGAATAATAGAAATTTTATAGCTGTTAACTAAATTAGGAGTATAGATGTTACAAATAGCACCCACTGCTGCCTAAAATGATATTTATTAAAAGGGCTTCTGCTTTGATTTGAAATTTTATTTAATAAAAGTAATACTTGGCTTATGATGCCTTATATATGCTTTAGCTAGAGGTTATCTTGTCCATATTAAATGCCGATTAAAGTACACTGATTAAATGAAAATACCTAGTTAGAATTAGATTAGAATGAGCTAAAACTGGTGAGACAAATCTAATGACAGCCAAAAGCTAACAATTAAATTTAAAAATTGTCTAAAAGGGTATGCTCAAGGAAATAACCACTCCTGTTGGTCTGTGGGTCAATTGTAATGCAAGAAAGCCAGAACTTCTGCACTCTTATTATGCTTCTGTTTTCTGTGCCTTGCTTTCACAATCTGACTCAAGTCTACCTTTTTAGATTTATCTCATAATACCTCCCCTTCACATTATGTTACAAACAAACTGATCTCTTTTCTGTTCCATAGAATCAAACATTCCATATCTTTTGCACAGGTAGTCACCCATGCCTGGGAAGTACTCCTTCACCTTTGCCTCTTAGAACCTAATGTTCTTCAAGGCTCAGCTCATGTATCATCTCCTATAGGTAGCCTCTCCTTAACCACTTAATTTTTAGTGCTCTCTCCCAACTCAAATGTTATATTTACTTATATCTTTATCTATTATATACCCTAGTAGAAGATCAGTTCCTTGAAGACAGGAGAATGATTTTTGGTCTGAAATGAACATAACCAAAATGACTAATAGGAATTTGTTACCCAAAATAATCATCATAATAACTTTTTTAAAAAAAAAAGCTTCTGCTAGCCCAGACATATTCAAGTCACCAGACACAGATGAACTAAATCTTAGGGTACTAAATGAATTGTCAAATAATATTGTTAGCAAGAATTGGAAGGCATGATTAGTAATGATCATGGAAAGAGACCAGCAAAGATGATGGAATGAGCAGAAGCCATATAACCAAGCTTTTCCCCATACCTACATTAGAAAAGATTGTGGTAAAGCATCAGATGGAGTAATGATCAGGAGAAACCAGAGTGGTTCATTTTTCCAAATCAGATTAGTATGTGGAGATACCCAGAAGCCTATAGATGCTGGATAGGGGATTGAGGCCAAAAGACCTAGATGGGAGCCTTCAGCCAGTACAGTGATGAGTCAGCAGCAGTGTCACTCTGAGATGCAGGAGGATCTGAGAAGTCAATGGCTTGTGGTACCAAGGCATGCAGCAGGAATAGGGAACATTTGGCAGCTATATTCATCTGACCCTAGAAAAGAAGGCTTTCTCTAGCATGAACAGTGGCTTGGGTCTGTTAGATACTGAGGCCAGAGTAGGCTTTGTTCACACAGAGCTGATGTATGGATAAACTAGGATTCTAGTGCACACATGAGCTGGGACCTGAAGCTATGTATGATGGCCTTGATTGTGGACTGGGGATGAGTTTGTATCTCATTGTACTCACCCCAGAACATGATCTGAGCTTCAGCTCAAAGACTGGAGCTAGGGCCTACAGATGAGTAACCAGGGCAGGAATCTGGGACCAGGGGATAGGTCTATAGTTCTGTACTCTAAACCTTCTAGTCAGCTTACAGAGAATTGGGCCAGCAGTAGTCTACTGGAGCTCCAAATAAGGACAAATGTACAATTATGTCTCTGAGGCTTAAATTGGGGTTAGATACTACAATTTTGAGACAAGTAGAGCAGTGATCAGTACATGCCATAGATCATACTGCTTAGGACCCACTGAAAGATTACAGTCCCCTGGCTTGAGGTCCCCTTGATTTCATTATTGATTTTAGTACTCAGAGAAAGCAGTGAAAAGATGCAAAATAATATAAAAGAGGCCTAAAAATTCTCACCAGAAATGTGCAGAGCCTGACCCGAAAATAAAATTCCAGTTCAGAAGGTAAAAACTGAAAGAAATTAAACAAGACAAGAAAGAGCTTGGAACTAAAAACACCTAATAAACAAACAAAGAATAAGAGAATAACTCTGTGATGATGGCAAATGATTCCACAAAGTCAACTGGAATTCCTGAAAGAAAAAGATCAGTTTTAAAAATATATAAATGAAATAAGAATTCTAAAGACAAGAGAAGGGGAAAATTAACATGTTAGTACAGTAAGTGCCTTACTCCTTGAAGATTAGAAATGTTAATTAGAATTAACAAAAGTTAATGAATAAAAAAACAAAAAATATTAAAACAGAATCAAAGACTTGAAAAAAAGTAAGGTATTAAGGGATCATATCAAAAACAGTAGAACTAGGGGTGGCCAGGTAGCACAGTGAGTAAGAGCACCGGCTCCAGTGTCAGGATGACCTGGGGATCAAATCCGGCCTCAGACACTTAGCACCCACCCAGAAACACCTACCCGTGTAACCTTGAGCAAGTTAGTTAACCCCGATTGCTTTAAAAAAAAAACAGTAGAACTAAAGAAGAGTTCAAGTAGAAAAAAAAAAATCTTGGTTTTTCAAAAACATGACACAAAAAGTAGCCAAGATAGCATACCTCAAGAAATCATGAATGAAAATTTCCTACATATTATAGCCAGAAGGCAAATTTGAAATTACACAAGACTTGGAAATGTCCACCAAAAAGAAGAGTAAAGCCTAGCATACTCTATTCCAGAAAGAAAAAAGATATAGGTTTACAAACAAGAATAACCTATATAGGAAAACTGAAAATGTTAGAATAGGGCAACTAATTAACCTTTAGTGAAATAGAGAACTTCTACACCTTCTAATTAAAAAGCTCAAACCTCAGAAACTTGGAAATATAAAAGCAGATGTCAAGAGAAATATAGAAAGATAAAAACATTTGAGTAATTGGAAGAAAATATAAATGTATGAAGAGTTCACATTCCTATCAGGAAACAAGAAATAAGTGTTTTCTCAGAACTCTAAGGTCCTCAATGACCATAGAAGGAACAAAATAAGATGGAGGGCCTGTAAATGTTTTTGTTAGGTTTCGATGATATTAAAAGAAGAAATAAGAAAGGAAAAATAAATACACTGGGGAAGATAGAGGAAAGAGTGGGAGAGTGTTCTAGTAATATATATCTCATATATATTGGGGTGTGCAAGTAGAAGACAACAAAACAATGAGGAAAATATTGGGGGGAGTAACACAAAGTTTTGTATAAAAATGCATTCAAGTCATTAAGGAAACAGGAAAAATGAAGAAAAGAAAGAAATTAGCTAAATTAGCCATCTATACCTTGGTTAGGTTATTGATAAAAATTTTATATAAGCCATGGTATTCCTCTAGAGACATCCATCCAAGTTGTCATTGAAACATTAATTATTATTTCTCGCATGTACCCAGGTAACAAGTTTTGGGTTCACCTAGGTATATAAGAGCTCACATTTATACTAGTTCATATTTCTCTACTTTGTATAGATAACACCAGACAGAATCACAGAATCCATTTAAACCCGAGAGAAGCCCATTCCACTTTAAATTAATTCAGATTTTAGAAAACTTTTCCTTTGGTTCTTTTAAACCTGTACACTTTTCCCCCATTGCTGCCCTCTGTGGTTAAGTGAAAAATACGTGAAAGATTTTTAATATGTCCACGGTAATCTAACAAGATTAAGGAAAGTTAGGACTCCTCCATTTCACTTTTCTGCTGCCTCAGATATTGAAACTCGTATTTTATTAGTCTTCTGTTGTTTTCATGACTGTTCATAACTTGACATTTTGCTCTTCACAGGACCAGCTCTCAGCTGATATGTACAGTTTTGTGGCCAAAGAAATTGACTATGCAAACTACTTTCAAATGGTAAGACCAGGAAAAATAGAATTATTTTGAAATATTGTTTCTTGAGTCACTATAACAAGACTAGGAGTGTAAAAATAGAACATAAAAAATGGAGACCTTGACTCTTCCTGACTAAGTATACATGGTATAGTAGGTAATAGAACAGTGGAGTAGAAATTAGGAAGACCTATGTTTGAATTTTTGCCCATGGACTGATTGTTCCCAGCTTTTGCCTGGATTCACAGGTAGGCAACTCTCCCAGCTCTTGCCTGGTATCACACATAGGCAGCTCTCTGCTCTGATTCTATATCTGAGCTTACTGCTCCACTTCAAGCACTTTGAAGTTTCTGTTTCTAGGAAGACAAAGTTTAACAGAGCTACAACAGTATTTACACACATTGCCAGCACTATCATCTCAATTCACTTTCTGTCTAATAAAGTAACACAAACCAACAAAACTTTTGAGAAATCAAACACAAATCATCAGTAAAGTCCCAGGACTTTTGTAAACAACAATAAAGCCCTCTTTCAGGACTTCTGCAAACAGTAGTAAAGCCCTCTTTCAGGGCTTCTGGTAAAGTCCTCTTTCAACAGACAGAATGCTTCATTCTGACAAAGTAATTCAACACAGACAAAACAGACAGAAAAGAGTGCCAAAATCACAAGCCTTCTCCCTCTCAGTTTTGCTTGGTCCCAACTCATACTTGAGCTTTTCTCTGCTCTGCTCCTTCCTGTTCCATCCTTCCTATTCTTGTCTTTTGGCAAGCCTCCCCCACCATGGGTTCCATGTAATGATAGGCCTATTAAGGGCAGGACAGGGAAGGTCTCCAAATTCCCTTAGGCCTGTTAAGGGCAACATAATGTATACTGTTTCCAACAAAGACTTGACACAATCAAAGACAAGGCTCAAAGGCACTTGAATAGCTGAAACAAGAAGCAAAGTACTACTTTGCTTGCCATTACAATTCCACATTATGGCCAGTCAAAGAAGAGTAAGGAGGGTAAGGGGTAAGAATAAGAAGTTCTCATGGATTTGAAAAAAGAGAGAAATGATCAAAGAAAAAGTGAAGGAACATAATAATTTATACAGAAGAAGAACATTTAGAACATAGGCTCTATAATGTTTTTTTAATTATATAGGTACCATAAAGTCCCACTTTAATGCCTCATCATGACTTAGAGATGACTGGGTTCTTGAAAGCTATGCCAGAAGATTTCAAACTTTGTCAAGATCTAACAAGCTGGGCAGACTTTTGACTGTGGGCTGAGGCCATATTCATACTTAATTCTCCTATTAGAGACCAATTTAGTTTAGTTCGAAGAGGTTTATCACCAGTAGGCTGGCCACTTTGTGAGGGATTTTTTTAGCATAGAAACCTTTGAACCAAAGGAAAAACTAAAATGACCCTCAGTCCTATGTGGTCTCCTTCTGCTTCTCCAGTGGCATTGGCATAGTGGTAGAAAAGGAGATAGAGGATTTTTAGGCTTTATTAAGTTCATTTTTATTAATTTTATCTATTTAATTTATTGGTATTTCTAAATGTGAGTTCTTCATCCAATGGAGAAGCTGAATCATAGAAATATTCACATTATTGTTATAAATTAGGCCAGAAAGAAGTTATACTTAAGTGGAAGAATAGGACATAAGTTTTATCATATCCCAAAAGGTTGCAATAATAATTATTTCATAGAATATCTATTTGTCTTATATTGTACCATGAAAATAATAGCAACTTATGTACCAACAGCAGTTGCTGAGGATAAAAACAAAAAGAGATTCCAAAAAGAACTCACTAATACTCTCCAAAATAAATCAAAATGCACTCTGATACTTAGTGACATCAGTGCTAAGATAGAAAAGGTGAGAATCATGATAAGAAATATATGAGAAAGTATGGATTAAGGAAAATTATGAGATTCCAGAATTGTAGACTTCATAGAAGCCTCACATCTTTATATTATGAACACTTTATTCAAGAAAACAGTTGGCTGAACATGGCAAGCACGAATAATATTGCAAAAATAAAATAGATTATATTTTTAACAGGAAAAGAAGTATTATCAATGTAGAAATTATCTCTGAGTCAGCAGTCTAAATCATTTTGTCCAAATTAGTAAAATGCAAGAATAATAAAGAGAGAAAGATGTGGTTTATAATTGAAATGACTCAATCTAGGATTATTTAATTTAGTAATTAGGATGACTCAATGGACATCAGTAATTATATCAACACAATTTTATGTAGAATTATATATATTTATATGGAACCACTGTAAATCTATTGCCATAAGACCAAAAGAGTACATAAAATATCTTTTGCAGCAAACATTTCACTTACCAATCAGAGAAAAAAAAAGTTGACAAAGGCAGCATCAATTTAGAATATAACCTCATTTTAAAAATCTTATGAGGAAGGATGAATGGTGGTAAGCAGTACTATCTGATAGAAAGAAGCAGTAGGCCAAGATAGCAGAATAAAGGCAGGGACTCACCAGAGCTCTCCCACAAACCCCGTCAGACACCTTTAAAAAATGGCTAAACAAATTCAGGAGTAGCAGATCCAACAAAAAGACAGAGTGAAACAAATTTCCAACACAAGACAATTTGGAAGGTTGGCAGGAAAGGTCTATTGTACTGGGCTGAGAGAGGAGCACAGTCCAGCATAGGCTAGGCCAGAGCAGATGAGGCTCCAGCAAGCCTGGAGCTGGCCTCAGTGCAGCTTGGTGACTGGCAGCAGTGTTAGATTCCAGACACCAAAAACAACTTGGAAAGTCAACAGAGGCTCCTGGGTGAGAGTGAAGCACAGTCCAGCACATACCCCAACCCCACCCTCAACAAACCAGGAGCAGGCCTCAGGAGTGACTGAATCAGCAGTAGTAGGGGCAGTGGCTACTTCCAGAGCTCTCACCCTACAGACAGTAAGGGGGTCAAAGAACTGGTCAGATTACAGGAATCTTTTTACCAGAACTAAAGGAAGAACCCATTGCTTTGTCCATACTCAGATCCTGGTCATAGTCCTAGGGGTCATTCTCATGGCAAGGAGGAGCATTAGCATAGCAGAGCTTACTGCAACAGTGGAGGGGGACCCTTACCACAATTTCAGGGCAGAAAAGAAGGCTTGTGGTCAATCATGGACCAGAGCACAGGTCAGGAGAGGAGTAAACACCTCTCCTTTGATCATACTACCTTGGAAGAACTGAAAACTTACAGGTCCCTAGAAGTACCTCTGAAAACAGCTGCACGAAATCCCTGAAGCTTGGGACAGCGTCTCCTCCACCCTAGAAGCAGAGCTCTAGCTTAACAAACAGTTGAAAGTCAAGTAATAAGCTGTGAAAATGAACAAACAATGGGAAAATATCTGATTAGAAAAAGTTACTATGGTGACAAGGAAAATGAAAACACACACTCATAAGAAGATAGCGATGTCAAAGCTCCTAATCCAAAACCTCCAAGAAAAATGTAAATTGGTTTCAGGCCATGGAAGGACTCAAAAAAGATTTTGAAAATCAAGTAAGAGAGGTAGAAGAAAAATTGGGAAGAGAAGAGAGTGATGCAAGAAAATAATGAGAAAATAGTCAATAGTTTAGTAAAAGAGACACAAAAAAATATTGAAGAAAATAAAACTTTAAAAAACAGACTAGATAAAATGGGAAAAGAGGTCCAAAAAGCCAATGAGGAGAATAATGCCTTAAAAGCAGAATTTGCCGAATAGAAAAGGAGCTCTAAAACCTCACTGAAGAATAAAACAAAATTCTTAAAAATTAGAATGGAGCAAAATGGAAACTAATGACTTTATGAGAAGCCAATAAACAATAAAACAAAGGCAAAAGAATGAAAAAATAGAAGACAGGGCTAAATATCTCATTGGAAAAACAACTTAACTGGAAAATAGATTCAGGAGAAAAATTTTATAATTATTAGACTACCTGAAAGGCATCATCAAAAAAAGACCCTAGACATTTCAAGAAATTATCAGGGAAAACGGTCCTTATATTCTAGAACCAGAGTGTAAAATAGAAATTGAAAGAATCTACCAATCACCTCCTGAACAAGATCCCAGAATTGAAAACTTCCAGGAATGTTATAGCCAAATTCTAGAGTTCTCAGGTCAAGGAGAAAATACTGCAAGCAACCAGAAAGAAACAATTGTGAAGCCATAGTCAGGTTAAAATAAGATTTAGCAGCTTCTATATTAAAGCATCAGATGGCTTGGAATATGATATTCTGAAGGGTGCACACTCAGTACCCTCAGGAGTATATAACAAAGAATTACCTACCCAGCAAAATTGAGCATAATCCTTCAGAGAAGAGGACTTGCAAGCATTCTTGCTGAAAAGACTAGAGCTGAATAGAAAATTTGACTTTCAAATCCAAGACTCAAGCAAAGCATAACAAAGTAAACAGAAAAGGGAAATCATAAGGGACTTATTAAGTTTAAACTGTTTGCATTCTTACATGAGAAGATGATATTTGTAACTCATGAGACCTTTCCAATTATTAAGGTAGTTAGGAGTATATATAGACAGAGGGCACAAGTATGAGTTTAATATGAAGGGTTGATATTTTAAAAATAGAATTAAGAGGTGAGAGATTAATATAATGGGAGAAATAGGAAGGGAAAGGTAGAATGGGGTAAAATATCTCACATAAAAGAGGCAAGGAAAAACTTGTACAATGGAGAGGAAGGGGGGAACTGAGGGAATGAGTAAACCTTATTTTCATCAGAACTGACTCAAAGAAGGAATAAGATATGCATACAATGGTGCATAGAAATCTATCTTACCCTATAGGAAAGTAGGAGGGGAATGGAGTAAGAGAAGGTGGGGGTGTGATAGAAGAGAGGGCAGACTGGGGGAGGGGGTGGTCAAAAGGAAAACACTTTTGAAGAGGGACAGAGTGAATGGAGAGACAGAATATAATAAATGGGGGTAGGAGGAATAGGATGGAAGAAAATAAAGTTAACCATAGTAATTCTGAAAAAAAAAATTGAAGCAATTTTCTCTGATAAAAGTCTCATATCTCAAACATATAGGGAACTGAGCCAAATTTACAAAAATAAGAGCCGTACCCCAATTGAAAAATGATCAAAAGATATAATCAGTTTTTTGATGAATCAATCAAAATTTTCTATAGCCATATGACAAAATTTTCCAAATACTATTTATTGGAGAAATTCAAGGTAAAACAATTCATACCTACTAGTTTGGCTAATAGGAGAGAAAAAGTAAATGACAAATGTTGGAGGGGATGTGAGAAAAATGAGACATTAATGTACCATTGGTGGAGTTGTGAACTGATTCAGCCATTCTGTAGAGCAATTTGGAACTATGCTTAAAAACTATGCATACCCTAGCAATACCACTTCTAGGTCTGTATCCCAAAAGAGATAAAAAAACAAAAAGGAAAAGGACCTATAAGTGATGGGGGGTAAACGGGGATCCCAAAAGGTTCAGCAGATATTCTGATCTTATCCAAGACCAGAAAACCTGCAATATCGTCTGTAAAGAATTCAAGGTCTCAGGCTTAAAACAGAAGCGGGCAAGAGTCCTTTAGGGGACCTGCTACACTTCCATGAGAAGCAGGCAAGAGTCATTTAGGGGACCTGCGAGTGAGAGGGGTACATGCTTTTACTTTTAAAGGGTAGGGCTGCCATTGTCAGGGCTGACCTGAGGGAGGGGCCTCAATGCATAGACAAAGGTCAGAGCAGACCAAGAGGAGAATGTGAATAGATAGTTTAGATAAGATTTGGGCCAGGCAGGAGGAGACCTGAGGATTTGGGCCAGACCAGAGGAGACATGAGGGATTAAGTAAGAACAAAGGAGTCCCAAAGTGTTGCCTAGGCCTAGTGCAGATAGGGGGAAGGGGCAGAGTCGGAGGTTGGGAAAGGAATTTTACAGATAACAATTTTACAATACAAATTGCAGTTACAATTTCACAGACTGGTTTCACAAGTTGGTTTCACAAATTGACCTAGACCCCAGGTACCCCATCATAAGTACAAAAATATTTATTGCTGGTTCTTTTCTGGGGGTAAAGCCATTAATGAGGGGATAGCCATTAATTGAGGAACGGCTAAACAAGTTGTGGTATGCAGTTATGATGGAATATTATTATACTATAAGAAATGGTGAGCAATATGCTCTCAGAAAAACATGGAAAGACTTGTATGAGTTGATACAAAGTGAAAAGTACTGTGTATAAAGTAACAACAATATTGTAAGATGATTGGCTGTGAATGACTTAGCTAGTCTCACAGTACAACCATCCAAGACTGAAGGACTGACTTAGGATGAAAAATGCTATCCATCCCCAGAGAAAGAACTGATGTAGACTGAATACAGATTGAAGCATCCTTTTTTTTTACTTTGTCTTGAGGTTGTTGGTTTTTTTTTTTTTTGGTTTGTTTTCTTTCACAACATGACTTTTGGATATGTTTTGCATGACTATACATATAACTTATATGGAATTGTTTGCCTTCTCAATGAGGGGGAATGGGGAGGGAGGAATAGAGTATAAAAACAAATGTTAAAAATTATTCTTACATGTAATTGGGGGGAAATTAAATAAAAACAACAAATAATAATAATTTTAAAAAGAAATTCTATTAAAGAAAAAAAGGAAAGATAAAACAGATAGCCCTCTTCAATTATCCTCTAATCATAAACATCTGGCAAGATATAAAACAGAAAAATACATGTTTTTCAACAGTATTTGCTATTGCAATAAAAAGATCCAGGGCAGAGTCCAAGTGGAAGAGGGCTTCTCTACAAGACAGAAAGTTCCTACAGATGATCCTGTTTGCAAATGACATTGTGGTGTTTGCATTAAGCTCTGGAATAATGCAGAACTTGTTAGAAGAGATCTGTAGTAATTCAAAAGAAATTGTCCGGATAATCTACACAGGAAATACCAAGTGAATAAAAAATGGCTATTGCCAAGATTTCAAAATGAATTTAGATGCATAACAGAGCTTATTCATTAGTCCGTATTTGAGATTGTCTGTGGACAATGAGTTAAGTCTAGAATTGAACCAGAATAGGAGTAGGCTCAATTACCTTCAAAAAATTATAGTTATTTTCATGACCTCCAAGCTTCTAATGGAAACAAAGTCCTATTTTTTTTGAGGCAATCAATGTTAAGTGACTTGCCTTGGGTCACACAGACCAGTGCTGTATCTCCTAGCTATACTGGCCTATTCTTTGTAATACCAATATTCTACCATATTGAAGCATAGGTTACAATAGTGTATGAAGAATTTCAAAAGAATGTCACTCAAAGGACAATGGGGGAACATGCTGATGTGAGTAACTTGAAATATATAACTAATGAGGAACTTCAGAGAACAGAATGAGGTAAAAGAAAAACATTTATAGTAGGAAGAAATGATAGAATGAATGGTCAGGTGGCGGGGGTAACAGACGATAGATGGACAGCCAGAGTGCTCCATCATCTATGGAGAAAGTAAGTCTTTTAGCACATTGACCCATATTGGGTAAGCCCCTTTGGTGAATTTATGGAAGCATAAGTGTCATACAGGATGGTGTGAGAGTGAAATTCTGTACTAAATTTTAGGCACAAATATGTCGGAGATAAATTTAATAGTTAAATAATTCTGATTACCTCTGCTTAGACAAAAATAGAAAAGGAGAGAAATCCCTCCTGCGTTTGAAAATATGGAATCAGCCATTTCCACTTGCAATTTATAGTATTCCCAAAACTCTCTGCAAATATGTATTGAATAATTAAGTAGAACTTTCAGATGTTCTCTGGATAGTCATGTTTTAAAATTATTCAATCCCTTTTTGGTCACTCGATCTTTAAAGATTGCTCATCATACCATGTCTATGAACATGGTAAAAAAAAAAAAAAAGAGAGATTTAAATAATCAAAGACAATCCCTGACCTCCAAGAGATTATAATCGAATGGGGGAAGATTGTACAAAAAAAAGAAGCTTGAAGTAAGGGTGGGGTGGTGGTACCAGAGGGCACTCTGCATTGGGTCATAATGTTTGTGGAGTAGAAACCAAACAGAGCACCTGGTAGGGAAAATGTGTAACATATTGTTTCAGAACTGGTTGGTAAGGTTTCTCATTTAAATTAGACCAAGGACTTGAGACTAAAATGCTGTTCTAAGATTATTTTGTAATATGAAGAAATTCTACTTAAAACAATAGGAAAAAACCTAGGGACAAAATATTCTAAAGTAAACGAGTTTAAATGTTTTACTTACTTGAACAAATCTTGAAAGGTGCTGCTGTCAGTACAAACCTTGAGGGTAGGGGGAAGGGGAGGGGATAGGAGATGATTCTGTCTCTGCTACATTATAGTGGCCAAAGCAATTTTAATTCACAGTATACTTTCTGAAAGCTGCATATCAGTCTGGAGGTATCCCACCCACTGCAGCAGAGTCAGTTTTGCCAAAATTCAATTGCTGAAACCTTATCATTTGATTGTAAATAGTAAGCAAGTATGTTTCTCAGTATTTCCTTTCCTAGACTCTGAAGTCTGGGGAGTATCTTTCCCCTCTTTATTCCACAGTAACTTATTCCTTTTTCTTCCCTATATTTCTGATAGATGATAGATAGAATTAATTGATAAATGATAAATAGACATTTAAATCTTTGTTTTGGTTTCTAATTTTCTCCTTTGATATGGGGAGATAGTATGACAAATTAGGATAATAATGCTAGTTTACATTTATATATTTATATAGTGCTTGAAGGCACTATATATGTATACTATATACATTATTTCACTTGATCATCACAACCAGCCTTTGAGGTAAATGCTATAGTTATCCCTTTTCACCAGGGTACTAAAGAAATAGCTATTTAAATTGGGCTCCAGCTGCTAATATGAACCTCTTATTTTCACTATCATCCTTACCACTTTGAGTTTTAGAATCACTTGTGTCTCTCTTGATTAGAGAAAGTGGATGAAGCAGGAGCATGAGCATGATTTTAGGTTATATTTTCAATGGGGGAGGGAGTAGATAAAATGATAGTGTGGCAGGATTGGTTCCTTCCTTCCCTCCCTTTTCCCCATGCAAGTTTGAGCTTAAGCCAGCATACTAATGAACAGTGTACTTTATGGAAGCCTGCTTCCTGCCTAATGTAACTTTAGTAAGAAATACTTTGCCTTTGTTTCTTCTCAGTTGATAGAAGTGCAAGCAGAATACCATAGGAAGTCACTAACTCTATTGCAGAATGTTTTGCCTCAGATAAAAGCACAACAGGGTAAGTGTAAAGCTTCCTTTACTACTGGAGGGTTTCTAGCAATCAAACAGAACTCTTTTTTGTCATCTGGGTGAGGAAAAGATCACATTCCCCATTGTTATTGTATTCATAACCAGCAGCCTTTTAATATGAAAGTGCCTTGTTTTGCTCTTTTCTAAAGAAGGAACTGAATTAAATAGGTCTGTTACTTCATCTTCCCTTAATAGAAACAAAGAATATATGTGCTGGGGGTATATAAAACTATAGAGTTGGATGGAATTTCAAAGATCAGAATAGTGGGCCATGGTAGATTGTGCCAACAGTTAGCCCAGAGTAATAGACATCCTATTTGAGTGTCCACCGTTACCTGTGTTTCAGCTAATGGACACAAATGAGAATTCCCCTTGTTCCTTTGATATCAAGAAGTAGCTGGGTAAGCCTTCATTTTTTTAAGAGACTTAAGTTTCCTATCCATCGGTTTACCAGATGCCATCTTCCTTTTGCTTCCACAACAGAGGCATGGGTAGAAAAACCATCCTTTGGGAAACCCTTGGAGGAGCATCTGGCAGTCAGTGCAAGGGAAATTGCATTTCCTATTGAGGCGTGTGTGACAATGCTTCTTGAATGTGGAATGCAAGAGGAGGTAGGTGTGCATACATCCATCAGCCACAGACCCCTCATTTTCATGTCAATCTCAGGCAACTGAGCTTTCAGGAAAAAAGTTCTATGTGACCTTTATATTCCTAATTCTTCCAATATAAATTCCTGGATGTGACCTGAATCTCTCAAATTTTATAACATCTGTCATGTACTTCCTTTGTGTGCGGTGTATTTACCTGCTTATCTCATTTCTCCTACCACATTGTGAAGTCTTACAGGTAAAATACCATATATTATCTTATTCATTATTCCCTCACTAACATATTTTATTGTCCAATGTAGGTGGTAAATAAATGTTTTTTTAATAAATAGCATAATATTTCAGGTAAAGAAAATAGCAAGAACAAACTATGGAAGCTGGGATGAGTTTAGTATAGAGGGTTATGAGACAATGTGACAGAACATTAGGGCTAAATTTAATTCAGTAGGAAATAAAGACTCACTAATGGTTTTTGAGCAAGAGAGCTACATTACCTTCAAATGCCAACCTAAGTACAGACTGCTGCTAACACCAAACTTCCTGCCCCAGCACCTATTCCTTCCTTTCTCCATCACTAGACTTAGGAGTTTCAGACTCTAACTTTAGCTATTTTCAAGTTCTAGATCTGTAGGCCCCTTCACCCCAGAACGTATTGAATCATTGGGAAGCACTACCTACTCCACCCTAATTCCCTTATCCATCAGAGAAATGCAACAACACCCTGTCCTACCACAAATATTAAAGACCCTAGACACAGGGCCTCTCACTGACAGGACCTAAGACTAGGACCTCTGATATCAGAGCCTAATAGAAGCCAAGCTCATTCTCTGTGTGCAGATATCTTCCGGGTGTGTATCAAACTCTGGGCTGGACCTCTGAAATAGTTTCTTAATTGGACTCTAAGCCTTCCATCTCTCCTCTCCAATCCATCCTCTATATATCTCCCAAACTGATATTCTAAAAGTACGTAATTTGTCCTTATTCATAACAGAAATCCTTAAAGGAGAAGGTGGGAGTTTGATATGGAGAAATATCAGTTGACTGGTGCTTACATCCATGATTCTGGTGTTATCAGCCGGTTCTTCCTAAAACACCAAAGAAGAATATTTTGAACCAGCAGGAGGATCATTTTTATTTGGCATTTATTATAAACCTTTGATTAATGATAATATAATAAATTTGTTTTTGAGACCCAGAGTTAACCTTCAAACTATTTGAAATGGGAATAGAAGTTATTTCTCATTCTTTCCACTTCCCATACTGTGATCCAGAGTTGCTCTGCCAAGGGAAAAATACCCTTCCCCTATTACTATGTTCTATTAATTCATCTCTGTCTATCTCAGCCCAGTCCCTCCCTCATTCTTGCCCTGCCTTGCCTTGATTATTATTTTATCTTTAAAATAAATTTTTTGTCCTCAATTAAAATTTACCTTATCTCCCTTCTAGTTCCTCCCTCAAGTTAGTTAGAAAGAAAAAAAATCTGTACAAATGTGTATAGTTAAGAAAAACAAATGACCACAATGACCATGTCCAAAGAAAAAGTCTCAGTCTTCACCCTGAGTTCATCTACTCTCTGTAAGGAGGTGGGTAGCATGTTTTATCAGGAGTCCTCTGGAATCATGGTTGATAATTCTGTTGATCAAAGCTCTTTGGTCTTTCAAAGTTATTTGTATTTGAATAATTGTTATTATATAGAATTGTTACCTGGCTTCTACTCACTTCACTCGGCATCAATTCATACAAGTCCTTAGAGGTTTCTTATAGCAAAACAGTATTCCATTACATCCTTAACTTCAAATTTTAGTTTGTTTAGCCATTCTCTAGTTGATAGACTTTCCTTCCTCCACCACCCCCAGTTTCCAATTTTTTGGCATAGCAAAAAGAGCTGTTATTAAGTATTTTTGTTCATATAGGTCATTTTCAAATATTTTTTGAAAAATCATCAAAATAGACCAAGTAATGATCAAAAGACATACATGGTTAAGTAATGTTTAGGCATAGCTCCAAATTGCTTTCTGGAATGGCTAGACCAGTTCATGGTTCTACCAATAATGCATTAATTTACCCATTTTCCCACAGTCCCTCCAGTATTCATCATTTTCCTTTTTTGTCAAGTTTTTCCAATTTAATGAGTATGAAGTAGAACCTCAGAGTTGCTTAAATGTGCATTTTTCTAATTATTAATGATTTAGATCACTGTATGTTATTAATTGCTCATTTTTCTTTCTCTGAAAACTGCCTGTTTATACTCTTTGGCCATTTATCAGTTGATGAATTGATCTTATTCTTGTAAATTTGAATTAATTCTCTATATGTCTTAGAAATGAGATCTTCATCAGAGAAACATACTCAAAGATTTTCACCCTAGTTTACATGTTGCTCTTCTAATTTTAACAGCTTTGTTTTTGTTTGTGCAAAAACTTTTTAACTTTATATAATCAAAATTGTACATTTTTCTCCTGTATTCTTCTCTATCTCTTGTTTGATCATGTATTCTAACAGTATCCGTTGATCTTAGAGTTAATTTCCTCCTTGTTCCTCTAATTTATTTATGTCACCCTTTATGACATGCAATGATATATAATGTATCCATTTGGAGTTTATCTTGGTCTGAGGTATTGGGTATGTATCTAGTTTCTGCTAGAATACTTTGAGATTTTCCTAACAATTTTTGCCAAGTAGTCAATTTTTACTCCAATAACAAAAATCTTTGGGTTTTTCAAATACCAGGCTACTGTGCTCATTGATTTCTATATATTATGTACCTATTCTGTCCCACTGATAAACTTCTCTGTTTCTTATCTAGTGTGCAATGTATAATACTTGTAGATCTGCTACTTCCATGAAGGGGTAGCACATTGGGGGTATCTTCTCATATATATATATATATATATATTTTTTTTTTTTAAGCAATCGGGGTTAAGTAACTTGCTCAAGGTTACACGGCCAGTTATTTCTGGGTGTGGTGCTAAGTATCTGAGCCTGGATTTGATCCCCAGGTCATCCTGACACTGGAGCCGGTGCTCTTACTCGCTGAGCCACCTGGCTACCCCTTCTCATATATTTTTAATTGAGTACTTTTTATCTCTATAATTTTGATAAATTGATGTATGATTTTTTGGTGTGTTGTTCTTCCATTTACATTGTTGGAGTACTTCATTCTGCATCAGTACATATAGATCCTTTCATGCTTCTCTGTATTCATCACAGGTTATTTCTTATAGAAGAGTATATTCCGTTGTATTCATGTTTGATTTGTTTAGCCATTCACCAACTGATGGGTATCTAATCTGTTTCTAATTCTTAGCTATAAACAAAAGTGCTTCTGTAAATATTTTGGAATATATGGGGAATTTTTTCTTATCAGTAATTTCTTTCAGGTATAAATCGAGAAATGGGATCTCTGTTTCAAAAGATATGGACATTTTAGTCACTTTATTTGTATAATTCCAAATTGCTTTCTAAACTGGTTGTGCCATTCACAACTCTACCAATTATATATTAGTGTGCCTATCCTTCCACAACCTGCCCAACATCAACTAAATTTTTTGCCATTTTTATGGGTGCAAGGTAAAACCTCAGAGTTGTTTTAATTTTTCTTTTTATTATTATTCATTTGGAGCATTTTTCTTGTAGTTATGAATACTTTATAATTCTTTGGAGAACTGTTTGTTTATATCTTTTGACTATTTATCTATTTGGAAATCATTATTAGTCTTGTGTTTATCAATTGTTTGTTTATCTTGGATGCTAACCCCTCATCAAAGAAGTGAAAGTTTTTCCCCCATTTGACCTCTTCCTTTCTTATCCTAGATGTTTTCTATGCAAAAGCATTTCAGTTTCAAGTAATTAGAGTTATCTATCTTATCATTTGTAATTGTCTCTGGCTCTTGTTTGGTTAAGAATATATCTCCTACCCATAACTGTGGGAGTTATATGATCTCTTTCTCTTCTAATTTTTTAAACTATGAAATTTAATATTAAGTTTGCATAAGGTTTTGGAATGTTTTGTGGAGTGGAGTGTAAAGTGTTGGTCTATGCCTCATTTCTGCCAGACTGTTTTCTGATTTTCCAGGCAATTTTTATCAAATAAGGAACTTTTCCCCAGGGAATTTATAGTTTTTTCCATTTTAATCAAACATTAGTTTATTGAGTTTTGTTGTTTCTGAATCTTCCTTTTCTGGTCTGTCCCATTGATCCTGTCCCTTTATTCTTTAACCAGTATCAATCAGTTTTCATGACTATTTCTTTATAATATAGTTTGAAGTCTGGAAGTATTATTCCTTCTTCATGCTTCTTTTCATGACTTTCCTTGATATTCTAAATCATTTGTTTTTCTAAATGAATTCTTTTATTATCAAGTTGTGTAAAGTATCCAATTTAATTGATATAGCATTAAAATGTAAATTAATTTTGGTTGCATGGTCATTTTTTATTATGTTGTCAAGGTCTTGCCTTGAACACTGAATATTCCTTCAGCTTTTTAAGTTTTTCTGTATTTCTTTAAGGAGTGCATTTTAGTTGAATTTATAACAATCTTTTATGTATTTTGGGAGGTTGATTCCCAGATATTTTGATGTTATCTGGATTTTGCATTTTGTAGTTATCTGGAATGGGATTTCCCTTTCAATTTTTGTTTCTTGTGTTTTGTTATCATTATATTAAAATGCTGCTGATTTTTGAGGATTCGTTTTGTAATCTGAAACTTTACTGAAACTATTTTCTCCTCTTTGCTGATTTCCTGGGGTTTTCTAAGTTAATCATCATATAGTCAAACAGGGATAATTCATCTCCTCTTTACCTATCTTTATTATTTTAATACCTTTCTTTTTCTCCAATTGTTAATGTTAGTATATCCAGAACTGTATAAAATAATAGTGGGGAGAGTGGACATCCTTGCTTTACTTCCATATTCATTGGAAAAGGTCCTTGTGTATCAACTTTGCATGTTATAAAGTCAAGCACTGTAGCAGCAAGCACCCCGGGCGTCCTCAGGGTTTGCCGCCAATACAGGTTCTTGGATCTGCTTTGTTAAAGGAAAGCAACTCAAAATGGGTTAACAAGCTTACTTTAATCAGTCAGACATATATCGTTTACCTTGTTCAGGAGAAAAGGTCAGCACCCTGAACCTCAAAGTATACAGGCATAATTATCAAGACAGAAACATCAAGTAGACACATTTCCAAACTGTCCAACCATTACATCCATACCCAGTCAACATCTGGGTTTCCACATTCTGGGTTTTTCAAAGCCGGGGGACTCTCAACAACGGCTTCCCAGAATTCAGATCAAATCACAGAACACTTCTCAAAGTGAGTCCCAAAACAAAGCTACACATCAGGGCTTATATAGCCTTCTCCTGGCTCAGAGAATGTAACAGCCTTATTGATCACTGGCCAATCAAGAAGTATCTACTGAAAAACAAGCCTCCCTCCCCAGGCTTCAGGTGCATTTTAGCCTAGGGGCAGGGAAGATCTTCCAAATTTGCATTCCCATTACAAGCACAAGCAGCTCTCATGAAGAATGCTGCTGTGAATAGCTTTAAAGTTCTGATCACATAGTATAGTGAACTCTCTATTTATTCAGCAGTAACTAAAGCAAAGCATTCACAGAAACCAAAGCACAGCCTTCACAACAATATAACATAACAATTTACTACTAAAGTGGTGACATGGTTTTAAACAAACGATATCATTCAGTAAATCATTCAGTAACTCAATCATCCTTAAGGGATACAAAGTACAAATGTCTCCTACCCTTAGGTCACATTGTCTTAATCTCATCAGTCAGAAATTCTTCTTTCTTCTTGATTGGAGACTAACTTTCAAGAATCCTTAACTCAATCATCCTTAAAGTGTACAAAGTACAAAGTTCTCCCACCCCTAGGTCTCAGTAAATCATGATTTTGTCAGCACTAAGTACCCAAGGAAAGTCCTTTCCTCTTGGTGTGAGGCTGACTCTGAGATTCCATGGTTCCTCTTCTATGCTCCTAGGTCTTGCCTGAATTCACCCAACCATCACTTGGATTCACAGGTGGGAAGCTCTCAGCTTTTGGTCCAGCTCCTTGTCCAGTTTCCATTCCATGGACTGTGACCAGTCCACCTCAAGCCCTTTGCAGTTTCTGTTTCTGGGAAGATGAAGCTTAACAGAGCCACAACAACATTCACTCACATTGCTGGCACTATCATCAGTTCACTTTTTGCCTGTGAAATCAACACAGACCCACAAACAAGGTCTGAGAAATCAACACAAATCATCAGTAAAGTCTCAGGACCTCTGAAAACATAAGTAAAACTCTCCTCTAGGATTTCTGTAAACAGACAACAAGAAAATTCTCTTTCAGGGCTTCTGAACCAGCAGTAAGGTCTGAGGGCTTCTGTAACATCAGCAATATACTCTATCAGCAGACAGGTCTGACAAAGTAACATCAACACAGGCAGACAAAGTGCTGGAGCCATAGCCATGCTTCCTCCCAGTTCTGCTCAGGCCCAGCTGTGCTTGAGCTTTTTTATGTCATCAGCTCCTTCCTGTTCCACCCACCTCTTATGTCCTTCCTGTTCCAGTCTTTGGCAAGACCCTCCCACTGTGGGTTTCACAGGTTCTATTTCTAACCAAGACTTGATATAATCACAGGCAAGGTTCGAAGACTTGAACTAAATAAGGTGCTAAATACTTGAATAATTGAAACAAGGAGCTAAATACTCCTTTTCTTGCTATTACACATGAGATGTTTGATTTTTATTTTATATAGTTTTTTCATGATGTTAAAGAAAGGCCTATTTTTTTGCTTTTTGGAGGGGGGAGGGGAGGGCAATTGGGGTTAAGTGACTTGCCCAAGGTCACACGGCTAGTTTTTGTGTGTATGTGTCAAGTGTCTGAGGCCGGATCTGAACCCAGGTCCTCCTGACACCAGGTCTGGTGCTCTACTCACTGCGCCACCTAGCCTCCCCAAGGCCTATTTTCTTGCCATTATACATGAAATGTTTGATATAGTTTTTTTATGATGTTAAAGAAAGGCCTATAGTTTGAAGGGGTTGTGTGTGTGTCTGTGCATTTTAGCATAAAAGAGCCAAATCTGTTGAGAGAAACATTCAAATAATGGTCATCTCCCTCCCTTCTTTCCCTTTCCCATAATAGGTTTTTGTGCCTTTTCCTGTGATGTAATTTACCCTTGTCTGCCTCCTCCTTTCCTTTTCTCTCAGTACAATACCATTTCACCACTTACTTAGATTTTTTATCATCATATCAAAGTCAACTTATACCCATGCCTTCTATGTATGTTCCTTTTAGATGGCTTAATAACAATACAGTTCTCAAGAGTTACAAGTGTCATTTTCCTTTGTGGGAATGTAAACAGTTTGCACCCATTAACAATGTGTTTTTTTAATTTCCTGTTTGCCTTTTTATCCCTCTCTTGAGTCTTGTATTTGAAAATCAAATTTTCCATTAAGGTCTGGTCTTTCCATCAGGACAGTTTGGAAGTCCCCTATTTCATTGAATATCCATCTCCTCCCCTGAAATATTATACTCAATTTTTCTGGATCCTTGTTTGTAATCTGAATTCATTTGCCTTATGGAATGTTGTATTTCATGCCCTCTGATTTTTTCATGTAGAAGCTGCAAGGTTCTGTGTAATCCTCACTGTGATTCCATGATATTTAAATTTCTTCTTTCTGGCTGCTTATAATATTTTCTCCTTGACCTGAGAATTTTCCTTGGAGTTTTCATTTTGGGATCTCTTTCAAGAGGTGATTGTGGTATTCTTTCAGTGATTATTTTACCCTCTGGTTCTAGGACCTCCTTTCTTTGATGATTTCCTGAAAGAAGCTGTCCAGGCTCTTTTTTTCATCATGGTTTTCAGTTAGAACAATAATTTTTAAATTGTTTCTCCAGGATTTAATTTTCTGGGTCAGCTGTTTTACCAATGGGATATTTTATGTTTTCTTCTATTTTTTTATTCTTTTGTTTCTGTTTGACTAATTATTGATTTCTCATAGAGTCATTAATTTCCACTTGGACAATCCTAATTTTTTTTCTTTTTGGAGGGCAGTTGGGGTTAAGTGAACTGCCCAAGGTCACATGGCTAGTTCCTGTGTTAAATGTCTGAGGCTGGACCTGAACTCAGGTCCTCCTGACTCCAGTGCTGGTACTCTATTCACTGCACCACTTAGCCACCCCCCAATCCTAATTTTTAACAAATTGTTTCTTGTATTAGATTTTGTACTTCCTTTTCCATTTGCCCCATTTTACTTTTTAAGGAGTTCTTTTCTTTAGTGAGTTTTTGTGCATCCTTTAATATTTGGCCAATTCTACTTTTTAAGGACTTGTTTCCTACAGTCAATTTTTGTCCTTCCTTTTCCAAGCTATTGACTGTCTCTTGCAGTCCTCTCATTTCTTTTCCCAATTTTTCTTCTACCTCTCTAATTTGACTTTTAAAATCTTTCTTGAGGTCTTCCAAGGAGGCTTTTTGGGCTTGAGACCAGTTATCTTCCCCTTTGAGATTTTGGATGTGGGCATAATGACAGTGTTTGTCCTCTTCTGACTTTGTGCCTTGATGTTCCTAGTCCCCATAATAAGAATCTCGTTGGGGGTGGCTAGGTGGCACACTGAGCAGAGCACCGGCCTTAGAGTCAGGAGGACCTGAATTCAAATCCGGTCTCAGATACTTAACACTTACTAGCCGTGTGACCTTAGGCAAGTCACTTAACCCCAATTGCCCTGCCTTCCCCCCTCCAAAAAGCAAAAACAAAAAAAAGAGAAAACTCATTGTATCATGAGTCAATTCATTTCCCTATTCAGTAGTTCTAATTATTAAGAATTTTCTTCCATCAAACTTAAAATTGCCTCTGTAGCTTCTAACAATTTCTCCTAATCCTCTTCCTTGAGACCGAGCAGAGCAGTCTAATTTTTCCTAGCACATAGTATACATAGAATATAGTATAAAGAGAGAAGACTAGAAGTCCAAGGACTGGGTCTTGAGTAACACATATTTTTAGGAAATAGGTGGTCATAGAGCAGCATTTTTGAAAAAGAGAAGGTACAACTGAAGAGATAGGTTGACAAGCAGACCAGTTCAGTGTTTGGAAGCTAAAGGAGGAAAGAATTTTAAGAAAGAGAGCTGGTTAATAATGTCATACCTAGCAGAGAAGTCAAGTTGAACAGAAAGAGCATTGCCAACTTGAGTCACTGCCAGGAGATGTGAATTTGACTCTTCCATGAATGTAATAAAGAAGACCTAACTCTTTTCCTTACAAGGCTAAACAGAGGTGGTTCTATATAGCATTACAGCATGAAAGGGGGAAAAGAGTTAATTGGTATCCAAAAGATACTTAACCAACCTCCTCTCTAGCTAGGCCTAACTTGCCTTGGAGGTTCCTCTCCAATTCTCTCAATTCTCCCTCCACTCCTTCAGACTCTCAACTCCCTTCTAATTCTATTCTCCATTCTGTAGGTCTTTTGCATGTACTCTAGCTCATACTCTAAGGATCAGAGAGTGTCAGTAAGTTTTATGGTTATAGAAAAAAGATTAAGAGCAGATGTTCTAGGTACAAAGAGGGCTATCTTCCCCAAATCATCATCTGTCTATCCCCATCTTAGTGTACAAAGTTTGGCTGACAATCTCTATAAGTCACCCTTTACTTTCCAACTTTACGAACTTCCAGAATAACATTCTCCTTTAATATAAACTTTCCATGAAAAGAAACCTGAGAATTTGTGTGGTGTGGCCTTTCTTTCAGCTTCTGTCTGCATAATCTGCTCCTGTTAATACTTTTACTTTTTTCTGTCTTTCTGGCAGGGCCTTTTTAGAGTGGCTCCCTCTGCTTCTAAACTGAAAAAGCTGAAAGCTGCTCTGGACTGCTGTGTACTGGATGTGCAGGAATACTCAGCTGACCCTCATGCTATTGCAGGTAGTAGAGTTATCTGGTTGTCATGTGGCTGAGTTAGGGATTTTCAGGAAAAGGACTGAGTAGACTTTTAAAGGTAGGTGTGTCTGGAACACTAAAATCAATGAATTCCCATCATGCCTTTGAGGTGTCCAAGGACAATATACCCAGTTCCAAGTCACATCACAAAAAAGGATAAAAACAACAAAAAAATCAGTCCAGCATTCCTTGTCTAAGAATGATTATGAAAGAGAAGCAGCAGGCATCTACTCTCAGTGTAATGCCTGAGTACTATACTCAGTGCTCTCAATCCAAGCCTTCTGAGAGACAACTTATAGATTTATTATATATAGGACCACTTACCAAGTGCCTTTCTCTGTCCAGTCATAATTGATGGTAAATAATTTGTTCATGTCCAGGAGCTCTAAAGTCTTATCTCAGAGAGTTGCCAGAACCTCTCATGACCTTTGAACTCTATGAAGAGTGGATTCAGGCTTCCAAGTGAGTATCCTGACGGTCATAAAAGTTGTGGTTTTGGTTTTGGTGTTGTTGGTTGTGGCTTTTAATAATTTACAGAGAGAAATGCTTAAGTAGCCCCTGTTCACAATTCCAGGAGGTAAGACAAAGAAGAACAAGTCTTGAAAATATAAGGGAATAGTGAGCCAGAAAGTATTAAAAACAGGTCAAAGAAATGAGAAAGAATCCATGGGAAATAGATGGGCAGATGATAAAAAAGCAAGAGTACAAGTTACAGGTGTCCCTATGAACAACCTCCCTCCTAAATTATAGAAAGACCATAATTTTAACCTGCCTTTGTCCTGGACCAGAACTGACTGAGATAAGTAGAGGGATTTATGATCTCAAATATGCAGTTGCTCTATAACTAAAAAATTTCTGGGCGAAACTGAACTTGTTGCTAAAGGTGAGGGAGGGGGAATTGTGAAAGGAAAATCTGAGCAGTGTCAGAACTTGAGAGTGTAGGAACTGAGGGGAAAATTCAGTGAACAGCAAAATCTCTTGATTAACAGATTAGAGAGCAGCTGCAGCTAATGGAAGCTGCCTTAGGTCAAAAGATTACAAAGCTTGTTTCAAGAGATTTCTGCCCATGGGAACCAAATTGCATTAGAGCGATGGGCTTTCAGTATCAGGACATGAAGAAATGCCATTTGTGCCAGATTTAGGAGTTGTGCCCAATAACAAAAAGAAAATGCTTTATTTCCTCAATTATTGGAGATTGAAAAAGCTTGAAGGTAAAAAAAAGAGAACTAATAAGTGAAACCATGCTCTGTGTACGTGGTAGGCACATAATGCATGTTTCTAATAGAATTCGATTGGTAGATTAAACTGGATGAGGTCAGACTTGTTAACTTAACTGATTAATTAGTAATTTGACTACCTTTATGGAGTTTGCACTCCAAGATTTTTCATTTGATGGAAATGTGGGCACTCAGTACTTTTTTATGTACTTATAGTTGACTACTTCTCTACCAAGAGGAGGGGAGGTATGTGTTCTCTGTTCTCTGGACTCAAAAATGTTCATTGCATTGATCTGAGGTCCTGTGTCATCAAATATTACTTTTTATATTAATATGATGATTGTGTATATTTTTCTTTTAGTTATATTCACAATGTATCAGTGCCTATAAGTCTTCCTAAATTTCTCTGAATTCTTCATATTTAATGTCTTTTATATATGGCACAATAATATTACATTATATTCTTATGCCATTTGTTCAGCTGTTCCCTTAGTCAATATTTTTAAAATATAATATCAATGATCCCTTTTTTAAAAGGTATGTTACTCTTTGATTATTTACTATGGAACTGGGGGGTGTGAATTGTAAAGGGTAAAGCTGTACCCCAAGAACAAAGTTAAAAAGAATTTCTTCCCTTGAATAATGAAGACACTTAGCAGAGTACCTGGCACATAGGAGGCATTTAATGAATTTTTATTGATTGGTTGATTGAAGTGAGAAATGACTATTGGTGAACAAAGAGTCTTTTTTTTTAAATCATATCCTGTCTGCAAATACCTTTTTTATTTTCAGATACAAAGCTTCTTGAGAGCAGAACCTGTCTTTATATGGGTATAGGTATACCTAACTTTATGCAAATGTGTTTGCAAAAAGTGGTGTGTAAATAGCATTTTTGTAAATCAAATGTTCTTAAGTGAACTAAGAAACTAAATAAAGAACTTAGCGCAGTGCCTGGCACATGACAGGTGCTTAAAAATGCTTGTTCCCTCCTACCCTGAGTATTTTAAACACCCTCTCAAATAAACCAGTTTTGTAACCTTGGAGTTATCTTTGACGCTTTTCTCCCTCTTCCTCACTCCAGGTACATTCAATTCTTCTCTGTAAGAGCTCTCATGTCTATGCCCTTCTCTCTACTCACTTAGCCACCACCCTATTTCAGGCCATTATATCTTACCTAGACTATTATGATAACCTCCTAATGAACTCCCTGCCTGCAAACCCTCCCCTCTCAAATTTGTGTTCTATACAGTGAACAAAATAATCTGACCACATCACTCCTCTGCTCAAAAACCATCAGTGGGTCTGTCTGGCCTCTTGCATAAAAAATAAACTCCTTGGCTTAGCATTTAAAAGGCCCTCTTCAATTTTTCTCCAGCATACAGCTTTATCCCTATGTTTCACACCATTTGCTTTCACATGGTCTAGCCATTCTAGCCAATCTGGACTAAGCATGCTACTCATCAGATATATCAACTAGGCCATCTTCTACTTTTGTGCATTTGCACAAACTGTTCGCTGTGTCTGGAATGCACTACTTCCTCATCTTCCCCTTTCAGAATCCTTAACTTCCAGGCTTAGCTCAGGTACTACATCTTCCTTGAAGATTTCCTAATGTACGCCCCACCCCAACCTACCTCAACCATATGTCTCACTTTCTTCAAATTACTGCTTATTTATTTATCTCTTCACCTGTTGTATGATGCAAACTTCTGCAAGGAAGAGATTGTTATGTTTCTATCTTTGTATTTCTAGCACCTAGTATAAAGCAAGTGCTTAATAAATGTCAGCTGATAAACCTTACAGTGAATCCTTTTGAAGAAACTGATGATGTAGTAGAAAGAGTACAGGATTTGGAATCAGGATGTAGAGGTTTTAATTTCTACTTTATTAAAACTAGATTGTAACTTTGGGTAACTCTAGGAACAAGAAGGGGGCAATGTGAGGAAGATTATTTGGGTTATAGGTTAAGGAGGAAGGAATAGTGATTTTACCATTGGATTATAATACAGATCACCTAGACAGAAAGAAAAAGGAGTGTGAGATAAAAAGATAAGGACTGTGAGAAAAAATAATAAATCTGGCACAGAAGCATGATATAGTAGTGATGGAAAACTTCAGTTATCCAGATGCTTGTTAGAGTTACCAGTGGTAGAGAAGGTAATAACTTCTTTATTTGTCTTTGTGATAACTTCTCCTTTATTTTATTCTGGATCTGATTTTTACTAATAGGAAGGAACTGGTCGCTGAGATAGAAATTTGAGAATCTTAGGAGGATTCTATTATTCTAGATAGTGATAGAGAGGAAATCTGAGCATGGTCTGACACGAAATTTGAGGAAAATAGATTTCCAGAGAGTTCAGAAAAAAAATGGTATGCTGTAGGATTTCATAGAATAAAATGTCAGGAGATATATATAAGAGGCTAAAGAAAGAAATTTTGAAGACAAAAAAGGAAACTTCCAATGAAGAAGTAAAGTGGGAATTGTCAAGAGAAACCAATGTGTTTGTACCAACCAGCCTTGATTTTAAAAGGAAATGTACAAAAGTTGGAAACAAGACCAGAAGATGAATATGAGTATGACTCAGTCCCATAAAAATTGTGTAAGGAATGCTAAGCCGCAGAACGAGTTCAGGTCTGCAAGAAAGGCTAAGGACAAACAAAAGAGTTTTTTGTTTGTTCGTTTTTACCATATTTGGGGGTGGGAAAAGGAGGGTGAAAGAGAACGTTGCAAGACTTTGGATAGTGATAACTGACAGCAGAGAAAAAGCAGAGCAGCTTAATTCTGATTTTGTTTCTGTTTTCTCGGCAAAGGAGAAGCACGTTTACCCTGGAAATGACAGAACAAGACTGACAGGGAGTTGATATCCAGGATAAGTTAAGGAGAAAGCAAGAAAGCACCTAACTTCCTTTGATGAATTCAAGTCTCCTGGCCCAGGTGAACTTCATTTTCTGGTCCTGAAGAACTGGCAGATGTGATTGCTAAGACAATAACAGAGATATTTTTTCTATCAGACTCCCTACAAAAGAAGTTCAGTATTTCTCAAACACTGAAATATGTCTAATTTAATGAAATACCATATTAAATTTGGTTGAAAGATGGATAATGGGAGAGATAAAAGATAGAGAAGGGGAAGTGTCCTGATTTTCTTAAAAGGAAAGAGAACAATATGCTTAATTTCAATTCCCTGGGAAAATTCCAGAATGGATCATTGAAGAGATAGTTGAAAGGGAAACTAGAAAGGGGGAAAAATTGATTATTTTTTCTAGTGTTTAAAAAAATTGTATTCAGTATTTAATTTTCCCCAGTTACATATAAACAACAATTTTTAACATTTGTTTTTAAAACTTTTGAGTTCCAAATTCTCTCCCTTCCTCCCTCTCTACCCCCCTCATTGAGAAAGCAAACAATTCCATATAGGTTTTATATACACACACACACATATGCAGTCATGCAAAATATATCCATAATAGTCATGCTGTGAAAGAAAACACAAACAAAAAAAAAACCTCATAAAGTTTTTTTTTAAGTATACTTCAATCTATATTCAGACACCATCAATTCTTTCTCTGGGGATGTATAGCATTTTTCATCGTAAGTCCTTCAAAGTTGTCATGGATCATTGTATTGCTGAGAATAGCTAATTCATTCACAGTCATCATACAATATTGCTGTTAATTTTTACCCATTACATTTCACTTTGCATCAACCCAAGTAAATTTTTCTGGGTTTTTCTGAGAGCGTCTTGCTTATCATTTCTTATAGTACAATAATATTCCATCACAATTACATGTAACTTATTCAGTCATTCCCCAATTGATATGCATCCCCTCATTTTCCAGTTCTTTAACCCCAGAAAAGAGCTGCTATAAATATTTTTATACATATAAGTCATTTTCCTTTTTGTTTTTATCTCTTTTAAGATACAAAGCTAGTAGTGGTATTGCTATACCAAAGGGTTATGCCTTGTTTTATAGTCCTTTGGGCATAGTTCCAAATTGTTCTATGCCATAGTTTAATCAAATTCACAACTCCAACAACAGTACATTAATGTCTTATTTTTTCCCACATACCCTCCAACAGTTGTCATTTACCTTTTCTGTTCTGTTATCTAATCTACTAGGTATGAGGTAGTCCCTCAGAATTGTTTTACCTTGCATTTCTCCAATCAATAGTGAATTAGAATATTTTTTCATATGGCTGTACATAGCTTTAATTACTTTATATGAAGAGTGATTATATCCTCTTTACCCCCCATTTATTCTATTCTCTCTCTTCTCTCACTCCATCCCTCCTCAAAAGTGTTTTGCTTCTGATTACCCCTTTCCCCATTCTGCCCTCTCTTCTATCACCCCCTCTCCTTCTCTTATTCCCTTCTTCTATTTTCCTGTAGGGCAAGATAAGATAGATTTTTATACCCCATTGCTTGTGTATCTTATTTCCCAGTAACATTTAAAAACAATTTTAACATTCATTTTTATAACTTTGAGTTCTAAATTCTCACCCTTCCTCTCTCCCTATCCACCCTCATTAAAAAGACAAGCAATTCAATATAGGTTATATATGTGTAGTCATGCAAAGCACTTCCAAAATAGTCATGTTGTTTCCTTTCATCCTGTCCCTCCCCAAAAATGTTTGCTCTGATTACCCCCTTCTTTAATCTGCCCTCCCTTCTATCACCCACCCTTATCCCCTACTTTCCTGTAGGGAAAGATAGATTTCCATACCCAATTGAGTGTGTGTGTGTTATTCCTTCTTTAAGCCAATTCCAATAAGAGTAAGGTTCATTCATTCACTCTCACCTCCCCTCCACTGTAAAAGCTTTTTCTTGCCTCTTTTTTTTTTAAAAGCAATCGGGGTTAAGTAACTTGCTTAAGCTTACACAGCCAGTTATTTCTGGGTGTGGTGCTGAGTATCTGAGCCCAGATTTGATCCAGGTCATCCCGACACTGGAGCCAGTGCTCTTACTCGCTGAGCCACCTGGCCGACCCTAAGCAATTGGGGTTAAGTAACTTGCTCAAGGTTACACGGCCAGGTGTTTCTGGGTGGGTGCTAAGTGTCTGAGCCTGGGATTCGATCTCCAGGTCATCCCGACACTGGAGCCGGTACTCACTGTGCTACCTGGCCGCCCCATTTCTTGCCTCTTTTATGTGAGATAATTTACCGTATTCTACCTCTCCCTTTCTCTTTCTCCCAGTACATTTATCTCTTACCCCTCAATTTTATTTTTTTAGATATTATCCCTTCATATTCAATTCATCCTGTGCACTCTTGTCTATATATATATTCCCTCCAACTACCCTAATGATGAGAAAGGTCTCATGAGTTACAAATATCATCTTTCCATGTAGGAATGTAAATAGTTAACTTTAATAAGTCCCTTATGATTTCTCTTTCCTGTTTACCTTTGCATGCTTCTCTTGAGTCTTGTTTTTGAAAGCCAACTTTTCTATTTAGCTCTGGTTTTTTCTCAAAAATGCATTAATTCCTCTATATCTTAGAATATCAATTTTCCCCCTCATGGATTACACAAAGTTATGTTGGGTAGGTGATTCTTGGTTTTAATCCTAGCTCCTTTGACCTCCAGAAAAATCATATTCCAAGCCCTTCTATCTCTTAACATAGAAGCTGCTAATCTTGGGTTATCTTGATTGTGGTTCCACAATATCTGAATTGTTTCTTTCTGGCTGCTTGCAATATTTTCTCCTTGACCTGGGAACTCTGAAATTTGGCTATAATACTCCTCAAGTTTTATTTTGATATCTTCTTCAGGAGGTGATTGGTGGATTCTTTCAATTTCCATTTTACCCTGTGGTTCTAGAATATCAGGACAGTTTCCTTGATAATTTCTTAAAAGATGATGTCTAGTCTTCTTTTTTTATCATGGCCTTCAGGTAGTTCAATAATTTTAAAATTATCTTTCATGGATCTATTTTCCAGGTCAGTTGTTTTACCAATAAGATATTTCACATTGTTTTCTATTTTTAATTTTTTTTGTTTTGTTTTGTAATTTCTCATAGAGTCATTAGTTTCCATTTGCTCCATTCTAATTTTTAAGAACTTATTTTCTTCAGTGAGGTTTTAGAGCTCCTTTTCCATTTGGCTAATTCTGTTTTTTAAGGCATTCTTCTCCTCATTGGCTTTTTGGACCTCTTTTGCTATGTGGTCTAATCTGTTTTTTAAGGTTTTATTTTCTTCAGTATGTTTTTGTGTCTCCTTTAGATTACTATTGATTCATTTTTCATGATTTTCTTTCATCACTCTAATTTCTCTTCCTAGTTTTTCCACTACTTCTCTTACTTGATTTTCAGAATCCTTTTTGAGCTCTTCCATAATTTTTGGAGGCTTTGGATGTAAGAGCTTTGACTTTGTTTTCATCTTCTGAGTGTATGTTTTGGTCTTCTTTGTGGCCAAAGTGAAACAAAGTAAGGACAAAAACTCTTGTCTGAGTTTTTTCCATTGTTTGCACATTTTGCCTGACTATTTCTTGACTTTTTAACTCTTTGTTAAAGCAGGGCTATGATTCCAGTACGGAGGATGCTCTGTCCCAAGCTTCAGGGGTTTTATGCAGTTGTTTTCAGAGATACTTCTAAGGACCTGAGAGTTTTCAATTCTTTCAAGGTGGTATGTTCTAAGGGAAAGTGTTTACTACACTCTTGGCCTGTGCTCTTGTCTGTGAGTGACCACAAGCACTCTTTTCTGCCCTGGAACTGTGAGCAGAGTTCCCTGTCCACTGTTACCACAAGCTCTGCTATGCTAATGCTCCTCCTCGACCTCAGACTTCCACCCAGGACTCCAACACAGATCCAAGTATTGGCAAAGCAACAGAGTCCTGCCTCAGTGCCTGCAAAGAGACCCCTGTAATTTCCTTCTGACCAGTTGTTCAATCCTCTAACCATCTGTGGGCTGAGAGTTCTGGAAACAGCTGCTGCCACTGCCAACACAGCTGCCACCACCTCTGCCACTGCTGATTCTGTCACTCCCCAGGTCTGCTCCTTGTTTGCTGGGGCCAGGGCTGTTTTGGAGCCAGGGCTGGACTGCACTCCTCTCTCAACTCAGGTCCAAAAGACCTTTCCTAATTACCTTTTAAGGTGTCTTTGGTGTTTGTGCGTTGAGAAGTCTGGAAACCACCACAGCTGCCAGTGATTCAGTTCCCTGAGGCCTTCTCTGGGTTTGCTGGGGTCTGGTCTATGCTGGCATGGCCCACACTGGACTGTGCTCCTCTCTTAGCCTGGCACAACAGACTTTTCCTATCAACCTTCCAGATTGTCTTAGACTCGAGATTTGCTTCACTGTCTTTTTGTGGGTTCTACTGCTCTAAAATTTGTTTAGAGTTATTTTTAAAGGTATTTGGAGGACTTTGAGGGGCTCTGGTGAGTCCCTGCTTTTACTCTGCCATCTTTGGAAAAATTGATTATAAAGGGTCAACATGGCTTCAAAAAGAGATCTCACCAGATTTCCCTTATTTCCTTTTTTGACAAAGTTACTAAATTAGTAAATATGGGGGTATGTTGTAGATATAGTTTAACTATATTTTAGTAAATCTTTTAATAGAATATTCTCATACTATTCCTATGAAGAATATGGAAAGATGTGGATTAGGCAATGATTCAATCAGATAGGTTCAGGACTGGTCGGATGCTAGATGCAAAAAGAAGTTGTCAATGGTTCGTTGTCCTCGTGACAGGAGATCTCTTGTGGATTATTCCATGGGTCTGTGCTTGTTCCTGTGGTGTTTAATATTTTTATCAGTGGCCTAGATAAAGTCATAGTTGATGTGTTCATCAAATTTGCAGATGAAATTAATCTGACAAGTATAGGATATTCACATGCTAGAATATGGGACTGAATATAATAAAATGCAATAAAATCACTTACCAAAAAAAATCTTCAGAAGTATAAGATAGAATAAGCATTGGTAAACAGCTAGTATTCTAAAAAAAAGTGGAAATTTTAGTGAATTGCAAGCTCAGTGTGGGTCAGTAGTGTGATGTAGCAACTAAAAAAAAAGCTAATGTCTTCTTGGAATGTGTTAAGAAAAATATGACTTCCAAGAATGGAATCTATACTCTGACCTCATCAGAACTGATCCGAAGTATTATGTACTGTTCTGGTCACCAACATTTAAGAATAACAATAAGCTTAAAGTATCCTGAGGAGGATAACTAAGGTCTAAATGGCCTTGAGGACATGACATATGAAGACTGATTAACTGGAAATGTTTAGCCTGAAGAAAATAATTCTGGGGGAACATGACTGCTATCTTTAGCTATTTGAAAGCCTGTCATATGGAGAAGGAATTAACCTTGTTCTTTTGGCTCAAGAAGGTAGACCCAGAGCAAATGGGTGGAAATTGTAAGAAGTACATTTTGGCTCAATGTCAGGCAAAACTTAACAATAAAAACTGTAGAAAAGTGGAGTGGACTGCCTAGAGAAATGGTGGCTTCCCTCTCCTTGGAGTTCTTTAAGCAGAGGCAGGATAGACACTTGTCAGAGAAACTTTAGTGAGAATTCCTTTAGTGAATGGGTTGAATTAGATGACTGCTAAGGTTCCTTACAACTCAGATTCTATGATGATGAAAAATTACTTGGTCTACTTGGGCCAGAATTTCTTCAACTGTAAAATGAGTTGATCTAAATTACATCAAAACTTTCTTCTAGCTATACAGATCTGTTTCTACAGTCCAACATCTTAAAACTACTCTAGAATTATTTTTAAACTAGTCATAGCAGAAAGAACACTGGATTCTAGTGAAAATTGATTAAAAAATCTGAATTTATGTTTGGCAGAGTGCTTCAAAGATGCTATGTTTATTAAGATGTTATAATTATTAAGGTAAAAAATTGCTATTTAACAACTGCAGGTATTGCTATGAGGTTGGCCTATTAATACTCAGTCTGCCCTGTTGTCTCTTCCCTACTGGATAGAGGTAGAGTTGGAATTGTCCCATCTTATCCTATCTCCTCCCAGGTTGGGAGGTATTTAGGGTATGACTTGTTTGGTTTTTTTTTACCTCTTTTTCTCTGAAGATTTAATTCCCACACCCTATTACAACAATTAGGTCACTATCCCTTACCCAGGGACAATATAATGGCCCTCAGGTCCATGTGGTGTCTAGATGGCAGCTAGATAGCAGAGTGTATAGAGTGCTGGTTTTGGAGTTAGGAGCTCCTGACTTCATATGTGACCTCAGACAATTACTTGGCCAAGTTTTGTGACCCTGGGCAAATCACTTAACCACTGTTTGCCTTAGTTTCCTCATCTGAAAAATTAGGATAATAATAGCATCTGCCTCTCACTTAGGGTTAGCAGGATCAAATGAGATAATTGTAAAGTACTTAGCACAGTGTCTAAATTCTTGTATATCTCTTAACTATAGCTACATAGCTATATTTATTTGTATGTATATGTATACATATATATATATATAAAATCACAGATTGTGGCAAAAATCAAGATATAGAAAATTTTTAGGTAAAAGATTCTACCGCAGCATATTGTATCTATTATTGGACAGGAAAAGAGAGAAAAAGGGAAGTGAAAGAGCAACCTTTTTTTTTTTCTTAAAGAACTTTCACCAGTCTATCAGTTACACATGTAATTTCATCTTCGGTTGCTTATAGAGAAAGAATCTCTACCACAGCTCAGCCTGCCTTTAATTTTCCCTTTTCAGTCTTTTATTTCAATTTTCACTTTTTGCTGTTGTCTCTATTCCACCAATTCTTTCCAGCTCAGAGTTTGAGGATACTTCTTGCTGCTGCTGCTCAGCTCTTGCAGAAGCTCTTCCTTCTTAGTCTGTCTCACAGGCATGTGTGTCCCTTTAAGAACTCCTGTTTTAACTCATTTTTTTCTCCTAAAGAGGACTAGGACAATGTTTTTTCCTCTGACTTGGAAATACCAAGATGTCTGGTAGTTCTCAACCTCTATTATATTCTGATAAGATGAATATTTCACCCATTTTTTCCTCTTAAAGGTTTAGATTTTTATATTACTTTAGTATACAATGAAAATGAAATAATGAAGATTACTGATATTGTATTTTTATATGAACTATTGTAAACTTTGAGTCTTGGAAGCGACCTCAGAAGCCATTGATTCTAACCAATACCTGAACGAGAAAATCCTCTAGAACATAGTCAGTGGTCATCCAGCCTTTGTCTGAAGATATATTGAGATAGAACCCATTGCCCAGTTATAGCCCATTCTACTTTTTATAGTTCTTATTGTTAAAAAGATTTTTCTGTCCATCCTAGGAGGTGGTGCCCAGAATTTTTAAAATTCTCCAAATGTGTTCTGATCATAGTGGAGCACAACTTTACTATCATTTCCCTAGTCTTGTGCCTTTTTATTACTTTTAAAATATTTGATTTAAAATTTTTTTCTAATTATTTGTAAAAATTTTTAACGTTAATTTTTGAAAATTTTGAGTTCCAAATTCTTTGCCTCCCCTCTTTCTTCTCTCCCAATTTGATAAAAATTATACATGTGCAGTCATGCAAAAGATGTTTCCATATTAACCATGTTGTGAAAAAATGCAGACAAAGAAAAGGAAAATAAAGAAAGTAAGAAGTGTGCTTTTAATTGCATTCAAACTCCATCAGTTCTTTCTCTGGAGGTAGATAGTATTTGTCATCGTAAGTTCTTTAGAATTGTCTTGGATCATTGTGTTGTTAAGAATAGCTAAGTCACCTTTGCCCCAGCAATACCACTTCTAGGACTATATCCCAAAGAGATCATAAAAATGGGAAAAGTACAAAATGTACAAAAAATATTTAGTAGCTCTTTTTGTGGTGGCCAAGAACTGGAAATTGAGGGGATACTCATCAATTGGGGAATGGCTGAACAGGTTGTGGTATATGAATGTGATGGAATACTATTGTGATATAAGAAATGATGAACAGACAGACTTCAGAAAAACCTAGAAAGACTTCTATGAACTGATGCTGAGTGAAGTGAGCAGAACCAGGAGAATATTGTACACAGTCACAGCCATTGTGTGATGACTGACTTTGATAACCTTAGCCCTTCTCAGCAATGCAAGGACCCAAAGCAATTCCAAAAGACTCATGATGGAAAATGACATCCACATCCAGAGAAAGAACTGTGGATTCTGAATACAAAGTGAAGCAGTCTTCTTTTTTTGTTTTTCTTTTTTTTCTTATGGTTCCCCCCATTCATTCTAATTCTTCTATGCAACATGACTAATGTAAAAATATGTTTAATAGGAATGCATATGTAGAGCTTGTATCAGATTGCATGCCATCTTGGGGAGGGGATAGGGAAGGAAGGGGGAGAAAATTTAAAACTTATGGAAGTGAATGTTGAAAACTAAAAATAAATAAACTTAAAAAAGAATAGCTAAGTCATTTGCAGTTGATCCTCATAAAATATTTGTGCTACTGTGTACAGTAACATAGTTATTGTGGTTCTGCTCACTTTACTTTCTAACCACCATTATATTTCTTAGTCAGTACCATATGGTTTTGATGATAACCACTATATAAAACAGTTTGAGATCTGGTACATCTAGGGCATCTTTATTCATATGTGTTGTCCTTAATTCTCTTGATATTCTTGACCTTTTATTCTTTCCGGTGAATTTTGCTATAAATTTTTTTAACTCTGTAAAATAATTTTTTTGGTAGTTTGATTGCTGTGTCACTAAATAAATAAACTAATTTAGGGAGAATTGTCATTTTTATTATGTTGGATTGGCTTACCCATGAACAGTTAATATTATTCAGTTGTTTAGATCTGAATTTATTTGTGTGAAGTGTTTTGTAATTGTGTACATATAGTTCCTGGGTTTGTCTTGGCAAGTAGACTCACAAGTATGTTATATTGTCTACAATTATTTTAAAAGGAATTTCTCTTTCTATCTCTTGCTGCTGGAATTTGTTGGTAATATAAAGAAATGATGATTTATGTCGGTTTATTTTATGATCTGCATCTTTGCCAAAGTTGTTAATTATTTCAAGTAGTTTTTTAGTTGATTCACCTAGGGTTCTCTAAGTATACCATCATATCATCTGCAAAGAGTGATAGTTTTTTTTTTCCTCACTGCCTATTCTAATTCCTTCTATTTCTTTTCCTTCTCATTGCTATAGCAAATATTTCTAGTATGATATTGAATATTATTGGTGATAATGGGTATCTTTGCTTCACCACTGATCTGATTTAAAAGACTTTTAGGTTATCCTGTTACAGATAATGTTTGTTAATGCCTTTAGGTAGATACTTCTTATCATTTTAAGGAACACTTGGTTTATTTTTTAATAGAATGACTGTTGTATTTTGTCAAAAGCTTTTTCTTTGAGATAATCATATGATTTCTGTTACTTTTATCATTAATGTGATCAATTATGCAGATAGTTCTCCTAATATTGAACCAGTCATACATTCCTGGAATAAATCCCATCTATAGATAGTGTGTGATCTTTGTGATAAATTGCTATAATCTCCTTCCTAGTATTTTGTTCAATTTTTTTGCATCAATATTCATTAGGGACATGGGTTCTATAGTTTTATTTCTCTATTTTTGCTCTTCCTGGTTTAGGTGTCAACACCTTATTTGTGTCACAAAAGGAATTTCACAAGACTCCTTAGTCTCTTTTTCCAAATAGTTTATATAGTATTGGAATAAATTGTTCTTTAAATGTTTGGTAGAATTGACTTATGAATCTGTCTAGTTTTAGGGACTTTTTCTTAGGGAGTTCATTGAATTTTTTTTCTTAAATCAGGTTTATATAGATATTCTATTTGTTCTTCTGTTAATCTGGGCAATTTATATTTTTATAAATATTCATCTATTTCACTTAAATTTTTATATTTAGTGGCATATTTGGGGAAATAGCTCCCCATAATTGCTTTAATTTAATCTTTATTGGGGGCAAATTCACTCTTTTCATTTTTGATACAGGTAATTTGCTTTTCTCATTAAAAAAAAATCAAATTAACCAGTGGTTTTTCATAAAAACCAGTTTCTGATTTTATATATTAGTCTAATGGGTAATCTCTCCTTTAATTTTCAAGATTTCCAGTTTGATATTTAATTGGGGAGTTTTAATTTGTTCTCTTTCTAGATTTTTTTTAGTTGCATGCCCAATCATTGATCTGCTCTTTCTCTGTTCTTTTGATGCAAATGTTTAGAGATACCAAATTTCTCTAATACTGCTTTGGCTGCAACCCCCATAAATTTTGGCATGTTATTTCATTGTTGTCATTCCTTTTAATGAAATTATTGATTGTTTCTATGATTTGTTCTTTGGCCCACTCACTCATTCTTTAGGATTAGATCATTTCATTTCTAATTAATTTTTGCTTTATGTTTCCACAGCCATGTCTTGAATATAATTTTATTTCATTTTGATAAGAAAATGATGCATTTACTATTTCTGCTTTCTGCATTTGGTTGTGAGGTTTTTATGCCATTAATACATCATCAATTTTGTGTAAGTGTCAAGTTCCAGTGAGCAAAATGTATGTTCCTTTCTATTCCTTTTCAGTTTTCTCCAGAGGTCTATCATATCTAACTTTTCAAAAAAATTTATTCATCTTTTTAAATTTTTTCTTGTTTTTTTTGTTAGATTTATCTGATTCTGAAATGAGAAAGTTGATATCCTCGCAGTATAGTTTTACTGTCTGTTTCCCTCTATAACTCTTTTAACTTTTTTCTTTAAGAATTTGGTTGCAAGTTTGAAACTATTCCCAAAGAGCTATAAAACTGAGCATACCCTTTGAACCAGAAATACCACTGCTAGGTCTGTATCCAAAAGAGATTTTTTATAATAAGGAAAAGGTCTTACTTGTACAAAAATATTTATCATAGTTCTTTTGTGGTGGTTAAGAATTAGCCATCGAGGGGATGCTCATCAATTGGGGAATGACTGAACAAGCTGCGGTATATGATTGTGATAGACTACTATGACAAGGAATGACAAGAAGGATGATTTCAGAAAAACCTGGAAAGACATACATGAACTGATACAAAGTGAAGTGTGCAGACCCAGGAGTAGATTGTACACAGAATTGCGAGTGATTAAGGTATTCTCAGCAATATAATGATCCAAGACAGTCAATTCCAAAAGAATCTTTATGAAAATTGTTATCTGCCTTCAGAGAAAGAACTGAAATTTTCTGAATATAAACTGAAGCATATTATTTTTTATTTTCTTTCATTCTTTCTTTTTTGAATCTTCTTTCACAAAATGACTTATATGAAAATGTTATATATACATATATATATATATATATATATATCCTATAGTTTTTACATGTAATTGAGGGGGGATAAAGTATCAAACAAAAAAAATTAATTTGGATGCTATGTCATTTGGTACATAGATGTTTAGTAATGATGTTTCTTCATTGTCTGTGGTACCTTTCACCAAAATGTAGTTTCCCTACTTATTGTATTTAACTAAATCTCTTTTCCTTTTTGCTTTGTCTGAGATCATTATTGCTACCCCTGCTTTTTTTTTCTTCAGTTGAAGTATAGTAGATTTGGCTCTGTGTGTGTGTGTGTCTGCTTCAAGTGTTTTTCTTGTAAACAACATATTGTAGGATTTTGCTTTTTAATATATTCTGCTATCTGCTTCCCTTTTATGGTTGAGTTCATCCCATTCACATTAATAGTTATGATTATTAACTGTATATTTCCATCCATCATACTTTCCCCCAGTTTATTCTTCTCTGTCTCTCCCTCTTTTTTTACCCTGTCCTTCCTCAAAATTATTCTTCCCACCTCTTCCTCCTATCTGCTTTCTCTTATATAAGCCCCCCCCTGACCCTTCCCCTTCTACTTCCTGTAGGGTATATAGATTTCTACACACAACTGAGTGTATATGTTATTCCTTCTTTAAACCAATTCTAGTGAGAGTAAGGTTCAAGCATTGTCCACTGCTCCCTTCATCACCCCCACTGTAAAATCTCTTTTGTATCTCTTTATATTCAAGATGATTTACCCCATTCTACCTCTCCCTCTCCGTTCTCTTAGTGTATCCCTCTTTCTCACCCCTTAATTTTATTTTTTTTATATCATCCCATTATAGTCAACTCACCCCTCTGTGCTCTGTCTATGTATATTCTTTCTTACTGCTCTAATAATGGTAAAGTTCTTAGGAGTTACAAGTATCATCTTTCTGTATAGGAATGTAAACACTTAATCTTAATGAATCCCTTAGTATTTTTCTTTCCTGTTTACCTTTTTATGCTTTTCTTAAGTCTTATATTTGAAAATCAAATTTTCTATTCAGTTCTGGTCTTTTCATCCAGGATGCTTAAAAAGTCCTCAAGTTTTACTAAATTTATATTATTCCCCCCGAAGGATTATACTCAGTATTTCTTTGTTGCTGATTCTTGGTTGTAATCCTAGCTCCTTTGCCCTTAAGAATATCATATTCCAAGTCCACCCATCATTTAATATTAAAGGCACTAAATTTTGTATAATCCTGACTGTGGTTTACAGTATTTGAATTGTTTCCTTCTGTACACCTGCAGTACTTTATCCTTGAGGTGACATCTCTATCTAGCATTTGGTTATAATATTCCTGGAAGTTTTTCTTTGGGGATTTCTTTTGGGAAGTGATTGATAGAGTCTTTCAATTTCATTTTATACTCTGGTTTTAGAATATCAGGGTATTTTTCCTTCTTTATTTTTTTGAAATATGATGTCTAGGCTCTTTATTTTTATCATGGCTTCATATAATTTTTGAATTATCTCTCCTAGGTCTATTGTTTTTCCAATAAGATAGTTCACATTTACTTCTATTTTTTTCCATTCTTTGTATTTTGTTTTATGTTTTTTTTTTATGTCATGTGAAATCCTTAGCTTCCACTTGCCCAATTCAAATTTTTAAAGAAATTATTTTCTTCAGTGAGCCTTTGTACCTCCTTTACCATTTGGCCAATTCTGCTTTTTAAGGTGTTCTTTTCTTCAGTAAATTTTTTGTACCTCTTTTTTGGAGGGCAGTTGGGGTTAAGTAACTTGCCCAAGGTTACATGGCTAGTTTTTTTTTGTGCGGGTGTTAAGCGTCCGAGGCCGGAACCGAACTCAGGCCCTCCTGACTCCAGGGCCAGCTCTTTTACTCACTGCGCCACCTAGCATCCCCTGTACCTCTTTTTCTATTTATCCAATTCTGATTTTTAAGGAATTCTCTTCAGTGATTTTGGGCCTCTTACCATTTTGCCTGTTCTGATTTTTAAGGTATTATTTTCTTCAAAAAAAAATTTTTTTAAGCAATTGGGGTTAAGTAACTTGTTCAGGGTTACACGGCCAGTTATTTCTGGGTGTGGTGCTGAGTGTCTGAGCCTGGGATTCGATCTCCAGGTCATCCCAACACTGGAGCTAGTGCTCTTACTCGCTGAGCTACCTGGCCACCCCTTGTTCAAAATTTTGTATACCTCCTTTAATAACCTGCTGACTTTTTTCAAGATTTTCTTGCATCACTCTCTTCTCTTCCAAGTTTTCACTCTTCTTCTCTTTGAGTTCTAAAATCCTTTTTGAGTTCTTCCAGAGCCTGAGACCAGTTTACATTTTTCTTTGAGGCTTTCCATGTAGCTGTTTTGATTTTGTTGTTTTCTGGGTATGTTTTGATTTTCCCAGTCACCATAGTAACTTTTTGTGATATGGTTCTTTTTTTGTTATTTGATCACTTTTCCAACCTATTTCTTTACTTTTAAATTTATGTTAAAATTGGGCTCTGCTCCCAGGGGACTGGGGGGGGGGGGTAGCATGTCCCAAACTTCAGGTATTTTTAGCGTTAGTTCTAAGGGTCTGTAAGTTTTCATTTCTTCCAAGGTGTTATGGTCTGTGAGCAACCAGAAGCACTCTTCTTCCTTGGAACTATAACCAGAGCTCCCACTCCTGCTAGTGCTCCTCCTTGCCCTAGGACTGCTACCCAAAACCGTGTATGGGCAATGTAACAGAGTCCTGCTCTCAATGTCATCAAACAGTCCCCTGTAATCTCCTTCTGATCAATTGTCTGACCCCAAAGCCATGGGTACTGATACAAAAGCCCCTAAGGTCTACTGTATATATACACATACACACACACAGACACATATATACATATACCTTTATATCTATATAGATATGTACTGATGGATCAGTTCTACATGTCATTAATTATACTATTATCTGATCAGTAGTCAGTCTTCATATACCTGGTCTTTTTTCTTCTTTTTTTTAAGCAATTGGGATTAAGTAACTTGCTCAAGGTTACACAGCCAGGTGTTTCTGGGTGGGTGCTAAGTGTCTGAGCCCGGATTCAATCCCCAGGTCATCCCAACACTGGGGCCAGTGCTCTTACTTGCTGTGCTACCTGGCTGCCCCTACCTGGTCTTTTCTATGTGTATGGTAAGGCCAAGGCCAAGTTCCTTTAGGCAAAGGCTCTTATCCTGGGGCCCCTGGTATACTATAGACAGATTTCAGGGAGTCCTTGAACTTGTATAGGAAAAAAACTGCAATTTTATTTGTACTAACTTCTAACTAAAAGTTAGTATTTCCTTTAATTATTAATGAAAGCAATAAACAGTTCTGTTTTGTTATTGTTTAAAGACTTGGTTTCCTGATCCAAACCTACTAGAAGTACAGGGGCTTATTATTGTCATGGAAGCATTGATCTTTGTTTCTGATGGGCCTTGTTTGCCCCACTTTAGACAGCTGGTGGTCCTTTACTCCCATGGTGTCAATACACTAATGCCAAACTTACTGTAAACACCCAGTTAGCATAATACCCCACCATAGCTCAGAACTCCTGACCTTGAAACCTGCCCATCTCAACCAGTGACCCAGTTAGCTGGGATTATAGTCTTGAGCCTTGGCAGCTAGCATTAGACATTATTGTGCAAAGAGTTTATTTGACTTCACCAGATTAGCATAGGTTTATGATATTTATTTAAAAAATATTTAAGAAATGTTCTTTTAGAGAAAACAAGAACATGCAGATTTAAAAATGTATAGATCAGAAATTGAAAGAAGTCTCTCCCACCACACAGACTGTTAGTCTTCTTTTCATGGAAAGTTTATGTTAAAGGAGAATGTTTTTCTGGAAGTTTGTAAAGTTGGAAAGTAAAGGGTGACTTATAGTAATTGTCAGTCAAACTTTGTACACTTACATGGGGATAGACAGATGATGATTTTGGGAAGAATCTTTGTGCCCAGGACATCTGCTCTAAATCAGTTTTCTATAACCATAAAACTCACTGACACTCTCTGACCCTTAGAGTGTGAGTTAGAGTACATCCAAGAGACCTACAGAACAGAGAAGTGAATTAGAAGGGAGTTGAGAGTCAGAAGGAGTGGAGGGAGAATTAAGGAGAGAATTGGAGAGGAACCTCAAAAGCAAGTTAAGGCCTAGCTAGAAAGGAGGTTAGTTAAGTATATTTTGGATATCAATTTACTCTTTTCCCCTTTTCATTCTGTAATGCTAAAGAACCACCTCTGTTTAGTCTTTTTTTTAAAGCAATTAAGTTTTTTGGGGGTTAAGTAATTTACTCGAGGTTACATGGCCAGTTATTTTGTGTGGGTGCCACACAAAAATCTGAGGTCTCCCAATGCCGGGGCCAACGCTCTTACTCACTGCGCCACCTGGCTGCCCCCTCTTTTTAGTCTTGTAAGGAAGAGACTTAGGTCTTCTTTATTACACTCATGGAAGAGCCAAATTCACATCTCCTGGGAGTGACTCAAGTTGACAATGCTCTCTCTGTTCACCTTGACTTCTCTGCTAGGTATGACTTAACCAACTCCACTTCTTAAAATTCTTTCCTCCTTTAGCTTCCAAACACTGTACTAGACTGCTTCCCAACCTATCTCTCCAACTGTACCTTCTTTTTTTTTTACTCTAAATGCTTCTCTATGACTACCTGTTTCCTAAAAATATGTGTTAATCAAGGTCCAGTCCTTAGCCTTCTAGTCTTCTCTCTTTGTACTATATCCTACACATACTGTGTGCTGGAAAAGTTCATGTAGTCTTCATAGCTCTACCTATTACCTCCGTAGTGATAATGCTCAAGTCTGTATCTCCAGACTAAGCTTCTTAGCTGAGCTCTTGTTCCAAGTGCCCACTAAATCTCAAATAAAATAATACAAAATTACATTCAGCTTAATACAGCTCACAGAGTACTGTGTTGTACTCTATAAAATTGGAGGGATGGAAATGATTTATCTTTAAGGACTATTTTAGCACTGAATTTAGGTTTCCATATTTCCCAATTCTGCCTCTGTTAGTCTTGTTACACTTCTCCAGATAACAGGTTTAAGATCTCTTGAATCATCTTTGAAACTACATCACTTCTGTCTAATTATTTACCAAGTCCTACTGATTTCACTTTCAGGATATCTGTGAAAGCAATTTATTCTTTTTTTGTTGTTGTTGCCATAGCCACAACACTCTTCTAAGGCCTTCCTAGTTCCTCAGTAAAAATAATACTTTGCATTTATATAGTACTTTAAGGTTTGCAAAGTGCTTTACATATGTCAATTCATTTGATCTTTACTACATTTTAGAGATAGGGAAACTGAGTCAAGAGAGGACAAGTGACTTGCCCAGGGACAGATCTAGTGAGCGTTTGAGGATGAATTTGAACTTAATTTTTCTAGCTCCCAGTCCTCTACTCTATCCACTGCAACAGCTACCTGCCTACCACCTTTATGGTCTCATGATTAAGCAATCACAGAATCTTCAAGTCGAACTAGTCCAATCTTCCAATATAGGAATCCTTTCCTTCTACATTCCCAATAAATCTAGCTTGTATTAAAATAGTGAAAGACAAGTCAAGATGGCAAGTCAAAAGAAGTAATATAGACCAATTTCCCCCACAGCTGCTTCAAAAAAAAAATCTAAGACCACAAGACTAAGAAGTTATCTAAGGAAAGATCACAGTGGGGCATCTCTCCAGTCCAAGATGACAAATTTGATTCATAGGCAAGTGACCAGGGAAGAAAATGTGCAAAAATGTTGGGCTAGGATTGTGGCTTCAGCCTGGGCCTAGGTCAGCAGTTTAGAATCTCCCAGAAGTTTTAGGGTCATGAACTCAGCCTCTGACCTCCAAAAAAGCAGAAGTACAGGATTGCCCAGAAAAGATTGCAGAGACTAGGCCAACAGCACAGAGTGCTGGTATCCAAAGTAGATGGCAAGCTCAGTGTTAGGGCCAGGATAGTAGCATAGGGGTGTCATAGAAGGGCTTGATTTAAGACTCAGCCCCCACAACTCTGATCAGAGCCAAGCTAATAGTCCATGATAACCAAGAATAGACTATAAAACTCATCTCTGCGTCCAGAACATGGCCACACCAGCAGCACACTCAAAGAAATTGGGGTGTTAGTCCCATATCTTTTGCCCAGAATTAGGGATAGTTTAGCATCACAAGCTCTTTGGAACTGTTGAAACTTTCACCCAGCTGACTGGGTCTGGGGCCAGCTAATGTTTTCTGGAGCACCACCCAGGGGAAATCTGCAGCTCTGTTGCCTCAACAGAAACTGGATTCTGGATACTGGAAAACCCAGAAGAGTAGTAATCAAACTGTACCCTTGATTTGACTCCATAGAGCCAATTGAAAGTCTAAGGCTCCCTGTCTCAAACTGCCCATATGATCCTTGAAGAACACAGCACCCAACCAAAGAAGGTAGTGGCAAGACCACTACATAAGAAAGACTAGAATCATGCAAAGCCACAACAGTCCTTCTACAAGTCCTGCCTATATTTAGGATCAGAGTCCTAACACAAAGTCCCAATTTAGGAAGTAAGGCTAAAAGAATAGCTAAACTAAAAAAGATAAAGAGTTATCTTGATAGACAAAACACAAACAGGGTTAAAATGATACAAATAAAATAAGGAAATAGTTTATTAAGCACTTATTTATGTATCAGACACTGTGCTGGTCACTAGAGAAAAAAGTTAAGAGGAAAAAGAAAGCTCATGCCCTCAATAAGTTTACCTTCCAATGGTGGGGGGAGACAATTCACAAAAGGGAACTAAAATGTGTGGTGGGGTAAATGTACCTAGCATCAGGGCATAGTTTTGGAGTCCAGAGAAAGGCAGACCAGTCCCAGCCTATCCACAAAGTAGACTCCTGGAGGAGCTCACCAATAGTTTAAAAAAAAAAAAAAGAGCAGGCCTTGTGGAGGAATATTTCATGGTGAGTAGGTTGTTGAGTCAGTAGATTTTAGCAGAGCAAGGGGGCTCTAGATATTGATGAAAGTTCTAGGTTGAGCTAGAAGTAAAGGGGATATGAAAGTCAGAATAGGGCCAGCAGGAAATGAGAGGGATAAAGAAAAGAATTGGAAGAGGAACTTTCAGAGGAAAGACTTGGAAAACTAACAGCTTAGTACAAGAGTTATAAAAAGAAACCTAAGTAACTGACTCCCTGAAAGTTAGAATGAACCAAACAAAAGTCAATGATTCCATAAAAAGAACAAGAACTATTAAAACAAAATCCAAAGCTAGAAAAAAATTGAAAAAAATGTAAGGTATCTCATATAAAAAACAACTGACCCAGGAAATGGGTCAAGGAGAACTAATTTAAGCATCATTAAACTACCTGAAAGACTGACCCAAGAAAGGAAGCTGGTTATTATATCATGAAAGAAAACTCTCCAGACATATTAGAACCAAAGGGCAAAGGGGAAAGAGAAAAACCCACCAACCATCTCCTTAAAGAAACCCCAAAATGAAACCTCCCAAGAATGTTGTAGGTCAAATGCTGGTCAAAGTTGTTGTTGTTTGTTCTTGGTTCTTGAAGAGGACCATGACATCAGGGAAGTGATGCCATGACATGCAAGTGAATTGGATTTAATTGAGGGAGAGCTCTGCAAAGTCATCAGCCTCACTTTCTCCTTCAGAGCCATCTGGATCCAGTGGCAAGATATAGATCAGGAGGACTGGAAATGACCCTGCCCATAGTGGTAGACCTTGGCCTAAGATCTTTAGCAGGTCTCAGTTTGACTGAGGCAACACCCATTCAGTGATTAAGGCTAGGTAAGAAAAGAGGCAGAGAATGGCCTGAAAAAAACACCAAAAAAAACCCAATCTGGGAGAAGACCCTCAGGATTTCTGGCCAAAACAAAAACAATTGCTGTTTAAATTAATTCTGAACCAGTCAGGGTCCAAACAGTGACCAAGTGAGGCTTGGCCTGGGACTTATTTTTGACTAATGAATGAGAGCCATAGTGATTTGGGTTTAAGATCAGGTTCTTAAAAAAAATCTAGCCTGTAAACCCCAAAAGAAAATTATAATGAAAGCAGTCACAAAGACAGAGCTCAAGCACAGTTAGGATCACACAAAATTTAGTACCTGCCACTTTAAGGAGTTGGAGAGTAAGGAATATGATCTTCCAAGAATACTTACTTATCAAAACTAACTAATGAATCTTTAATGAAACAGAGGACTTCCAAGCATTCTCAATTATAAAACTGAAGCTGAATAGAAGCTTTGCCTAAGGAAAAACCTCTGCATGCAACCAGAAATAGAATTCAGGCACTTAGGAACCATAGTAAGAATAACACGAGATTTAACTGCTACTACTATAGATAAAACACCTGGGCCTGGAATCATAAAGAGTTTGAATTGAGCCTCAGACACTTATCACCTGTGTGGCTCTAGGCCTCTAGAAATGGAAATGGCAAACTAACTTTTGTTTGCCTGTGGAGATGGAAATGCAAACCACTTCATTATCCTTGCCAAGAAAACCCCATGAACAGTGTTGGTGTGATGTAATCCACAGAGTCAAGAAGAGTCAGACATAACTGAACAACTATAGAAAGGGCAGATAATGTGGAATGTAACATTTTATTTTATTTTATTATTTTTTAAAGCAATTGGGGTTAAGTAACTTGCTCAAGGTTACACAGCCAGTTATTTCTGGGTGTGGTACTAAGTATCCGAGCCCGGATTTGATCCCCAGGTCATCCCGACACTGGAGCTGGTGCTCTTACTCGCTGAGGCTGCCCCTTGAATGTAATATTTTAAAAGACAAAAAAAAAATGCAGGCTTACAACCAACAGTGTCTTATGTATGATTCTATAGGGGGGATAAATGGACCTTTATTAAAATAGAGGCTTTCCAGAAGTTCCTGATTAAAAAGATCAGAGCCAAGTAGAAACTTTGAAATACAAAAATAAGAGTAAACAGAAACTTTAAAATGTCAGTAAGTGGTTCAGAAGGAATTTTATGTGTAGGATGTTTCTAATGGGCCGGGGGTGGGGTGGTCATACATATGCCTATTCAGAACCCTACTTTCATCAGAGTGATAAGAGTCATATAATATAAAGGGTTTGGAAGGATTTTGTTATATTTTGATGATTTTAAAAGAAGAAAGGAAGAAGTATGAAAGGACATACTAGAGAAGAAAGGAGGTGTGAATGAGAAGTATATCTTGCATCATCAGGAGTTAAAAGTAAAAGTCTATACAAAGAGGAAAGGTGTAGGGTAGATTAGACATCATTAGAATCTTGCTTTCATCTGAAGTGCTCCAAGGAGAATGGAAAACACACACACAGAGTAGAAAACACAAACACATGCAAAGTTTGATTTAGAAATACATTTAATTTACCAGGAAAATAAAAGGAAACAGATTGAGGGGGCAATAAGTGGAAGGATAGACTTATGAAAAGAATAAGTTATTAGTCAAATAAATACTGAACTGAGAATTTAAATTTAAACCATGAAGAGGAGTTTAAAATGGAAAAAAAGGGTAAGAACCTGTGATTGATATCTGAGTAGAGTAGAAGAGGGGCAGGGAAGTCAACACTGATTGCATCAAACACAGATCACTATTATTGAACACACTCTTGTTTCTCTACCTACTTCTTTATGAAGAGGAGCCAGGAAACAAAGAGAAGAAAAAAAGTTTAAGATAATAAAATAGAGCAAAATTAGCATTTAACAGTCATAAATGTGAATGTGAGTGGAATAAACTCACCCATAAAAGGGAAGAGGATAGCAATTATTAACAATAATCATAACAATAAGACAGCATACCAAAATTTTTCACACAGTCAAGGAAATCTTTAGGGGTAATTTTATGTCTCTAAACATCATCATCAGTAAAAGAGAGAAAGGATATATCAATTAATTATGTGTGGAAAAAAAAAACCCTGGAAAAACAGGTTATTCTTTTAAAATCCCAATTAAAAACCAAAATGTAAGTTGTAAAAATCAAACAAGAGGATAATAAAATTGAAAGCAAAACATTGAATTAACAGGGCAGCTAGGTGGTGCCGTGAATAGAGCACCGGCCCTGGAATCAGGAGGACCTGAGTTCAAATCCAGTCTCAGACACTTAATACTTATTAGCTGTGTGACATTGGGCAAGTCACTTAACCCCAAATGCCCTGCCTTTCCCCCTCCAAAAATGAAAAAAACAACAACATTGAATTAATAATTAAAATTAGTAGTTTTATTAAGTAAAAATAAAATGGACAATCCATTGGATTTTTTAAGAGGAAATCTAGTAGCAAAAATTAAAATTCAATTTACCACAAATGAAGAAAAAAAATAACATTATTAGAAATTATTTTGCCCAAATATATGATAATAAATTTACAACCTAGTTGTAATAAATAAATAAATAAATGAAACAGCCTCAAATTGTGGAAGGGGGAAGAAATTGAAGAAGACATAAATGATCTGCCAAAGAAAAAATCCCGAGGTTAGATTGAATCTTTTTAAATGATCAAAGGATGATTCCTCAAACTGCAAAACTATGAAAACAATGAATCCTGCAATTCCTTTTTTTATACAAATATGGCCTTAATATCTAAGTAAAAATCAAAACAGAAAACTATAGAGCACTACTCCTAATGAACATTGGATCCAAATAAATAAATAAAATATTATCCAAGAGAATGCACAGCATATCACAAAGATTATACACTATGACCAGTTTACATTTATAGTAGGAATGTTTATGCATGGGTTAGTATAAAGAAATTATAAATTAAAATGAACATGTAATTACAAAAACAACAGCAGTCATACATGATTAGCATATTAATAGTTAACAGGAAAAAGCTTTTGACAAATATGACTTTTAAAAAACACTAGAAAACTTTGAAATTTATGGATTTTTCCTTAACAATGTAATACATATCTATAACAAAGATTCAGCTTTATATTAAATGTGTGCCTTTCTAATAAGATTGAGGTTAACATAAATATGTTCATTATCATCACCTCTCTTTGTTAGAGTGTTAGAGTACTAGATATAATAATAAAACTAGGAAAATGAAACGAAAGGACTAAGCATAAGAAAATTATGGCTTTTTGTAGATGATATGAAGGTGTATTTAGAAAGTAAAATAAAAATAATTTTGAAACAACGACTTTAGAAAATTTGCAGAATATATTAAAAATCCACATAAATCATAAGCTACAAAATAATTGTTGTATTTTATCAATAAAATTCAGCAAGAAAAGATAGAAAGAGAAAAAGCATTCAAAATAACTACAGAATATAGAAAATACTTTGTAGTTTACCTATAACTTCACATATAAGAACTACATGTTCCTATGTAACTGTATGTCCTATATAACTATAAAATATTTTATGCAAATAAAGATAGTCCTAAATAATTGGAGAAATTTAAATTTTTCATTGTAAGGCTCAGTCAATAATATTAAAATGAAAAACTATCCAAATTAGTTTACTTATTCAATGTCATACTAATTAAGCTACTACTGGTTTAGTTTGCAGAGATAGAAAAAAATAATAATAATGAAATTCATCTTGGAGGAAACAGGAATAATGGAAAAGAAAGGAGGTGGGTGGGGAGCAGGGCCTAGCAATGTCAGAACTCAAAGTATACTACAAAATCATCAAAAGCATTTGGGGCTAAGAAACAGAGAGGTTGATCAGTAGAACAGAGTAAGCATACAACATAAAGAAGCAAACAAACCAAGTAGCCTAGTGTTTGATAAACCCAAAGACTTATATCATTGGTATATAAATACACTATTTGACCATAACTGCTGAGAAACCTGTGAAGCAGTTTGACAAAAACTAGGTATAGGCTAAACATCTCTCACCATATACCAAAATGAGAGCCAAATGGATATATGACTTTATATATGATCTAAAATTTCACATCATCAGCAACTAGAGGAACAAGGCAGAAAATCTCTTTCAGAACTGTGGATAGTGGAACAGTTAAGTCAAACAAAAGATAAGTAGGGTCCCAGAAGGCAAAATTCATCATTTTGATTACATAAAATTAGAAAGTTTTTGTACAAATAAAACTAATGCCATTAAAATTAGAAGGGTTACAGGTAACAGGGAAAAAATTCTTTGCAGCAAGTGTTGCTGATGAGAATCTCATTTCTAAAATATATAAGGAACTAATTCAAATTTGTTTGAACAAGAGCTATTCCCCAATAGAAGTTGGGGGATGTGACATCATAGGAAATGAACAGTTTTCAAAGGAAGAAATCCTAGTATTCAACAACCATTTGAAAAATTCTCCAAATCACTAATAATTAGAAAAATGTAAATTAAAGCAACTCCAAAGTTCTACCTCATACTTATCAGATAGGCAAAATTAACTAAAAAGGAAAATGACAAATATTGGAAGGATTGCAGAAATACTGATACATTAATACACTATTGGTATAGCCATTCTGGAAAACAATTAGAAAGTATGTCCCCAAAATTACTAAACTATACATATCCTTTGACTCTCTCATACTCCTGTTTGGCCTTAATCCCAAAGATGTCAAAGAAAGAGGAAAAAGACCCATTTGTACCAAAATATTTGTAGCTGCTTTTTGTGGAGACAAAGACCTGAAACTAAGGGATACCTAACCATTGGGAAATGGCTGAACAAATTATGTAATGGAATATTATTTTGTCAAAATAAATTTCAAAATGAATTTTCCAGGAATCCTGGAAACTGATGACATATGAAGTGAACATGTCAAGGAAAGCAGTTAACTCAACAATACTATGAAAGTAAACTATTTTGAAAGCCTTATTTCACATCAGAGTATTGACTAACAGTGATTGCAGAGGACCAACGATAATGCATCTTATCACCCTCCCCCAACCCTGACAAAGAAGTAATGAGATATTTTTTAATATGGCCAATATGGAATTTTTTTCTTACTTAATGCATATTTTTACCTGGTTTTGTTTATGATTTTCTTTTATTTTTTAATTGAGGAGACTTTTTTCAGTAGGGAACAAAATTTATTTTTGTTCATTAAAAAAGTAAATTTTTTAAAATGGAAATAATGGTTTTATAATGCCTGGAAATAATGAGAGATTAAGTGTTTTGCTTAAGGACACATAGGCAGTATATGCTATAGGCTGAACATGTTGGACTCGGAGTAGGTCTTTTTGACTCTGAGACCATCTACTCCATCATGCCTCCCATTGGAAAAGCTGGTCTTATGTGATTTTAAAGAGATAAAAGCAAAAGTCTTTAGGGTTATTTATGAGCTGCAAACCTAAAAATAGGTGTGGAAAGCTAGTAAATAACTGAAGTTCTCATTTGTCCATTAAGAATGATGTAAAAATTACTTAGTATTTTATCAGCTGTAGTTCTGCTATCCCCACTGGTACCACCTCTCACAGGCCCCTATTCTTACTTCTTAGCAAATATTTAGCCTACTTGGAGGAGACTAAGGGATGTGATAGCTCTCTACAAGTATTTGAAGTGTTGTCATGTTGATGAGATATTAGTTTTGTGCTGCTTAGTCCCACTGGGTAGAACTAGGAATAATGGGTGGAAAATGCAGGAAGGCAGATTTCAATTTCATGGGAGAAAAGACTGTCCAACAATTAAAGCTACCCAAAGAAGAATGGGACACCTTGAAAGGCAACAGTTTAATCAATTTTCAAGAAAAGAATTGTCAGGAATATTTTAGAGAGGGTACAAATAAGAGATGTAGATTGAATCAGGTAGCTTCTAAGATCTCTTCCAACTCTGGGGTGCTGTATGATGCTGCTCCTTAATAGAAGCAGCTAGTGAAATTAGGTATTATAAACTTAAAGAAATGGGAAGAAAAAGCAGCCACATTTGTAACAGAAGCAGATGATATGGATGTGTGGGATTTGGGGAACATGGAACTTCTACAAGATAAAACTTTGAGCATATGCCTCAGAAGTGAGTCTAGGAGAGTTGTAAAACTTTACCAAGTAGTTGAAGGAGCCACTATTAGTTACGTGTGGGCAGGAGGGATGCAGCTACAAAGCCAATCAGAGAAGGGGCTACTGTCAGAGAACTGGCAATCAGCCTGGTTTGGAAAAGTCATTTTGAGCTGTCATTGAGGAGTGGAGTTGGAGGACTCCTTAATGAAACCAAATCCCATTGTCAGTTACACTGGTAGATTTCATTCACTCTTAACCAACAACTTTTCATCTTAATCTTCCAGCATCCAGGATCAAGATAAGATGCTTCAGGCCCTATGGAATACATGTGAAAAACTTCCCAAGGCCAATTATAATAACATCAGGTAAGTAGAAATGGAAAGCATCTGAATGATGTTCATTTTCTTGTCTCTGGTCTTCCACAGAATTTGTAAGCTGAATGGACTCCCGTTTCTGTGACCCAGGATCCAGGTGACCAACAGTTTCTCTCTATTAGTAATCTGATAGGCATTTAACATTTGTTTATCATTGAAAGCACTAGTTATCATGAAAAGGCATTTATCAATGTCTATGTATGCTTAGTTTTAACATTAATTATTTCCAATAAGTCCCTCTTAACTAACCCGGGATTATCACCACCAACAACCACTTCAAGATACCATTGACAAAGAGAACCTCTTTATCTTTACCAAGAACCCCTCAACTCACAGCACTGTATCTGACTCAGGTAACTTCCTCAGCAGAAACTTGCTGAACTTTGTTGCTTTTCTACTTGCAGAAGCATACAGTCTGGCCAGTATACATGACTTTATTTTATTTTTGCTTTATTTTCCTGAGTCTGGCCTTTGGTCTGAGAACTTTGTCTTTTCAAGAAACTAGTGATCAGAAAAGAAAAAAAAACAACTTCTGTTCTTTAGTTCAGGAGTTTACATGAAAACCAGTTGTCAGTGAATGTAGGCATTTAAAACAGGACTCTGTTCAATGTCAACATTATCTCCAATTACCACCATCCACCTTTTTTAATTGTCTAGATTTGTTTGCATTTGCTTTAGCACATTTCTCCCAAACAGAAGAGTGAACTCCCATCTTGCCTTGATCATCATTCTTATTTCACAGGGATATTGTGAGAGTTAGGTGATAAAACTGAAAGAGAGCTCCTTTATCAGTATCTTCCTTCCTGGGTATTAGTAGCAGAGTCTTTGCTTAAGGTTAAAAGTGGGGACAACTAATGATGATGGCTTTAGTGGGGTTCTCATTTTTCATAAGGTATGTCTCTCATTGAGTTATTGATTCTATTTTTGAAATCCAGCCCCTATCTTATTGATTCTACATGTTAAAATGTCAAGTCACTTATTTGCTGATTCTGTGTTTTCACAAGAGTTCCTTACTGTCAGTCTTCAACACTCTCTCCTGCTTGATACTCCCCCATCCACTACATGGTCTTCAGGAACGTCTTCTACTCTATTGACTATATGGTTAAACAGTGTCCTATTTTCTGTTTTTTTCTGGGGTATCATTGTGTGTATAGATACATTTGTGTGTTTTATTGCTGTGTTTAACACTGATCATCAGCATAGTTATATAAGATGGTTTTCAGTTTGGTAATTTTTAATAGTGAATGAAGCAAACTGCCAAAGCAAATTCTTTTTTTTCTTTTTAAACATCTTTTTTCCCCAGCTACTATTTCCCCCCAGCCCTCCAGTGTTTATAATCTGTTGTGCAAAAACTAGGAACATCAAATACATGTAATAGATTTATCTCAAGTCCCTCTTTGATATATCAGATTTCTTAAACTCCCAGACCTATTAAGCTTGCCATGTAGGGAAAAGAAAAATTAGTTTCTACAGATACTTTTCTGTGCATGGGTTTATCTCTTTCTCCTTACATGTGTGTCTGACTCTAATAGAATACAAATGTCACTGTTATGGGGAAAAAGAAGATAGCAGAAAATGGGTTTTCAATGATGTGCTAAGATATCATGTATTGGATCTTGGGGAATAGTGAAGAATTTCTTAGAGATGGTATTTATTTGAAGCAGGTATAGGCATCTTGCTGAGATCTGAGCATGTCTTTTTCTGGCAAAAGAATATTGCAGGAACTACTTAGCCCAAAGCCATGAGGACAATGATGATTACACTTACATCACATTTTAGGATTTACAAAGCATTTTCCTCATAATATTCTTATGTTGCAAAAGAAAATGTTAAGATGGACTTCTGTCAGATATATGTACCAAAGTAAGTATAGAGTATGAGTTCTTGGTTAGTTGAGCTGCACAGAACAAAATCCCTATCGAGGCATCTAGCCCTTTTTCAACCAATACCTTTTGATTTCCTTTCAGATACTTGATCAAATTTTTAGCTAAATTGTCAGAATTTCAAGACACAAACAAGATGACCCCTAGTAATATGGCTATTGTACTAGGACCCAACTTGTTGTGGCCACAAGCAGATGGGTGAGTAAAGCACAAGTTGTTGAGAGTGATGTTAGCAGGAGAAAAATAACGGGAATGTAAAGCAATTACCAGTAGTGTTCATGTTTCAAGCCTTTGTAGCCCTCTCATGCTAGCTTTGTGGAATATTATTTTGGTCACAAGAAGGGGATGCCATACGCTACTGAAGCACTTCCCTTCTCCATCTCTCCCACCCACGTTGACATCCTCAGCTCAGGATTATCCTGGTGATGAAATATAGAAAAGTGCTAAGTTAGCCTGGGTATCAAGGTAGTAGTGTCTCCATAGCAGGGGCAAAAACCTAGCAAAACATACAGAAAACTTTTGCAGGGCTCTTTCTAACACTTTGTCTTCTCAGACATAGTCTTGACCAAAGATTCCAAATGCCCTTGGCATAACTCATGCTTCTTGAAGTTCCCAAGAAATCTCTGCCTTCCTTTGTCCATGACCTTCTGTTGTATGTTTTAGGAACATTACTGAGATGATGACCACAGTTTCTCTGCAGATCGTTGGGATCATTGAGCCTATCATCCAACATGCTGATTGGTTCTTCCCTGGGGGTATGTAGTGGGTGATGCTAGATTGTGAGGACCAGTGTCTGGTGGGCACCATTAGGAAATAGGAAGTTTAGGACAATATAAAGATCATTACCAGCTCCAAGGACATTTAAAATTATGCATTGCTACCTCAAACATTTTCTATACCATGCCCACTTTCAGGTACATCAGAAAGGTCAAGCCCATGCCTATTGGCACCATGAGCAGAATTTTTACCAGAGGGAATTTTTACTCCAAGTCATTATTGCACTAGAAAGCAAAAGTCTCTTGCCTTCTAGTGTATAATGTCATTCAGTGATCTACTGACAGAATCTTGATTTGTCTAGCAAAGAGTATACATTCAATAAATGTCTGATGAATACTGAGCTCATATAAACATAGGTTAGGAGAACTGGAATGGACCTTTAAAAATCAGAACCTGCTCATTTTATATATGAAGCAAATGAAGTCCAAAGAGATGAAGTAACAACTTAGCAAGTATTTATGAAATCCCTATTATTGTCTTATATCCATATATGTGGATATGCATATATGTACATACACATGTGTGTATATATACAATATAGATATAAATATATATGATGAATGCTAGCATATAAAGTTGTTTTTCCAGTAGTGATATAGTTTTGTTATTTATCTAAACTCTGAGGTCCTATTCCCTTGGTAGCCAGCACATATAAATAAGAGGCTGATTTCCTTATCTGTCTCATAAATTAGCCATGCAAACTTTTTCCAAAACATATAGAAATATTTTGAGCAATAAATAACATCATCATCCAAATAAGTGTAAGATCATAGTATTTAGATCTACAAGACACTCTTAGACATGATCTAATCCAACCCCATCATTTCATTTAACCGATGAGAAAACTGAGGACCAGAGAAGGAAAGTGACTTTGCTAAGGTCACACAATAGTAGGACAGTAATCGTATCTCTGATTTCTTAAATCTGGTGTATTTTCTGCTTCACCACACTACATTTACAGAGACCGAATCTATAACCTTTGCCTTTCCACTCCCATTGTCATATATAGGCTGTCCCACAATGCTTATAATGTATTCCCTCCTCACTTCTATCTCTCAGAATTCCTAGCTTCCTTTAAGGCCCAGCTCAGATACCATTTCCTAGTGAGTCTTGTTTTCATAAGATACCAGTGCACCCCACCAAAAAATTACCTTGTACTTAATTTGTATGTATTTAGTATTTATTTATTTTATACGTATATTGTTTTCAACAAGAGAAGGTAATTTCCTTGACGGTGGATACTGTCTCTTTTTTTGTCTGTGTATCCCTAGTGTCTGTGCTCACAGTAGACACTTAATTAATGCTTGTTGGCTTGATTGTTAGCTTGAACCAACTGAGATAATTGGACTTATAATAGTTCTACATCCTATTCTTGTTGCCAAATTAGTGACATTACTTTGTAATAATGCTTTTCTCCTCATAAGGCAGCTACTGCTAAGGTTAAGAGTGGTCCACATGGATAGAAGACTCTGAGCTTGCTAGCTCTGTATTCTAACCCCCTGTGGAAACCAGTCTCATGCTAATCTAACACTGAAAAAAATCTAATTCATATTATTTCTGCTTTGTATGTCACCATCTGAGAGATGAGTTATTGATTATTCTGAGAACTCTATTGATGGCAAAGAAAGGAAACTAGGAAGAGGATAAGGATAGGGATGTTGTACAAAAATGTGAATAAGAAAATGGGGTTGGAGAGATGGAAAGTTGTAGCTCTGTGGGTTCTGGGAAAAGTTGGTAAGTAAATTTCTATGAAAAAAAGGAATTGCTAGGCTAAAGTTAGTGGCATGGGGAATGGGTGAGATGAACCTTTCTATGTGGGAAAGCAAGAGAGGAAGATACCTCTTGCCCTCATCAATCAGAAGGTGTGGGGGTGGGGAGGGGTGGTCATAGGACATGAGGCTTTACACACTCATTCTTTCTTTCCTGGCAGAGATAGAGTTCAATGTGACAGGTAATTACGGGAGCCCTATACATGTGAACCACAATGCCAATTACAGCTCAGTGCCATCTCCTGATATGGACCCTCCTGATCAGAGACAGCCTGAACCAGCCCGGAGGCCCCTCAGTGTGGCTACTGATAATATGATGTTGGAGTTTTACAAGAAGGATGGGTATGATCAGATATTTCTTTCTCAGCTCTGGGAAAGGCAGATGGGGAGGGAGGTATAAGAGAAATGCAGTTTGATGGAAAGTTTGTAAACCTTGGCAGCAGTTGAAAGACATCCAAATGTCTGTTGAATTCATAAAAGCATAGGTTAGTAAAACTGAAATGGATAAAAATTTGAATCTTATTATAGAGTTCTGCGTCACTCATACTACTCAGCAGTAAGGACGAAAAACAACAAAACAACAACAAAAAATGGCATCTTTCATTTAAACTTTATGTAGAGTTCAGGGTATTAGTCTGTAGCCAGGATCAAAAACAACAACAAAACCCTGCATATCCTGTTCCTAGTCGACAGCCAGAATAAGACACACACACACACTTCTCTTTTTATGCCACTTTATATGAACCAAGCAGTCGCTTCTTCAAAGGAAGAAGAAATAAAAAGCACAGTCATTAAGATCTAGATAATGAGAACTGAAGCTAGATCCTTTTTAGTGCCTCCCACAATGCCCCAAACAGGGAACTAGGGTAGTTAGCTTGCTCCATTAAAAAGGCATGTTATAGGGGTGGCCAGGTAGCACAGCGAGTAAGAGCACTGGCTCCAAATGTCGGGATGACCTGGATCAAATCCGGGCTCAGATACTCAGCACCACACCCAGAAATAAGTGGCCGTGTAACCTTGAGCAAGTTACTTAACCCTGATTGCTTTAAAAAAAAAAAAAGCCATGTTATGAAATATTTTAGAAAGGTTATGAGCCTTAAGATAAGGGTGCTCTCCTCTGTCTGCAGACCAGCTTTTCTGTATGGTGATAGGGAAGGCTGGGTAGGAAGTCTGGAGCCTCATTTTCCATAAAGAGGGTGAGCAACCTTCCTTTTCCAAAGTGACCAGATAGAGTTCCTTCACTGTTAACTGGAGACCTTGGGATTCATCTCAGAGGTTTTGGGGGGTTATTTATCTTTTCTGTTAAGAATAAGATATGGCATATTTAAGGAGATTGGGAGAGTACCAGAAATTCACAGTTCTCAGGGAAGAACTTCTAATTTTTGTGTGAATGTGAAACAATAGTTGTTATTAGGGAATTGTCCTTAAATCCCATTTTCATGGGTGGACTTTAAAATGCTATTTTACTTTTCTCCATGCAGTGATTGGTAATCTTTGTTTAGAGCACCTACAACCTGATCAAAGCCTCACAAGACATTATGGGAAGAATCTACACCTGGATTTATAACCCTGGTTCGCATTTGCTCCTTGTGTTCCTTAGTCTAGTCAGTCTGCTCTTCCAGCTCTCTGACCCTAAGTGGGTCTAGTTCCTAAATACCTTCATCTGGAAAAAACTTTCTTTTTTTTTTTTTTTTTGGCAAGGCAGTTGGGGTTAAGTGACTTGCCCAGAGTTGCAAAGCTAATAAGTCTCAAGTGTCTGAGGCAGGTCCTCCTGACTTCGGGACCTATTCACTGCACTACCTAGCTGCCCCTGACAAAACATTTTAGAATGATTTCTAAAGAGTTATATATTGTATCTTGTTATACTTGGGGCACTAACAGTCTGCTAACCATCAGTGGGAAAGAGACAGTGAGCAAATAGTCACCAGGTTAGCTGACATCTAGAGTTACTTTTGCCACTACTAGAGTTCTCTAGAACCAGCTAAATCCAATGTTATCAACCTTTCAGAAATGTCATTCTAGCACTTTATTCTGATGTATAGTTCTTGTGTCAATCATTCATTAGTGTGTATGAGGTCTCTCTACACATAACCAAAATATTTTCTCTAACAAAGTAAATTCTTAATTGCTTAAGAATTTTATTAAAATGAAAGTACAGTTCTTACTAATTAAGTATGATCCCTGCCCTGGCTTTTTCTTAATGAATTTTCCCATTTCTAGCATGCTTTATGCTATATATGCTTTAAATATATAAATATATGCATCTGAATAACTATGCTCCAGAGGTACAGAAGACTGATTTCATGTACACAGATACCTATATCATATTGGCACAGGTATTCATTGTTGAATGAGCTTCAAAATCAATTTTCTCCAAATAAATTTCACTAGCAAGTTAGAATCACTTGGGCTCTATTGATGTCTCTTTTAATGTCAGTGGTTCTGAGGTTTTTACTTTTATGATTTGCATTTCAAAATACTCAATACCCACCAACTAATGTGTCCATATTATTATTATTATTATCAAAAAATTGATTTAGTTAAAAATTGGGTCAACCATGTCACTTAAAAAGTTGATGCTTATTCAAAATGTACTTCTTACACATATATTATAATATCTTCTACAGTGATAGATTTGTTATGTATTTAAAAAATAACAGGAATTAGAAATTCAAATATCCCAAGAAAAACTAGCTTCATAACTGATGCTCCACAGAAATATTTATTCCATACCTAACAGACTGAGGATGAGTTAATTTGTGGGAATGGTGATGTCAGTTAGAAGACATTAACTTTTGTAGCTCTTTTTTAATATCCACTTTGTAGTTGTGTTGCTCTTTTTCTTACTAAAAGGAACTTACAAAGCAAAATACTCATCAGAAATGATGCTATTAAATGGAATAGCTTATAGCTCTTATATCATTGCTTTTCTTCTATCAGAGAAGAAGGCAAAACAATGAAACTTGTAATTGGCCTCATTGTATTCAAGACATCATTGAGTTTTTAATCTGAAATCTTTGTAATTAGGTTTTCTCAGTGCATAATGCAGTGAAATTTGCCTATCAGAAGTTTATTTCACCTTAAGGAAATTTCAATAATCTTTTCTGTTTTCTAGCCATGCAAAGAGCACTACTTGTTTTCATATATATGTATATGTATATACATACATACATATATATCCACACACAGAGAGCTAGATGCTTTCTAGCTTTTCTAGATGGCAGGTAGATAACTTGGTGGGCCTGTAATTAGGAAGACCTGAGTTCAAATCCAGCTTCATATTGTTAGTAGCTGTATGACCTTGGACAAGTCACTTAACCTCTATTTGCCTTAATCCACTGGAGAAGAAAATAATAAACCACTCCAATATCTTTGCTAAGAAAATCCCATGGACCCTATGGTCCATGGAGTCATGAAGATTTGGACATGAATGAAAACTGAAAAACAAATATATGTGTATGTATATACATATATATAAATAATATGTGTGTTATTTAATTGAGAAATAATGTATAATTGTGTCTTACCATTGAATTGAGGAATTAATAAGTCAACATTTACTTATGTATAACTACTGTGGACCAGTTAACTTACTGTTAGGCACTGGAGATACAAGTACAGGTACAAAGAATGAAACAATCCCTTCTCACATTCAACATATACTCTATGGGGGAGATAATAAGTATTTGTATGTACAAATATGTACATATGTACATATGCAAATGTTTACTTGTGTTCATATAAATATAGATGTGTATATATTATACATATATACAAATACAACTTTATATTTAACTATGTAGATATTTGTGTTATTCTGTGTATTTGTATATATAGAATAAACACAAGTATTTGTTTATATGTACATATATACATACATGTATATAGAAAGAATAAGTACAAATATCTACAAAGTAGTTAAGATAGTTTAAGAGAGAGAGCATATGGGGCAGCCAGGTAGCACAGCGAGTAAGAGCACCGGCTCCAGTGTCGGGATGACATGTGGATCGAATCTGGGCTCAGACACTTATTACCCACCCAGAAACACCTGGCCCTGTAACCTTGAGCAAGTTACTTAACCCCAATTGCTTAGTGGTGGCCAGGTGGCTCAGCTAGTAAGAGCACCGGCTCCAGTGTCGGGATGACCTGGGGATCAAATCCGGGCGCAGATACTTAGCACCACACCCAGAAATAACTGGTTGTGTAACCTTGAGCAAGTTACTTAACCCTGATTGCTTTAAAAAAAGAGAGAGAGCGCGCATACTAGAAACAAGGAGATGGAAGATACTGTGTTGTTTATGATGAACAGAGAAGCCAGTTTAGCTCATTTAGAGACTTCAGGGGAGACTCATTCAATGAGACTAGAAAGATAGTTTGGGGTTAGATTGTCTAGGACTTTAAAAGTTAAACAAAGTGGTTTAGATTTTATACTGAAGGCAATAGGAGGCCACTGGAATTTATTGAGTAGGGGAGTCACATGGTCAGATTTGCACTTAAGGAAAATTACTTTGGCAGTAGTATATAAGATAGACTGGAGAAGTGAGAGATTTGAGGAAGGAAAACCAATTAGGAGGACATTGTAGTAATCCAGGAGGATATTTGGAATAATGAAAGACTTAACCATGGCATGAGTAGAGAGAAGGGGTCAGATATAAGTGCTATTGTGACAATGGAGGTGATAACCGCAACTAGTTTGGCAACTGGTTAGATATGTAGGCTAAGGAATCTTGAGGAGTTGAAGATAATATCAAGGTGGGAGACTGAAATCTTCAACAGAAATAGGGAAGTTTGGAAGAAAGGAAGGTTTGCAAGGGAAATATGAATTCAGTTTTGGACAATTTGAGTTTAAGATATCTCTAGGACATGCAGTTTGAAATGTCCAATAGGTGGTTGATGATACAAACTAAAACTCAGAAACTAGACCAACTAGAGCTGAAAATATAAATCTGACAAGTTTATTACCAAGAAAGTATGGAAAGAGAAGAAAAACAGGGCCTAGCATAGGACCTTGGGGACAACATACAAATAAGGTAATGATATTAATGATGTGCCAACATAAGAGACTGAGAAAGAAAAGTCAGATAGGTCAGAAGCCAGCTAGGAGAAAATCATTACATTCAGTGTATGAATCAATGTATCATTACAGAAACCCAGAGAGGATAGATGTCCAATAGGAGTGAGAGGTCCACAAGTGTCAAATGCATCAGACAGGTTAAGAAGAATTAGGATTGAGAAGAAGCCATTATATTTGGCAGTCAAGAGATTGTTAGTAATTTTGGAAAGGGCAGTTTTCATTTAGTGAAGAGGTGACAGACTAGAAGGAAAAAGAGTTAATGATAGAATAAGTGACAGTTGTCAATATAAACAATTTTTTTCAAGGATTTTACCTGAAAAGGGGAGGAGCGATACAGGATGTGCCTTGAGGGGATGATAAGATCAAGTGTTTTTTTTAAGAATGGGAGAGACTCAGACATGTTTGAAAGCAGTAGGATATTGATTAGCTTTTAGAAAGAGGTTAAGGAGAGAGGGGTGATGATTGTGGGAACAATCTGCTGGGGAATATTGTTGAGAATATAATCAAATACTTGTGCAGATATCTTGTTAAGAAGAGCTACCCATTGAGAGAATCAACTATCAAACTAGACCACTACTCTTAAGGCAATTACTAAATGCCAATTGATTGAGTGATGCCCTCTGTTAGCAGACATGAGGTGGACAAAGGAAACTGAGACAGACTTAGACAAGTAGGAGAAGAGCAAGTATAGAATTGTGCCAGAGAAAGTCAGAGAGAGACAGACAGAGACAGATATACAGACAGAGAGACAGAGGGAGACAGAGAGATACAGAGATTTTTCCTTGAATATCATTCACCAACCCTTATTTCCTGAGGAATAAAATTCCTGCCTCCCCTTCTCCCAGATTACCAGGGCATTCCCAAGGGCAAGCAGGTTGTTCCACAGATGTCTCAGACCCACATGGCTTGAATTCTACGATGGATCCTAGAACCAAGACAGTCCAATCCTGTGAGCACTACAAATAATAACCAGTTGCCCTTGATACATATATAGATATAGATGATATAGATATAGATGTGGTCAGCCACCTTCAGTGAGAATCAAAGGTATAGATTTGTGATATCCCATAGTATAAATGTTCATATGCTTCCAATTTTGACCTGAAGTTTACCTAGATATGACCCAAATATGATTTTATGAATCCTATCATTGCCTTAACAGGGAAAAAATAAAGATGAATACATAATTGGGCAAGAATTCCCATCCCAATTTAACTCTCTCTTTTTGGAAATCAAACATCTGCACTGTTTTTCCCACTATAGTAAACATGCCAAACCAAAATTCTGTGAGGTATCTGTAACCCAACTGCTATGCTCATCCACAGCCCTATTTACAGTCAAATCAGTCTCAGGTTTTAAATATTGAAAGTATGTATTGCTGTTCTACTTTGATATCAATATATTTGAATGTTTGTTTGGGGAGAGGGAAGTTCTTGGCTTGACTAATAAACATGGTAAGTGTGTGACTTTTGTTCCTTCCTCCTTTATTACTACCCCACATTATGGGCACTGGAGTTATAGGCACGCAATGGCATCTATTTCCTTATATAAATGGCTTATTTTGGTTTAATGTATGATCTGCTTTTTGGCTAGGGAGATATATGAACCACAGTCCTACTTTACACTTCTGTATCTGACTTTGATCTAAATTAAAGGGAAATTTACAAGGTCAGTTCACTTGAAAGTAGATGGCTCTTCCTGCTATACAATCTCACCTCCTCCATCCCCATTCCCACCACACTGTCTCAACAAACATCTGTATTGATTTATGGGATATTTTCACCATGAGCAATGGAAAATAAATTTTGACCACATAAAAAGTACAAAGTGGAGTAAGGGGCATATTTATATACCCATGCTCTTGACAAGGGCTCCTTTATTAGGGGATAGCCTTCTCACCCAAAGAAAGATTTAGTTTCTTTGACACTAATATTTGTATGTTTTTGTCCATGCAGCCTTAGGAAAATCCAAAGGTATGGTATCCGCTAGTAGCTGCTGGGCCATGTTCAGCCTTTTAAATCTTAAGCTAGCTATGTCCCAGTGAATTCTTCAAGAGGTTGATTGCTCCGTGTTTGATTGCTTGGCAGAATTTATGCTGTGTTTTTAAATTTGAATCCTAAAGTTGTGAAGTCTAACCTCCACAGTTTGCATATGAGGAAACTGAGGCATAGAAGGCATTTGCCGAAAGCCATATAAGTAAGCAGCAGAGCCAGTCTAGACTATAGATCTCATGATGCCCACTCAGGGACAATTTCTACTACACCAAGAGACCAACACAGTTGTTAAATTTGCTTTGTATCTTACCATGCTTTAAAGAACTGATCTGATGTTTCTGCTTATTTTGAGGTAACCTAAAGTAATATCCATGTATTTTCCCTTCCCTTGCTCAAAATCTTTCTAAATGATAACATCTTTTACATTGAGGGAAGATTTGAGATTGTGGCACAACAGACTCTTAATATGGCCAACTGGATTTAGCAGAATATTGAAGTACCACAACTCTATCCTTAATTCCTCCTACTAAGGGAGACAACTCTACTGAAACCTACACAAACAAGGGTTGTCATTGGCTGGCCTCAGCAGAGTGTATGGATGGAAAAAACTTGCTTTTAATTCCCATTTCAATTCAGAAGTAACAATTGCATTGCTTACCAGGTTGGGGAAGAAGGGTGTGCTCAGGCTATGCTGTTTCTCTTTTGTGTAGGTGTGCTTTAATGTTTCTGCTTTGTTGGGGGAGGGATCCTGCCAGTTATATTATAGGATGGTAAGCAGGTGTCTTTGTGTCATTCCCCAACCAGCATGGGTGTAAGGGTTATGGATACATCTTGGGTGGCCCGAAGAGGTTCCTCTGTCACCCGAAAATCATCCTGTACCCCACCAACTGTGCAGCCTCCTGCTCCACCTTCTGATCTTACTGTTCCACCTCAGTCACCAGTTCCTGAGGAGTTACTTGACATTTCAGCAACTTCTTCCCATCCTCCATCTAACTTTGGCTCCCAGCCCATGGCTGAGCAGACAAGGTAAGAAAGAAGGTCACTCTTTGTGGGTGGGGACAGTCTGAATTGTTCTAAGTGTGATTCCTCTACTTGCCCATGCGCTTTTCTGATTCAGTTGTGGTGCTTTTCCTTTTCTAAATATTTATGGGTAACTTTCTCCAGAAGTCTGACACAGAATAATTTCTGAAGTTCCCCTGAAGAATAAGGGAGACTTGAAAGACTTCAATATCTTCATTCTGAAATAAAAGGAGTTAAGATGGTATTTTTTTGTTTTTGTTTTTGCTAAAGCAGAATATGGGAAAGCTAAGATTGCATTCCAAATTTTCCATTTCCTTTGTAATTTCCATGGTTTTAAAAAACTTAATGTCTTTATTTTTAGATCACAGTCATTTCCAGATATTATTTCTCACACTCCTAGTTAAGCGAAGCCCCTAGGAACATATCTGTGTAATTGCCATGTTTAGTGAGAAATCCCTCTACCACTAAGTGATAATATTGCCCTCATGTTGTAGCAAATGTTCACAAGTCTATACAGATAGCAACAGCACATGTGCCCTGCTAATCAAGATTTCTAAGGACACTACTATGTTAGCAGATTAGGAGTAGTCCTGAAACTGTTATGGAGGAAGAGTTTGGGCTTTTTTATAATAATACTATCATCACACATTTATTTATCAAAGCCATTTCCCACTGAAAATCTTATGTTATTTTTTAAAAATCCTTAAGAAGAAGGCAGGGTTGGTATTTTTTTCATGTCATAGATGAGGAAACTAGAACCCTAAGATATCATGATTTTCTCAAGATTAGTGACAGAACAAATTAGTGACAGAGTAGATATCCTAGTCTGATGCACTTTCCCCACAACCATGCCTCAGATTCTTGCATTCATATTTTTCAGGTTTTATTTTCATTTTGAAAGAAAAGAAAAACCAGATTCATTGATCTGGAGCTCGAAGGAACCTCATAAGTCATTTAGTCCAACTCCTCATTTTACAGAAGAAAATGAGATTCAAGGAGGATAAATGACTTGTGGGATTTGAACCCAAATCCTCTAACTTCAGAGCCAGTACTCTTCCCAGTATATCACATGGTGTCCTTCTTTCTAGGTGGCAGGAAGAACACCAAGGAACACATCATATCATCTGCTCCCTTGACTCAGACTTATCTCTTTAAAAAACAAAACAGGAATTATATGTCAACAAACATTTGCCATGTACCTAAACTGTGCTTGGTGTTGGGAATACAGAGTAAAAAACAAATCATTCTCTACCTTCAAGGAGCTTACATTCTACCAGGGAAAACATATACAAGTGTATTTATTTAGATACTTAAGTAAATACAAAATATATACATAGTATATAGAAGACAATTTCAAGGAGGAGGCTGTAGCAAGCAGTTGGGGAGATCAGGAAATCATTTAGAGAAATAGAAAAAAAAACTGTATAATTGTTCATTGTCTATCAGAGGTGAAAAGGACCTAAGGGACTGAGTCTGATTCCTTTATTTTGCAGCAGAATTAACTGAGACACAGAGAAGGAAAATGACTTGCTCAAAAGTGTTGTTTTATGTTGCACTATTGAAATTCACGTATCATTTCTTTTGTGACTATCAGTATCTACAAATTGAGAGTAACTTCAATTGCTAACAAAATTCTAGAATACATTAAAGAAATTCTACAGGGTGCTAATCAATTGCCTCACCCTGGCTCAGAATGACCTTAGACTCTATAGGACTATGCTAGAGGATTATACATTCTTGTAGGTCTCCCATGCTAATAAAGGCTTCAAGGACAGTCCCAGTGACAAATCACCTCATCATCTGAGGACCTAGCTAAGTATAGCAGGGAGCTGAATTTTCCATAGTACATGCATGCAGATGGGTCCCTCCCTTGATTGAGAATAGAAAGAAATTTATCTTTTTCTCAGTGGTATATGGCACATACATTCATATTTACTGTGCATTAGGGCATTACAAACCACATAAGCAAATACACAAAATTTGAAATGCTAAATGCATCATTTTCAAATCATAATGCAATAAAAATTACACCCAGTAGAGGGTCATAGAAAAATAGATTTAACAATAATTGGAAAATAAATAATCTAATCCTAAACAATGAGTAGGTCAAAGGACAAATCATAGAAACAATATCACGGACTACATGTGGAGCTAAATTGAACTTTTCTGGTGACATGTAGTCTGACTCATCACTGAAGGTCTTTCACTCTGAGAACTATTAGAATCCAATGCCAACCATTTGAGAAAAAAAAAAAGAAAAGCCTAGTGTGACACCTTTTTTTTTTTTTTTTAAGCAATCAGGGTTAAGTAACTTGCTCAAGGTTACACGGCCAGTTATTTTTGTGTGGGTGCCGAGTATCTGAGGCTGGAACCGATCCCAGGTCTCCCGTTGCTGGGGCCGGGCTCTTACTCATTGCGCCACCTGGCCACCCTAAGTGTGACACCTTTACAATAACTGACTGTGTGTTAGATATAACTTCACAAATATATGAAAGAAGAATTATTTAAAACATCTTTTACTGGCCGCAATGCAGTAAAAATTATATTTGATAAAGGACTTCTGGGAAAAGTTAAGCAAATCTGTTGGAGACTAAATGGAATCCTGAAGAAGTGGAAGGTAAAAGAACAAATCATAGCAATTTCACTAAAGAAAATGGAAACAATGAGACAATCTGCCAGCATAACAAAATTTTTAGTATACAACCAAAGTAAACCCCTGGGGGAAATGTATATCTATCTCTAAAACAATTTTATAAATAATTGCCTTAAAGGGTAGTTAATGAAGAGAGGTATAAACTGAAAGAAAGAGTAAGAAGCTGTGATTTGGATCTTGGTGAGGAGAAGAGAAAAGGGGCAGGCGGAGAGGAGAGGTTGGTTGCACCAAGCATAGAACACTGGTGCTCGGCGTGCTTCTGTTTTGTGACCCTCATCTTTGTGAAGATCAGTCAAAGCAAAAAGAGGAAGAGGGATAAGAGAATAAGAAGGAGAAAAATAAGCAATTAAAAAGCATAACTGTAAATTGAATGGGAAGAATATAGCCATAAAACAGAAGAGGATAACAAAATGTAGGAAAAAAAGAAATCAATCTGTTGTTTTGCAACACTTGAAAAAGTTCCGTACAAAGTTGAAATAAGGGCCTAGAGCAAAATTTATTGTGCTTCAGCTGAACTTAGAAAAGCGGTTGTATTTATATTCTCAAATAAGGAAAAATAGATTTAATCTTAAAAGATAAACAGAGAAACTATAATTTGCTGAAAGATACTTAATTTTGATACATAAAATATATGTACCAAATGGAATTAAACCTAAATTCTTAAAGGAAATCTAAATAAGTTACATGGAGAAATAGTAAAATTATAAAGAGGGGGAAGAGGATGACATGGCCAGACTTGTACTTTAGAAAAATAATTTTAGCAGCTGAATAGAGGATGAATTGGATTGATGGAGAGACCTGAGGCAGGGAAACCAATCAGAAGGCTATTGCAATACTCCAAATATAATGTGATGGTAGCCTACACCAAGGCTGTGGCCATGTGCATGGAGAGAAAGAGAGTATTTCAAAACATGTTAGAAAAAATTGAACGGGAAAAGAATGTAATATATCTTTTTCTCAGTGGTACATGGCACCTACACAAATATATATGTATATATACATATATATGTATATATATACCATGTATTAGGGCATTAAAAACCACACAAGCACATACAGAAAAGCAGGAATGCTAGATACATCATTTTCAAATCATAATGCGATAAAAATTATATACAATAAAGGGCCATAAAAAATAGATTAAAAAGTAATTGGAGGGGTGGCTAGGTAGCGCAGTGGATACAGCACCGGCCCTGGAGTCAGGAGGACCTGAGTTCAAATGCAGACTGAGACACTTAACATTAAAAAAAAAAACCTAGCCATGTGACCTTGGGCAAGTCACTTAACCCCAACTGCCCTCCCAAAAAAAGCAAAAAAAAAAAAGTAATTGGAAAATAATCTAATCCTAAAGAATGAGTGGGTCAAAGGACAAATCATAGAAACAATCAGTAATTTCACTAAATAGAATGACAATAATGAAACAGCATAGCAAAATTTATAGGATGTAGTCAGTCAAAGCAGTACTTAGGGGAAATTTTATATCTCTAAACACTTATGTCAGTTAAATAGAAAAACATCATATCAGTGAATTGGCCAAAGAACTAAAAAAAAAAAAAGCTGGATAAACAACACATTAAAAATCTTCAATTAAACCATATTGGAAATCCTAAACATCAAAAGACAGGTTAATAAAATTCAAAGCAAGAAAACCATTTAACTAATAAATAAAACTAGGAGGTGTTTTTATGAAAAACCCAATGAAATAGATAAACCACTAGTTAAATTAATTTTTAAAAAAGAAAGAAAACTAAATTACCAACATCAAAAATGAAAGGGTGAATTCATCAAAAATGAAGATGAAATTAAAGCAGTTATTAGGGGCTGTTTTACTCAATTATATGCCAGTAAATATAACAATCTAAGCAAAATGGATGAATATTTACAAAAATATAAATTGCTCAGATTAAGAGAAGAAGAAATAGAATACTTAAATAAAGCTTTCTTAGGAAAAGAAGTTGAACAAACCACCAATGATCTCTCCCTAAGAAAAAATTGCCAGGACCAGATGGATTCACAAGTAAATTCTATCAAACATTTAAAGAACAATTAATTCTAATACTATATAAACTATTTGGAAAAATAGGCAAAGAGGGAATCCCACCAAATACCTTTTGTCACACAAATAAAATGCTGACACATAAATCAGGAAGAGCAAAAGAAAAAGAGAGAAAGAATACTATAAATCAATTTCCTTAATGAATATTGATGCAAAAAATTAAATAAGATACTAGCAAGAAGATTACAGAACTATATCACAAAGATCATACACTATGATCAGGTAAGATTTATACCAAGAAAACAAGGCTGGTTCAATGTTAGGAAAACTATGAGCATAATTAATCATATCAATAACAAAAAAAACATGATTATCGCAATAGATGGAGGAAAAACTTTTAACAAAATACAACACCCATTCCAATAAAAACACTAGAGAGCATAAGAATAAATGGAACTTTCCTTAAAATGAAAAGTAGTATCTATCTGAAACCATCAGCAAGCATTATTTGTAATGGGGATAAACTAGAAGCTTTTCCAATAAGTTCAAGGGGGGAAGCAAGAATGCCCATTATCACCACTATTATTCAATATTATACTAGAAATGTTAGCTATAGCAATAAAAAAAGAAATTAAAAAATTAGAATAAACAATGAGGAAACAAAACTGTCACTCTTTGCAAATGATACTGTGGTATACATAGAGAATCCTAGAAAATGAAACAAAATCTGCTTGAAATAATTAACAACTTTAGCAAAGTTCTGAGAGGGGTAACTTGAGGTCCCCCACTAGTATAGTTTTACTATTTCATCCTTCAACTCATTTAACTTTCTTTTAAGAATTTGGATGCTCTGCTATTTGGTCCACATATGTTTAGTATTGATATTACTTCACTATCTGTAGTACTTTTTAGCAAAATATAATTTTCTTGCTTATCTCTTAATTATGTCTATTATTGCTTTTGGGGAAGCTAAGTGGTGCAATGAATAGAGTACCAGATCTGGAGTCAGGAAGAGTAATCTTTCTCAGTTCACATTTGGCCTTCATTCTCAAAGAGGACCCATGACATTAGAAGGGTGATATCTGGACTAGCAAGTGGATTGAATTTAAGTGAGACAGAGCTGTGCAAAGTCATCAGCCTCATTCTCCTCCAGAGTTATCCAAGTCCAGTGGCAAGGCATAGGTCAAGGCAACTGGTGATGGTCTCAGATGTAGTAGGAGACCATAGTCATTACTTACTAGCTGTATGACCCTGGGCAAGTCACTTAATCCTATTTGTTTTAGTTTCTCATTGATAAAATGAACTAGAGAAGGAAATGGCAAACCATTCCAGTATCTTTGCCAAGAAAAGCCCAAGTAGGGTTATGAAGAATCAGACACAACTAAAATGATTCAACAGCATTTTTACTTTTGCTTTGTTGCTACCTCTGCTTTTTCAAATTTCTCGTGAAGCATAAGTTCCAGCCCTTTTTTTTATTCTATTTGTGTCTCCCCATTTTAAGTGTGTTTTTTGTAAAAAAAAAAAAAACAACAACACCCTCATTGTTGGATTCTGGTTTTTAATCCTTTCTGCTGTTCACTTCTGTTCTAGAGGGAGTTCATCCATTCACCTTCACAGTTATGGTCATTACTGTGTATTTCCTTCCGTCCTATTTTTCCCTGTTTGTCCCTCTCTCTCTCTTTTTTTTTTTACCATGTCTCTCCCAAAAAGTCTGTTTTGTTTCTGACCACTACCTCCCTTAATCCACCCTTCCTTCCACCCCTACTTCCCTATAAGGTAAGATAGATTTCTGTACCCAACTGAGTGGTAGCTCTCTGAGCCAATTCTATGAGAATAAGGTTCAAGTTCTGCCAACGCCCCATTTTCACCAACCCTCCATTTAAAAACTCTTCTTTATGTGTCTCTTTTATGTGAAATAATCTATTCTCAGTAACAACAATATGGTGTGTCTCTTTTCTTAGCCCTTTATTTTTTTTAAATCTTCCTATCATAATCATCTCACATTCATGCCCTCTGTCTATATCCTTCTAACTGCTCTAATAATGATAACATTTTTAGGAATTAATAATTATCATTTTTCCCATGTAGGAATGTAAACTTACTGATTTCCTTGTGATTTCTTTTTTATGTTTGCCTTTTATGCTTCTCTTCAGTCTTGTATTTGAAAGTCAAATTTTCTTCTTTTCATTGGGAATGCTTTAAAGTCCTCTGTTCATTAAATATACCTCCCCCCCCCCAAAAAAAAAAACTGATACTTTGTTTTGCTGGATAAGTTATTCTTGGTTACTGTCCTATCTCCTTTGTCTTCCAGAATATCGTATTCCAAGTGCTCCAGACTTTTTTTTGTGGAAGTTATTAAATCTTGTGTGATTGTGTCCTGACTCTGTCTTCATGATATTTGAATTGTTTCTTTCTGGCTGCTTGCAGTATTTTCTCCTTGACACTGGAGCGCTGGTGTTTGGCTATAATATTCCTGGGAATTTTCATTTTGGGATCTTTTTCAGAAGGTGATGGATACATTCTTTCAATTTCCATTTTACCCTCTGGTTCAAGGAATAGCAGGGCAGTTTTACTTGACAATTTCTTGAAATATGATGTCTAGGTTGTTTTTTTGATTATGGCTTTCAGGTAGTCCAATAATTCCTAAATTTTCTTTTCTTAATCTCTTTTCCAGGTAGTTTGTTTTTCCAATGAGACAGTTAACATTTTCTTCAATTTTTTTTCAATTGTTTTATTGTTTCTTGATGTCTCAGCTTCTACTTGCCTAATTCTAATTTTTAAGGAATTATTTTCTTCAGTGAACTTTTCTACTTCTTTTTCTATCTGGTCAATTCTGTTTCTTAAGGAGTTCTTTTCATTGGTGAATTTCTGTACCTCTTTTTCTATTTGGCATATTCTGTTTCTTAAGGTATTCTACTCTTCAGTTGATTTTTTGTGCCTCTTTTACCATTTGACCAATTTTGGTTTTTAAGGCATTATTTTCTTCAGTATTTTTTGTGCCTCTGTACCAAGCTGTTGATTCTTTTATCAAAATGTTCTTGCCTCAGTGTTATTTCTTTTTCCTCTTCCTTTTTTATTTGAAAAAGTTCTTTTTCAGAGCTTCTAGGAATTCTTTTTGGGCCTGTGACCAATTCACATTTTTCATTGAATCCTTGCATGTAGCAGTCTCCTAAATTTGTTTTAGTGTTCCCTGTCTATGGTCAAATTTTGTTGCTGTTGTTTGCTCATTCTTTCAGCCTTTTTCTTGACTTTTAACTTTATATTAAAATTGAACTCTGTTCCTTTGGGGGAGAGGGCACTGTCCCAAGTTTCAGGCCTTTCTTGCTATTGTTTTCAGAGCTAACTCTGTAGGTTTTTAGTGCTTCCAAGGTGGTATTCTCTAAGGAGAGGTGTGGTCATTGCTCTCCTTTCCTGTGCTCTGGTCTTTACCCAGCAAGGAACCATGTTCCCTTATAGCCACCAGTGCTAACACTCCTCCTGACCCTGGGACTGTGACCAGGTCCCCTACTCTCCTTCAATTGCATTTGCAACTGATTTGGAATTGAAAACAGGGTTCCTGCTCCTCAGTGAGTAACCACAAGCACTCCTCTCTGCCTTGGAATCTGACCTGGATCCCTGTACCCTTGCAGCCACAAGTGCTGTCACTCTTTTTGGCCCTGAGACTGTGACCCAGAATTGAGTATGGCCAGTACAACAGAGTCCTGAACCCAGCACCTGCAAAGGGTCCCCTACAGTCTCCTTCTGATCAATTGTTCAACCCCTGCCTGTTCCTGGGCTGAGAGCTCCTGAAGCTGCTGTTGCCTCTCTTGCAGACAGTCCCAAGACACAACCTGTGTTATGCCTTTAGGGCCCACCACTACAGAGGTGAGACAAACCTTTCTTGCCAATCTCCTAAGTTGTCTTGAGCTGGAAAATTGTTTTATCTAGCCTTTTTTTGATTCTGCCAGTGCAGAATTTTATTCAAGGTGTTATTTTGCAGGGAAATTTGAGAGAACTGGGCTGAGTGCTTCTCTACTCCATCATCTTGTATCTATTTCCTCATCTTGACTGCTTATTCTACATATACATATACTTAGATATGTATAATCATACTCATTATATAGACAAATAGATTCATATGCATCTATGTAAGACTGTACTATACTTATTTACCCTCTGTTTCCCTGAGAGTAGATAACATCTTCATTGATAAGTTCAAGTCTTTCCACATATTCCATAATCTCAATTACAAGCTCATTGCTACTGGGAAATCCTTTTGTGCCTCCTTTGTTCAGTATCCCACTTACCACAGAAGCGCTCCCAAATCTTTTCTTCCCTTCTCAAACCTCTCATGACTCCTCCTCTCCCTACCTTCTTAGCTATCTTGCTGAGGAAAAAAAAAATGATCCCTTTCACCAAGAGCTGCTTCTTCTCCCCTCCTCCTTATCTGACATCATTCAGATAACCTTCTGACACTATCTCCTCCTTCACCCCCATTTAACATGATGAAGTGGCGCTTCTCCTTGCCAATCCCCTCTACATGTACAAATGATCCCATTTCATTCATGCTCTCCTAGAAGATGTATGGCATCTCCATTCTCTCACCTCTAATCTCTTCCAGAGCACTAGCTATTTCCCTACTGCCTACAAATAGGCCTGTGTCATTCACATCTTTTAAAAAAAGAAACTTCACTTGATTGTTTTCCACTAACCACTGTTTTGTGTCCCTCGGGCATTTTGTGGCTAAACTTCTTAAGAAGGCCATGTACAGTAGATGCCAAAACTTTGTCTCCTCAAACTCTTTTCTTAGCTCTCTACAGTCTTACTTCCAACCTTACCATTCAACCAAAACTGTTCTTTCCAAAGTTACCAATGATCTCTTACTTGCCAAACCCAAAGGTCTTTTCTCTGTCCTCATCCTTTATGACCTCTTTGCAGCCTTTGATATTATTGATCATGTTCTTCTCCTAGACACTTTGTTCCCTCTAGGTTTTGGGAAAACTATTCTCCCCTGGTTCTCCTCCTCTTACTTGTCTGACTTCTTCTCAGTCTCCTTTTCTGGATCTTTATCCAGGACATTCCTGTTAAACATTGGTGTCTCACAGAAGTTGCTCCTTGGACCTCTTCTCTTCTCCATCTGTAATATTTTACTTGGCAATCTCATCAGCTTCTATGGATTCAATTATCATCACTATACTGATGATTGTTAAATCACTTATGCAGCCCTAGTCTTTCTACTGACCTCCAGTCTTACATCTCCAGCTGCCTGTTAGAAGACATCTAGAGATAAATGAACTGTAGACTTCTTTTTAAAAATTTCATTTTAAACATAAATACTAAAACTTAAATACAAAATAAGAAAAAAAATATTGCCATGTACACAGCAGAACATAAGAGCAATATGCAGCAATAAATTTCCATTTCAAGAGAGCCTATATAATAAATACTACACATTGTGTTTAGAAGTGTCCATTTGTTTTGCTTACTTGTAAGTTTGCTTTTGTTTTCTGCTGTGCACTTTTTCCTTTGATCTCTTATCTCTCTTCCTCCTCACCTCCCCCAAGAAGGCTACAATTAAGTGCAAATATGTATGTGTTTGTGAATACATACATATAATATATATACACATATATGCATAAATACATGCATACATATACATATACTTAGATGTCTATAATCCTATTCATATATAGACATATACATTCATATGCATCTATGTATGACTGTACTTTACTTATTTACCCTCTACTTCCCTGAGGGTGGATAACATCTTTGTTGATAAATCCAAATTTTCCATATTTTTCTAAGTCCATCGACTCATCATTTCCTCAACCACAGCAATATTCCAACCTTATTTTGTCTAGTTATTTTAAGTAGTCTAAAATAATATTGATTAATGTAGGTGACATATAATGTAGATTCCCTGTATTTCTCTTTTAATTGAATCTATTTTAGCTTTAACGTTTTCTGAGAGCATGCTTATTTCTCCTGCCTTTTTCCCTAGTGAATTCTACTCCTGATCTTTATTTTATGTTTGTGTGTATCTCTTATTTCCTATCCCTCCTAACTCCTCTACTTTACTTCTACCTACTACTGCCCTTCTGTTACTTGACCTACCCCCTCCTCCAAAGATCCCTCCCTTATTCTCTCCCCTTCCCTTTCCCTTTACCCTCTTGTTTCTATCTGTATTTGGAAGATGTTTGTAGCACTTAATATATATGTTATTCCCTTTATATTCTATTCCAACCAATCTAGACACCCTTCTGTACCCCCCATCCTATTTTCTCATCCTCTTTATAAATTTAGAAGACTTTTATTCATAAATAGATAGAATAAAGATATAATCCTCACTTTCACCCAGATCTGATGTAAGTAGGGTTCCCTCTAAAAATCTTTCCCTTAATCTTCTCCCCACTTCCTGTCCCCTTAGCCTTTTACTTCTTTCTGAATTTAGATTTTTATGCCTATATAGTTCCCTCTTTAACCCATTACCATTGAGAATCGAGTTCCAGAACTACTAGAACTCTTCCCCAATCTAATTCCTCTGTGTCAGCTCTTCCTCTCATACCTCATTTGTATAATTACTCTTTTTACCTTTTCCTAAATGGTTTTGCTTTTTAGAATCACATCATACTCAGTTCTACCCCAGCCTTTCTTTTGAACTACCTGATTACTAATAACAATCTTAGACTTGCATTTTACATATCCTAATATAAAAAGCAAACAGTCTATTGAGTCCCTTTTAATTAGTCTTTGATGTATAGGATCTTGTATATCAAATTTTCTATTAAGTTCAGATTTTTTTTTGCAACAAAATTCTTAAAGTCTGGCGATTCATTGAATATCTTTTTTTTCTGTTCAGGATTATGTTTAACTTTTCTGGGTATGATATTTTCAGCTGCAACACCAGTTCTTTTGTTCTTTGATATATAGTGTTCCAAAACTTGCTGTCCTTTAGTGTCACCACTGTTTAGTCTTGTATGAGTCTAATTGTGGCTCTGCCATATTTGAATTCTTTTTTTTTCTTGTTGCTCATATTTTCACCTTAAGCTGGAGATTTTGGAATGTAGCTATGATATGCTTGTAGGTTTTCCTCATAGGCTCTCTTTCAGATGGTGATTGGTAGATTTTTTTCTATTTTTACTTTTCCCTCTTGTTCTAACACTTCAATAAAATTTTCTTTAATTATTTCTTATATTATTGTATCAAGATTCTTTTTTGTCATAGCTTTCAAGTAGTATGATGATTCTTATGTTTTCTCCCCTTGATCTGTTCTCCAGATTAGTTGTTTTTCTTATGAAATGTTTCACTTTCTCCTCTATTTTTTCATTCTTTATATTTTGTTTTATTATTTCTTGATCTCTGGCTTCCCCTTGCCCAATTCTAATTTTCATAGACTTGTTTTCTTCCTTAAGATTCTGGATCTCCTGGGGTGGCTAGGTGGTGCAGTGAACAGAGCACTGGCCCTGGAGTCAGGACGACCTGAGTTCAAATCCAGCCTCAGATACTTAACACAAAAACTAGCCTGTGACCTTGGGCAAGTCACTTAACCCCAATTGTCCTCCCCCCCCCAAAAAAAAAAGATTCTGGATCTCCTTTGCCAATTGATTGGCTTTCTTTTCATATATACTTCTTGTTTTTCTTGGATTGTTCTTTTTTTAATTTTTCCTCAGTCTCTCTCATTTGATTTTAAAATTTTGATTTCTAATAAGTGCTGATTTTTTAAAGTCTTTTTAAAGTTCTATGAATTCTTTTTGGGCAGGTAACCATGACTTCTCTTTGGGGTAGGAGAGGCTTTTTTTTCCTTCAGTATCCTCCTCTGAATATTAACCCTGGTCTTTTCTGTTCCCATAGTGACTTTCTATAATTGAGTTCTTTATCCTTTGCCTGTTCTTTTTTTTTTTTACTTTATAGCAACTTATTATTATAATCACCTCTAATCATGGGATATGGGTATGGGGTATGAGTGCCTCTGGCCTCAGATACTCCTTTTGCTCAGATCTCCCCTCTGGCCTGGAACCAAAAACAAGAATTCTGTCCTCCTGTAACTGCCCACAGCCAGTGGTCTCCATGCCCCACTGCTTCTGCACTCACTTGGGTGTGTGCTGGTTCCTTTTCTCCCAAAGCTGCATCTCAGAAGCACAGTGGGGTCTGGCATGCCTTATCAGTAGAAATTCCCTCAATCTTCCCCTGCTCAGATGCCCAACTCCTTACACTATCCAGGAGATGAAAGTTCCTGTGGCTGGGGCTAAGTCTGTCTCCCAACCCAACTAGCCCCAGGGCTCGCCACTTGCTGTTTCAGTGGTACTAGCCTAGAGGTATTTAGACTCCACAGGGACCAAATCTCAGTCTTGGGACTTTTCTTCAAATCTTCTCTGACTGTCCCAAGAGGACTACTGTTCTGTCCCAGCTGTTGTTTATTTTAATCACTCTATGATTAAAAGATAAATCAGAGTGAACTGATTCCCAAAAAGGTAAAGGAAAATACTGGATCTGCCTCTTTTATGAGGAAAAAAATTACCTCTTTTGCTTTCTACTCCAGTATTTCAGCTCCCTTGAGTCACTGAAAATAGCCAATTCAGGAGTTGGCCGATAAAATTTTGTTTAGCTTAGAAATGTCTGTCCCTGACTTGTCCTTTCGATGAAAAGATTGTTTGAACTTTAATATTGGTTGTTGTGCTGACTTTGTTTACAATCCACTCCAGTTTCCCATAGGAATAATTACTAGCCAGTTAAAGTCCATAGATGGTTGATAAATTTTTGAGATTAATTACAAAGCCATAATAGATATAATAATAATTCCCTAGGATTTGGGAGAGAGAAGCAGCCACTGTGAGAAGACTTATGTCCCTTTGCTTTATCATACTACCCCAAAGTGGGTTGTATAATAGACCTGGATGTCCTTTAACATGCAGTGGTTCTGAGAAGGAGGGGTAAGGTAGTGGTGGAATCTCCTTTTGGGGTTGAGTGACCCCAAGAAGCTTATTTACATGACCGAAATGTCTCTAAGAACATCACTGGAAGTGCTTGTTGCACTATTAGCCAGCTATGATTCTGGGGTTTGAGAGAAGGTCCCAAGATTCACCATTACTTACAAATGAGACAAGTTATAAGAATCAGCAGGTCAGTGAACCACCTGATGGTGGTTCTTGCCAGACTTCAAAGGTCTTTCAGGACCATACTGTTGGGGTGGAGATGGTAATAGCTTGAGAATCAGAGGGTAGGGGTAGGGCTTTAAAAATATGTTCAGAGAATTGTGAACTGATCCAACGATTCTGTAAAGCAATTTGGAACTATACCCAAATGGCTATAAAACTTTGTACTTTTTGACCAAGCAATACCGCTAACTAGGTCTGTATTCCAAAGGGGTCATAAACATGGGAAAAGGACCCACGTGTACAAAAATATTTATAGGAGCTCTTAGTGTGGTGACAAAGAATTGGGAATTGAGGGGATGCCCATCAATTGGGGAATGGTTGAACAAGTTGTGGTATTATCCACTGTTTTTCCATAAGAAATGATGAACATACAGATGTCAGAAAACCCTGGAAGAATTTGCATGAATTGATGCTGAATGAAGTGAGCAGAACCAGAATATTGTACACACTAACAGCAACATTGTGTGATGAGCAGCTTTGATAAACTTAGCTCTTCTCAGCAATGCAATAATCTAAATCTATTCCAAAAGACTCATGATGAAAAATGCTATCCATATCCAGAGAAAGAACTATGGAGTCTGAATGCAGACTGAAGCTGTTGTTGTTTTGTTTTTTCTTTCTCATAGTTTTTCCTTTTGTTCTGATTCTTCTTTCACAATATGACTAATGAGGAAATATGTTTAATATGATTATAGATGTAATGACATATATCAGATTGCTTGACATTTTGGGGGGGGAAGGAGAAGGGGGAAATTTAGAACTCAAAATCTTATAAAAGTGAATATTGAAAACTAAAAATAAATAAATTTTTAAAAATAAAAATATGCTCAGGGATTGATTTTGAAATTTCATTTGCCTAACAGAAAATTCTTTTAAATGCTTCAACCCCAGGAACTGACTGCCAGAGGATGGAAAGGAGTTCAGGAATTCATAAACAGGGCCCTGATTCTATGTACTTTTATTTCTTAAAATGGAGAACTTTGCTTCGTGTGTACTCTGAAATACATTGTTAATCAGCTAAGGAATAGAGGAAAAAGTACTGAAATATCTGTTTTATTCAGGTTTAGACTTGTTGGGAATGTCCATTGAATAACTAAATATTTGCCAGTTATCTTAAATTTTCAGTTGGAACAGAACAAGATAGAAAGATGAATATGATATACACTCTGCCTTTAAGAAGCTTACAGTCAAGTTGAGTAGACTTATAGACAAGAAAAAATAGAATGTAAGTACCACATGAGTGGTATAGACAATAAGTGCTACCAAAGTTCAGAGAAGGGAGCTATCTAATGATAGACTGAATTTTCTAGTAAGGACTTCCCCTCAGAAGTGAGATTTGACTTGTGCCTTGAAAAATGATTAGTATTTTCATTAGGTGGAAGTGATATTGGGTTTTAATAAGCTTATATGTCATTCCTTGTGTTTGTTTCAGCACTTTACAAAGCAAGGAGCTTTTGCCAGGGTCTGGGCAAAAGGAGAGTCAAAGCTCCAGTCATGGAGTCCTCTGTGTGAGTACACAGCCGATGACCACTCTCAGCCAGCCTCCCACAGATCAGAGCCCTCACACACTCCGGAAAGGTATTACTTTTGTCTCCTTTCTCCTTAGTACTTGTCTTCAACCCCCTGAGGGTTTGAGTTCCAACTAGTTTTAAACTTCCTTTAAACCGGGAACAAAGGCAAAAGCTGTGGGACTTAATAGATTGTACCTAGGGTTCTAGTCTACAATTTTAATTCAAAAGGTATTATCTTACCACTTTGCCCTATACTTATGTTCAGATGTAACTATATAACCTTAGGTGAATTATATCCTCAGTTTTCTCCTCGTAAAATATAATCTCTAAGTCTACTTCCAGCACTAATATGCTATAGAAAAATCTAGCATTGTATAGAAACCTTTTCTCCTTTAGCTTTGTTCAATGTTTTCTCATTGTACAGCTAGTAAAATCTAGCAAGGCAGAGGGTATTATTCACTTCTACCAAGACTGAGTAGTAAGGTTTCAGAGGGACACATATGAACTACCCAACTAGCCCATCCAGACCAGTGTACCATCTTTGGCAGTGCCATTAAGAGACATACTGTAGAAAAGACATAACTACTCTCCTTGAGGTCAATTTCAAAGTCTAACATTAACCTTCGATAAATTGCTAATAAATTATGTCATGTCCATGATCCAGGAATTTTTTTTTGAATGGACAATGCTTCTTGGGTTAACAAACTCCATATATTTATAACTTGTAAAATAAAAATTAAATTGAAAAACAGTGTTGTACAGAGCATAGAGAATTGACCTCAAAGTCAAGAAGGCTCTATGGTTTCAGGTCTGATCTCCGACACAAACTAGCTGTGTCATTTACCCTCAGCAAAGACACTTAACCTCTAAGTGACTCATTCAGTGTTCCAAGACTGTAAGTTGTAGGGCAGGTGCCCTAGTAGAGATAATTTCTTTATTGGGAAACTTTATTTTACACTGATAAAATGGCAAGTTCATTCAAAAATAAAATAATACTTTCATTTGCACTATATTTGCTCATTTTAGGTTTCGTTGCCTCCTTAGTACAAGGATTTGTTGAAATTGTTTGATTCCATGCTATCCAGAATCCTTTTCACAACTGAATGAAATTTGATTGTATTCATTTTGGTCTCCATCTTTTGGAGCTAAAGAGCCCTATGATTCTTAGTGCATTCTTATTCAGCTGTTTCTACATTATCATTTGAATTTACCTTTCCTTTGGATATCTCAGTCTTCAGCCTTTGAGATCTAAGTGTGAGTACATCATAGTTCTATACAAGGGCAGAACTCTAGCTGTAGCAGTGGAGCATATCTTCAAGGAAATCGCTAAATGACTGCTTTGTGCATCACACAATGTAGTATTTTTGTACATTTGCATAATCATCATTCACATGGCATTTCATTTCTCAGAAGAGCATCATCTCATGTAGCTTACCTCCTCTTCACAGCCGAAGACAGAAAAATCTGCCTGGACTTTCTCTCAGCACTTTCTTACTTATTTATTACTTTTTATACTTATTCACTTCTCAACATCTTATCCGACTTCCATTCCCTACACTTCACTTAAACTTGTCTCTTCAAGGTTACCAATGATCTCTTTAGTGCTGAATCTAATGGGGTTTTTTTTTTTCAATTCTTATTCTTTTTGTTATGTTTCTATAGCATTTAACACTGTTAACCACCACCTCCTTTTGGATACTTTCTCCTCTCTGGGTTTTTGGGCCTCTGATCTGTCATGGTAATTTTCCTACCTGTCTGATCTCTTCCTCCTTCTCCTTTCCCTGGATCATCCTCCATGTCTCACCTACCATGTGTCATGATTCATCATCCCAGAAATGAGAAATTAGACTGGCCTTATAACTGATCTCCCTGCATTCCTCCTCCAATTTCCACTCCCATCTAGTCTTAACTCAGCTGCCAAATTCAAATTCCTAAAGTATCAGTCCAACTATGTCACTATCTTGCTCAGGAAACTTCAGTGCTTCCCTCCCTGTTGCCTTGAGGATAAAATACACATTCCTCTGTTTTGATTTTTAAAGCCCTTCACAACATGGTTTCAGACTATCCAGACTGTTATAGTTCATATATTGCCTTTCAAGAAACCATGTTCCAGCTAAACTGTCCTATTTGCTATTCCCTGTGCACAGTATTCCCTTTCCCAGTTCTGTCTTTGCATAAAGTGTGATTTGGAATATTCTCCATACTCACCTTGGTCTCTTGGAAACCCTAGGCTTTTCTTGCCTCAAGTGCCACATACTTCAAGAGGCATTTCATTCACCAGATCACTTTGTGTTTTTAAAATAGGTCCTTTATTTATTTATCTGTGAATGTATTTTATCTCCCTTCTTTACCCCACCCTTCAACCTCCTGCCAGTAGAATATGAGCTCTTAGAGGACAGAACCTGCTTTGCTTTTGCATTTGTATTCCTGGCATCTAGCACAATACCTGGCACATAGTATGTGATTAAAAATGTATATTAAATCATTCATTGATTTGTGAACAACCTTTACAAAATGACTTCTTCCATCACTAATACCTGAGGAATTGTCATTTCTTTATAGTTGTTTCTCTCAGCCAACCGCCTACCATTAGTGAAATTTTACACATTTTAAAATTGAATATTGACTCACTTTTTGGAACCTTTGGCATAGAATCTTATCTGGTTTTTTTTTGTAAAGTCTTCATAAATTAGATCCAGTTTCTGTTCCTTGTGCATATTCTTGCTTAGCTTATCAAAGAACTCTAAATGTACCAGACTTGTCAAATATTGTAATTGTATAGAAACTTTTTTTACTCCTAGTACATTACTTATTTCATTGAAAAAATATTATTTAATATATTCCACTAACTTGCCAATCATAAAAGCTAATGAGAATCATTATTAAGGGATCAAATTAAATATATTTACTTTCCTTGGATTCTAAAATCATCAGTCCTAGGAAAGACATTTATGTAATTAAAGATAATTTTACCTACTGATCTGGTGGCACAATGGATAACTGACTTGTCTTGGAATCATGAAGACCTGGCATTCTCAAGACCACCCCTGCCTTCCCCAGAGGACTGCAGGAAACATGTGAAAGTATCCAGAATGTTGTATTGGCAGAAGTTTCTGCTTACTATTGGCTTTCCAAAGACCAAGGTATCACATTATGAAAAATGGTTCAAGATACCATTGTGGATGTAGTGGAGGAAATGGCCCAGCTTGTGGAGGTGATTGTCAGAGCTAGACCTCAATGCAGATCACATGAGTATCTCATATCAACTAGCAGTATCTGGGAAGCATGTTACCAGGTGTCTCACCTAGCAAAAGATAACAGCAGCAGCCCTTTTAATGGTGGCTTCATATCTGAGGATAATGAGGGGTGCACTTGAGGAAATGGAGCAGGCACAGGGGAACAGTGGAGACCCTTACAGTGACATCTTGCAAGATGATGAATTGGGATCTTGGGATAATAGGGACACATGTGGGTCAGAAGAGGGCCAGCAGCTCTCAGCCCTTGCATGGGACTGATGAAAGCTTCTAAAAGTAGCCTCAAGAATGTCAGGTCATCAGTGGAAACCCATGGGAAGACAGTTGTCTCAGGTCAGGTTGCCCAGCTGGATGACATTATAGACATTTCCAACAACATCAGCCTTAGTGTGGATGAATTGGCCTTAGCATGTGTCCATCTTTTAATTGAATGGCTGTGTGATTAAATGCTGCAAAACTTGCATCTATGTTGAAAAAGGTTCTTGAAATCACAAAAGCAAGTGGTGTGTCCTCATGAAGAAGAAAACTGGATCCAGTTGTTCTCAGGTGCCATTGATCACAACATGAACAAAATCAAGAACCTTATCCAGAGTGAACTTTGAGCCTTCTTCCTCTTCCTCTTCTTCTCCTGGCAGCACAACCAGGGTCTGATGTCAACTGTTATGATGGAGCCAACAAGCTTCCTGGGTCAGAAGAGCTGTAGACAGAGCACTTAGAAAAGAAGACTGTATCCAAAGACTGTCAAGTAACCAAGACTGTTAAATGTATGCAAACCATGTGAGCATGATGCTTTTTATGGGCAGAAACAAAAGATGATTATATGACCTTCTATTTATGCTATTCGGATTCCTGGAGAGCTTTGTCCTGTTATTCTTTGTTTATTATTTCCCCCAAAAATGTAGTTTTTCTTCCAGGCAGATGGAGTGAACTAGAAAAAAATATTTTTAAATAAGCAGATTTTCTTTTTCCATATGGAAAGAGAAATAGTTACTAATGCCTCATTGAAGACTTAAAAAGTTGTCACATCAGGAAAGAGGTTAGACTTCAGCCTCAAAGGGGAAAAGCAAAAGTTAGAAGTTCCTTGGAGGCCAATTTAGGCTTAATATCAAGAAAATCGTCTTAAAATTAGAGCTAATTAAAAATGGGGGGCGGCTAGGTGGCTCAGTGAGTAAAGCACTAGCCCTGGAGTCTGGAGGACCTGAGTTCAGTTCCAGCCTCAGACACTTAACACCCACACAAAAACCTAGCCATGTAACCTTGGGCAAGTTACTTAACCCCAATTGCCCTCCAAAAGGCAAAAAAAAAAAAAAAAAGGAATGGGCTACTTTCATCATTGATAGGTTCTTGCTGAAGGTCTTTAAATGAAGGCTAGGTGACCTGCTGTCAGATGTATTGTACCTGGAGATTTTTATTTAGTTATAGGTTGGCCTGGATAGCCAGTGAGGTTCCTTCCAACTTTGGAACCTTGTTGTTTTGTGATGTGGACAATATTTCTTCTAGAGCCAATTGGCCTTCAATCCTTACTTAATCCTGGCAAGGTTTGAAGTTTTCTAATGATATTTTCTTCTCTCTCTAATTTTGTTTACTATTGTAAATTTTCCATTGAAGACACAATCCACTTGTTATTAATATCTTTCATGACCATAAGAGGAAAACTAGAGGAGTTAAGAAAAATAAAATTTTAAAGTTGAAAAATAAAAACATTTATTAAGTACTTACTAGTGTCAAGCACAATACTAAGTGCTCAGGATAAAAAAAAAAATACAGATTAAAATGCAAATTTTGTCACTGCTGGGAGCCAAGATGGCAGAGTAAGCACTAAGTTCGTCTCACCCTCCATTACCAGAAAATTGAAAAACCAGAAAATACCACCTCAGGAAAAATCCTGGAGCAGGTAGAGCCAGCAAAAAGATGGGGTGCAGCCGTCTTTTGGCTTGTGAGGCTATTGGGATTAACAGGAAAGGTCCCTCTTGCTGTGGCTGAAGGGGACCAGTACAGGATGGAAGGTGTCCTGGCAAACCAGTGGCATCCCCCACCTCAGTGGACCAGCAGGAGATACTGAGCCCCAGGGTGGTGGAGTGGTCAAGCACCAATACCAGGACCCCTGTGTGTACCTAGGGGAAACTTCAGATACCAGGGCAGAGAACCACCACTTGGGAAGGCAGACGGGTATCAACCAGTGACTGAGCCTACCTATGCTCCATTGTAGCCACAGATGAGGAAGTGACCTCCAGCGGCCAGACTAACCCCATATTCACATCCCACCCCCTCCCGAGCTTCAGTGTAAACCAGGGGAAATGCAGAAAAACCCCACCTGGCCTCTGCACACCCCAGCTACCACCAAAAACTCCAGTTCAGCACCAAGTAAACTCTACAGCCTCTAGCTGCCAGCACCAGAGTCCCCAACACACAAAACCAGTAATCAGGTCCCTAGGCACCCACATAAGAAACTTGGGACAGTGCTTCCCATACCCCAGAAGCAGAGTTCAACTTTAAAAGCCAGGAGAAAGTCAAAAACCGTGAGCAAAAAGCAATATAGAAAAACAAAGATCACAGATTATTACTATGGGGCCACGGAAGATAAAAACACCCATTCAGAAGAGGACAGTATTGTCATCACTAACATCTGAATCCTCAAAGGGGATTGTGAACTGGTCTCAAGTCCAAAAAGCCTTCTTAGAAGAGCTCAAGAAGGATTTTAAAAGTCAAATTAGAAAGGCAGATGAAAAATTGAACAATTCCTTTAAAAATACAGCTGATAGGGGCAGCTAGTTGGCACAGTGAATAGAGCACTGGCCCTGGAGTCAGAAGGACCTGAGCTCAAATCTAGCCTCAGACATTTAACATTTACTAGCTGTGTGAGGTTTGGCAAGTCACTTAACCCCTATTGCTCTGCATTCCCCCCTTCAAAAAGACAAAAAAATACTGTTGACAAAATGGGGGGGAAAGTACACTGAAGAAAACAACTCCTTAAAAAAGTAGAATTGGCCAAATGGAAAAGGAGATACAAAAGCTAAATGAAGAAAACAATTCATTAAAAATTAGAATTGGGCAAGTGGAAGCTAATGACTCTATGAGACATCAAAAATCAGTCAATCAAAATCAAAAGAATGAAAAAGATAGAAGAAAATTTAAAATACCTCATTGAAAAACAACTGACCTAGAAAATAGATCCAGGAGAGACAATTTAAAAATTATTTGTCTTTCTGAAAGCCATGATGAAAAAAAGAGTCTAGAGAGCATCTTTCAATAACTGCCCAGAAGTTCTAGAATCACATGGTAAAATAGTGCAAGAATCCACTGATCACTACCTGAAAGAGAACCCAAATTGAAAATGCTGAATTTGTAGCCAAATTGCAAGATTATGAGGACAAGGAGAAAGTATTGCAAGCCACTAGAAAGAAACTGTTCAGATATTGTGGAACCACAGTCAAGATTATGCAGGACCTTACAGCTTCTACATTAAAAGATCAGAGGACTAGTATACTATATGATAGTAAAGTAAAGGATCTTAGATTACAGTCAAGGATCAACTACTTAGCAAAACTGAGCATAATCTTTCAGGTGAGAAGATAGACATTCAATGAAACAAGGGACTTTCAGACCTTCCTGATGAAAAGATCAGAGCTCAAAGGAAAATTTGATCTTCATGACTCAAAAGAAGCATAAGAAGGTAAACAAGAAAGTGGGGGAAAAAAACATGTTATTCAGTAAAAGCAAACTGTTTACATACATACATGGGAAGATGATGCTTGTAACTCTTGAGAAGTATATTTTTATTGTGACATTTAAAAGGGATATATACATAGACAGAGGGTGTGGTTATAAATTGACTTTTACATGATGATAAAAAACCTAACTCAGTGGTGAAAAGAGATTATAATAGGAGAAGAAAGGAGGAGGCAAAAAAGGGTAAATTGTATCACATAAAGAGGCTCAAAAACATATTGTATCAGAGGGAAAGAAGGGAGGGAGATGAGCATTGTTTAAACCTTACTCTCATCCAATTTAGCTCAAGGAGGGAATAACATACTCAGGTATAGAAATTTAACTTGCCCTGTAGGCAGTAGGAGGAGAAAAGAAAAAGAAAATGGGAGGAGCTAATAGAAAGGAGGGAAGATTGAGGGAAGCAGTAGTCAAAAGCAAAACTGTAGTGAGGAGGGAAAGGGAGAAAGGAGAAATAAAAGCATAAAGGGGGGGGGAAATAGGACAGAGAGAAAGACACAGATTATAATCATAACTGTGAATGTTAATGGGATGAAATCTCCCATATAATGGAAGAAGGTATCAGAGTGGAATAAGAACCATAATCCTTGGGGTGGCCAGGTGGCTGCAGTGAGTAAGAGCATCAGCCTCTGCATCGGGAGACCCAGGATCGGTTCCGGCCTCAGATACTCAGCACCCACACAAAAATAACTGCCATGTAACCTTGAGCAAGTTATTTAACCCCAATTGCTTTAAAAAAAAAACATTTTGGGGTAGCTAGGTGGCATAGTTATGAGAGCACAGGCCCTGGAGTCATGAGGACCTGAATTCAAAACCGGCCTCAGGCACTTAACCAGCTTGATCTTGGGCAAGTCACTTAACACCAGTTACCCTGTCTTCCCCACCCTGCTTCCCCCAAAAAAGACAAAAAAAGAAAAGGATGAATTCACCAGCAATGAAGAGGAAAGTAACAAACTCTCTTCCTCAAAGAGGAAACCAAGATATTTATTCAGACACTAGAAATCCAGGTCCACCATGGTAACAAAGAAGGTTATACACAACACCAATGGAGGGAGTGCCACCATCCCCAAGCCCTCCCTCCTTTAGACCTCCCCACAAACAAGCTCCCTTAGGCAAAATTCTTCCCTCTCTCACTCAGGCTAGCTTCTCTGCCTCAGCTGTCTCCCACATCTTAGCTTTGCCTCACTCTCCTCTTCCTGCTCCACCCCTTTGGCAAGCTCCTTTCACCATGGCCTCCATGTGACTCAAGCTGTGGAATGGGTCAAAGCTCAAATCAGGTCACATGAGCCTATTAAGGGGCAGGAAAGATTTTCAATTTTCTTTAATATTACATAGACAGAAAAGGAGTCCTACCGAATTCTTTTTATGATACCAAAATGGTACTGATATCTAAACCAGAAAGAGCCAAAATGGAGAAGGAAAATTACAGACCAATTTCTCTAATGAATATAGATGTAAAAATTTTAAATAAAATATTATCAAAGAGATTGCAGCAGTTTATCATGAGGATAATATACTATGACCAGGTAGGATTTATACTAGAAGTGCAGGGCTGGTTCAGTATTAGGAAAAGTATCAGCATAATTGACCATACAAACAACAATAAACAGTAAACCAACAGAAATCACTAGCATTCCTTTATATAACTAATAAAGCCCAACAGCAAGAGATAAAAAGAGAAATTCCATTTAAAGTTACTGCAGACATTATAAAATAGTTGGGAGTCTGCCTGCCAAAACAAACCCAGGAACCATATCTACACAATTACAAAACACTTTGCACACAAATAAAGTCAGATCTAAATAATTGGAAAAATATCAGTTGCTTATGGGTGGGCTGAGCTAATATAATAAAATAGACAATTCTACCTAAATTTACTTATTCAGTGCCATACCAATCAAACTACCAAAAAAATAATTTTATAGGGCTAGAAAAAATAGTAACAAAGTTCATCTGGAAGAACAAAAGGTCCAGAATATCAAGGGAATTAATGAAAAGAAATGCTAGGGAACATGGCCTAGCCATACCGGATCTTAAGTTGTATTATAAAGCAGGAATCATCAAAACTACTTGGTACTGGCTAAGAAATAGAATGGTAGATCAGTGGAATAGATACAAGACACAGTAGTCAATGACTATAGTAATCTACTATTTGATAAATCCAAAGATTCCAGCTTCTGGAATAAGAACTCAGTATTTGACAAAAATTGCTGGGAAAACTGGAAAATAGTATGGCAGAAATTAGGCATAGACCAGCATCTAACACCCTATACCAAAATAAAGTCAAAATGACTACATAATTTAGACATAAATAAATAGACATATGCAAACTGGGACAGAAAATAATAGTTTACCTCTCAGATTTATTGAGAATGGAAGAATTTATGATCAAACAAGAGATAGAGAACAGTATGAAATGCAAAGTGGATGATTTTGATTGCATTACATTGAAAAGGTTTTGCACAAACAAAGCCAATGTGACCAAGATTAGGAGGGAAGCAGAAAACTGGGAAAGAATATTTACAACAAATGTCTCCGATAAAGGCCTCATTGCTAAAATATATAAAGAACTGAGTCAAATTTACAAGAATACAAGTCATTCCCCAATCGATAAATGATCAAAGGATATGGACAGGCAGTTTTCAGAGTTAGAACTTAATGCCATCTTTAGTCATATGAAAATATTTTCCAAATCACTATTGGTTAGAGAAATGCAAATCAAAACAACTCTCAGGTATCACATCACACCTATCAGATAGGCTAACATGACAAAACAGAAAAATGATCAATGTTGGAGAGGGTGTGGGAAAATTAGAACACTAATACGTTGTTGGTGGAGTTGTGAACTGATCTGGAGAGCAATTTAGAACTATGCTATAAAACTGTGCATACCCTTTGACCCAGAAATACCACTTCTCTGTCTGTATCCCAAAGAGGTCATAAAGACGGGAAAAGGATCCACATGTACAAAAATATTTATAGCAGCTCTTCTTGTGGTGGCAAAGAATTGGAAATTCCAACAGTTGGGGAATGACTGAACAAGTTGTGCTGTATGAATGTAATGAAATACTGTTGTGCTATAAGAAATGATGAGCAGGTGGACTTCAGATGCTGAGTGAAAATGAGCAAAACCAGGAGAACATTGTATACAGTTAACAGACACATTATATAATGACTGGATTTGATAAACTTAGCTCTTTGTAGCAATGCAAGGATCTAAGACAATTCCAAAAGACTCATGATGGAAAATTCTATCCACATCCAGAGAAAGAACTTTGAAATCTAAATGCAGATGGAAGCATACTGCTTGCTCTCTGTTTATTTTGTTTTGTTTCTTCTTTTTAGTTCCTCTCATTAGTTCTAATTCTTCTTTACATCATGATTAATGTGAAAATATGTTTAATATGAATGTATAAGTAGAGCCTAAATCAGATTGCATGCCATCTTGGGGAGGAGGGAAGACAGAGAGGGGTAGAAAATTGACACTCAAAATCTTATGGAAGTGAATGTTGAAAACTAATAATAAATTAACTTTTAAACATTTTTTAAATTAAAAAAATAGAAAAGTATCCCTTCTCCCTGTGGACTGAATTATCCTCAATATTACTTATTGGTTCCATGCCAGCTTACCCCTGCTACAACACTGTCCCTATCTATTCCTGTCATCACAAGCACTTTAACCAAATTACTGCCTACTCCTAAACCTTGACAGAGGCCCACACTACCACCTCTACAGTCACCTACAGTAAGCACTTCTGGCTCTGGTTCACAGTCTGTTGACTACCTTGTGATAGATGACATGTTCTCTGGATAAAAATACAAAAATAAAGTCATGTCCTTGACTTCCAGGAATCTATATTCTAAGGGGAAAGAGACAACAAAGGGGGGCCAGAGAGGGACAATCCATCAGGGAAGTTGAAATGGTGAGTAAATCAACAGGGCCATAGATTGACATGCCCCATCCAAGAAAAATAGCAGAGATCATGGATAGAAAGAGAGAAAAGGCTGTCTTCACAGCAGCAAATCAGTTGAAAAGGAGGAGATAGCTAGAGAGAAGGAAGTTGAAGCACAGTAGCTGGGAGAGATTTCCTGAACTAGTCCTCCAGGACCAATGAGGACAGTAGCTTCCAAGGGCAAAGGTTTCTCCAGGGCGACAAAGCAATTGATGAAACAGAGATTGCCAGAGAGTACTGAGTTTTGAGACATAGAGAGACTTGAGCATGCTGATGTGAACCATTTAAACCATTTAGAGTTGCAGAACAAGAGTAGTGAAGACAAATCATCTTCACTATGTGGCTCTTATAGAAAAGGCAAATCAAGGAATTAGGACTGAAAGAATTTATTCAAGTAGTTTTGAGAGTGGTTACTGAAGAAAAAAGTGAAAGAAATGAAAAAAGTGAGGAGACCCAGGGTGGCTGAGAGAAGCTTAATTGCCTGAGTCTTCCATGATGAGCTATCCTCTTCAACTACCCAAAAGTGGCTAAGAAATCTCTCATTTGTATTTACATGTTTCCAGTGGGAGATGGGGAAATAGAGCCTTTCTCATCATCCACTAGCATAATGGAGAAGCTATTCAAATATGGAGGGAAGCCAGCGAGGAAAGAAACATCAGGAGAAAATTTTGAAAATGATATCATTTTTCCAAATGAAGAAACTGAGGAAAATGGAAGTGATATGATTTATCCAGAATCAATTAAATGACTCAGTCAGAAATCAGATTTTTCCATCTTGAGTTCTTCATTCCAAATTAATGTTTCTTAATTATCTTAAATTGAACTTTGATTTGTTTTCTGATGAATAAAGTTTTATGAGCTATTTGTCTCAATCTAAATAGTCTCCTTTTTTACACTTACAGTTGTCAATACCAATTTACTTAGAAGAAGTGGGAAAACACTGAAAAATTTGGCATTTTTCACTGAATAGAACAGCTAGATTTAGGGTTAAGAGGGCCATCTGTTCCATCCCCTTCATTTTACAAAGTAGGAAACTGAGATTCAGAGAAATAAAGAGGCTTGCATCAGGTCTCACATTCAAATAAAAGATTTGAATGCAGTTCTTCAGATTCCAAATACAGCAGTCGTTCTATAAAACATTAAAAATTTGGTCATTCACTCAATGTGTTATCAACATGATACCCAAGCAACCAGTTTGGTTGTACTTTAGACTGAATTCACGAAGTTGGCTAATTATGTGGGTACTATATTGACTCAAGCTTCATGATATACTCAAACATTCTAACTTTATAAAAAGTATAAATGTCAGCTTCTCACCTGGGCCTTTGATTAGACGCTCAAGGCTCATCCCATACCACTGCATTCATTGACACAAATTTCCTCCTCTGCTTGTCACTACCATTTCTGATGGCTTAGTGTTAAAGTGCCTAAAATAATGCCTTTTACTTTCATTACCAATGGTGCTGAGTACAGCATGGCACAGAGCTTGACCATGGGATGGGAAAGGTACCCTCCTATAGGGCTCTGCAAGCAAATGGTATATGTCATAACAGACAGGAAGGATTTCACTTCCCCAAATCACGGAAAATCATCAATGTGTTCCCAGACTTCCATTCCCATTCTAGAATTCAGCAATAACTCCCATTCCCCTCAAAAAAGCTGAAATTAATGTAGATCTAGCATGATGTACCAAATAAATTTGTTAGTAGGAATAAATATGCTCCACTTTCAGCGAAGAAAAAATATGGGGTTATTTCAGGTATAATTCAATTGTTCAGTTATTCAAGTATTCAGTTATAATTCAGCTATTCAGATTAGTGTTATTTTGGAAAATCCTCTTTATTTACTTCTCTAGTTTTGTACTTTTCTACTGTCTGGATGTAGTGGCCATTATGCACAGCAGTAACTCCTAACAGTAGGAAATAATAAGGTAGAAATTTGCAGAGAATTTTCTGGTACTAACCTGTTTGTTATACTCTGTTGAAGCCTGAACCCTTACCATTTAATTTATCCTGATTTTATATTGCATGTAATCAGTTCCAAATAAATTTTTTGTGGAATGAATAAATATGGGTTAATGAAGCCAGTACAATTTTCAATATCTATCAGATTTAGTAAAAGACCAGGTAAAAGTATGAAAGTATATTTAGAAACCAAATGAAGTGAACTTTAATAGTATTTTTTTTTCTTTCAGTTTCAAAGAAGCTGGCACCAATACCACCAAAGGTCACCTTCAGTCAGTTAGGTGGTATGACTGACCAGTCTGCTGGCCAGCCATCGCCAGTCAGCCTGTCTCCTACACCACCAAGTACCCCTTCTCCTTATGGACTGAATTATCCTCAAGGTTACTTATTGGTTTCAGGACAGCTTCCCCCTGCTACAACACTCTCCCTGTCTACTCCTGTCATCACAAGCACTTTAACCAAATCACGGCCTACTCCTAAGCCTCGACAGAGGCCCACCCTTCCACCTCCCCAGCCTCCTACAGTAAACACCTCTGGCTCTGGTTCACAGTCTGTGGACCACCTTGTGATAGATGGCATGTCCTCTGGGGAAAGCATGTCTACAGGTAACCAAGCCACTAGCTCTCTAGAAGTTTTCTTTGAATTTTAGTAGAATATGAACAATGGAGAGGTTATTTGATTTTATTGATGGTTAACCAATCTCTATATAACATTGAGATTGTTATGTTGGTGTCATAATTAAGATAACATCTTTTTACTCCTAGCAGCAAACCCATTGAAAAGAAGCTAGAATTTAGGACAGTTTGCAATGAGCCCATGTTCTCTTTGTTCTTCGCATTTTGACATTGACAGCTAGAGCCTTTTAGAATTCCATGAATTTTGAATTTCTCTGAAGTAAACTTTGAAAAGAGCCTTTGAAAATGTGTAAAGTGATAAAAACATGGTTAACTAATGAATCAGCAGGCATCAAAATAGATATATCAGTCTTTTATGCTTAAAGATTTGAGAGATTTCTGTTGCTGTGTAAAATGGAGGTCACAGAACTTGTCTGAGTCCCAAAGTAAGAAAAGATAAATGAATAACTTAAGACATTTTCTTACTATTAGTAGCCTATTGAGACTTTCCTATGTTAACATGCTTCTAATAACAGGAAGAAAGGGCCCAAGTTTATTGAGACATCATTCCTCTTTACAATCTCAGTGGTATTATAGTTTTGGTTAAGATCCTAAATGGTAAACTATAATTTATCTTCAGGTCTTTATTTTAAAAATGCTAAATTTTAACTAAAATAAAATAAAAACAGCTGAGCTATTATCCCAGCTAAATTAATTTTTCCATTTTTAGGTATGAAAGTCGAATTCACAGATTTGTTCAGTAGACGTGATTTGTTGGATAAGAAAGAAGAAAGCACTTTTGAAACCTACTTTCTTTCAGGGCACTGACCAAGCTCAAATATAGATTCAAAGGTGAATTTTAAAACACCTGATGTAACTAACTAATGCCGTGGAAAAGTTCCCATTGTTTAGAAAGTCAAAAGCTTTGGGATACAGTCAGGCAAACTTCAAGTGAGAGAGCAGATAGCTTAGTGATTGAACCCAGGAGCAGAAAAGGATGCCCTATCGGAAAATAATCCTAGTCTTCTACTTGCTTATTTTGATACTAACAATCATTTTTATGTGACTTTTGAGATAATTTCATGAACAGGAAGGTTTATTTTTAAACATTGTTCAAAGCTTCTCATTCTCACTTCTGTAGAACAAAGAGCTTTTCTTTGTATTCTTCCCAAAAGGAGTTACATTTTTGCATTGCATTTCAAGCCATCCAATGGTTTTAATAGAGAATAAGAATGTTTTATAATCAGTCAGCAATCTCTGTAATGGTGAAAAGGAATAAGCAGTTGTATAATGCCTATTATGTGGCAGGCAGGAACTGTGCTTTTTTACAAATACTATCATCTCATTTGATCCTCACATCTCTGGATTATAAGAAGTTTAGTTGTAGAAAGAGTCCTTGATAAACATATTTGAATACCATTTACCTCTATAGCTCACTTCATTGAGTGGGTTTATTCTTGTGGTAGTGCCTTTCTCCTAAAGACGGACCTAAGCCTTTCAAGTTAAGGCATTTTCACTAATGAATACTTGCTGTTAACATATTCTTGATTATCCAGCATCCATGTTCCCAAACTCTCAAATCAATGATCTCTGTAATCATACATCTCAAATCTATGATCTCTGTAATCATAACAACAACAAAAAAAAAATCCCAGGACACCTTTGTACTAGTCCTGACAGAGTACTCTCCCAGGGGTGGCTAGGTGGCGCAGTGAGTAAGAGCGTCGGCCCCAGCGTTGGGAGACCCAGGATCAGTTCCGGCCTCAGATGCTCGGCACCCACACAATAACTGGCCATGTAACCTTGAGCAAGTTACTTAACCCCAATTGCTTTAAAAAAAAAAAAGTACTCTCCCATGAGAGTACTTTTCTGCTTTTTAACCCTACCCAAGTATAAGAAGGAAGAAGAGGGTAGTAGAAATTATTGGGAGCGTTTTAAAGAATATGTTTAGGAAAATATTTAAAGGAAGAAAGAAGCATATATTTGATTTCAAAAACGGCGTGGGATATCAGTTCTCGGGAAAAAAAATTTTTTTTGTAAAAGGACTGAGGACCAGAAGGCATTTGAAAAGACAGTGGCCTTTAGTTTTCAAATAGTAGTAGAATTTGAGAACCACTGAGCTGGATGACAAATATATGTATTTCCCTGTGCAAACACACACACACATACATACATTGTTTCTTCTTGTTATTGCTGTTCTTGCTTTCTGTACTGTTGAGTTTTGTCCTAATTGTACACATCCCTGAAATAATTTCTGTAGCCTGTAGTATAATACCTGTAATTATTTTGTTTGCTTAACTGGTGTGAACTGAATTCTACCTTACTGCTATTTTTAGCATTTTCTCAGTTCTGTTATTGTTTCCTTATTTTTATTTCTTTCTCCAAATCCTATCATTGTGTCATTGCAGCTGTTTGACAATGAGTGGCGCAATTGTGGATAAGTATGAGGGGGATTTTCAGGGTAAGCTGGCATCCCAGACTCCATCTCCCTTCTAATTCTGAAGGCTAACCCAGATCAATTTGACAGCTGCTGTCACTAACTCATGACCTTTGCATGTGGCTCAACCTGAGTTGCATGGCTATGTGGCTCTTACTGATTCCACAAGTTCACTAACAATGAATTTATTAGTAAGTTTATTTGGCTTCTTAGAACTGCTGACCTTCTTTTTCTATTCTTCTGCTCCAGTTAAGGAAAAACAATTTTCCTTCTCTCCTCCCCCAAATCACTTAACTAATTGTTTTTCAGTACTTGTATGAGCACCTTCCCCTTATTTGATTATGGGTACTCCTACTCCTCCCAGGGGATGTTGATGTGCTGTTGGTTGACTGATCATATGACTTTCTATTCCAAAGAATGAACTTTGGCCTGGATCCTCGATGCTTCCTGTAAGTGTTCTTAGAGAAAGTACTTCTAGAAGTCACATGCAAAAATTCTAAATTATTGAGACAGGACCTTAATGCCATTGACAAGATCTAATGGATGAATATATGGAATATATATGAATGAAATGAATATATAGAAGTATACCAGAAGTCACCACTACCACCTGTTAACCCTTTTTCATCTCAGCTAGGAGATATCTCAGATAGGAGACATCTGTGTAAGGTAGGGATAGTTGTACCTGCTCTTGGTAGCTTTATTGACCTTTAAGGGGGTTGAACAAGCCTCCAAAAACAAAATCAAAGGAATTTAAATGAAAGGCACTGTAGATAATCTAGTCTAGTCCACTCACTTTACAGGTAAGGAAATTGAAACTCAGGAAAGTGAAGTAAATTGTTCCCAGGTCACATAAATGGTAGTAAAAGTAAGGATTTAAAAGCAGATGTTCTGGCTCCCAGTCAAGTACTCTTTCTACTACAATAAGCTGCCACTCTTAAAGTATTCCATAAAGAGTACTTTTGAAAATAAAAACTCAGATATAGACTGGGATTATATTATTATTATTATTATTATCTGTACATATTTGCCCAATTTTGGAAAATCTCTTTTAGTCATTCAAAATCAACAACAATGTCAAATTTTGGAAGAGTAATACAAGTCAGATTGTTTCAACTATGCAGAATAAACCATTGAACCCACTAGAGGTATTGTTCTAATTCAGTTTGTATACTCTAAAGGTTGAGAGATGTATTCGTTTGAATACATTTCCACTTGTCTCAAATTAATATTGAAGTAGGACCCATAATATCAAAGAAAACAAGATTACATAGAACCTGGAGGAACAAACTGGAACAAAACTTTTGAGACAGGAGCAATTTTTTTAGAACCTTTTTGAGCTAACTTTCAAACATTCTCAAGCCAGGCTTGCTAGCCATTTTCAGATTCACACTATCCAGCAACATAGCCATGTGAATTAGCATTTTGATTATTATGATAGAAAATTGTGATATTTTATAGGAATATTTATATATTCCTTTTGTGCAAAAGTTTCTAGAGAACTAGATAGTTTTAATAGCAAAAAATTAGAATAGTATATTCACAAGGACAGCTTGACTTTCTTAGGATCACAGAGAAAAGGGTGAGCCAAAATGGGCATTCCTGTCTCCTGTTAGGTTTTGTTGAATGAAAAGACTGCAATATTGTGAGTATGGTTACTTGCAATGGCTATTATGTGGGCTTGGTATAATATAGGGGCAATGACTGCTCCCTTTGCTTGTTAATTGCTCTGTCCATCTTTTAGCATTAAATGTCAAGCAGAAGAGTAGGAAGATATAGAGTAGAGGGTGCCTCTTCCTTTTGGCCCTGCAGTGAACAGAACAGGCCCATCTGCATAGCTGAAGGGAAGACTAACACCAGGCCTGTCAACCTTGCTCACTTCACCAGCTGATAGCTGGGCTCTTTAGCCCCAAGGTCTCTGCCTCTCATTGTGTCTTTACAGCTAGAATGGGGCTGGCCTATCAGAGCCAAGCCTTGATAAGAATGTTTTCTGGAGCTACCCAAGAAACAAGAAATAAACTCCTTTTCATAAAGGTCAGTGAAAGGCGTTTACAAGGCTGAACGACTTAATTTTCCTTTGTTTTGTGGGGAGCAGTGCTACAGAAGATCTATTTTGCTTCCCCCTCATGTTGCTCTGGGTACATGACCAAATAGTGGTAGGTATATAAAGATATATTAAAGATATATATTCAACCAGCCTTGTGCTGTATCTTGCCAAATAGCTTAACATAATTAAGAACAAACCCAAAGGAGGTGAAATAACATTATTTTGCAAATGCTCTTTTCTTTGAGGGAGTCAAGGAATGTATAGTTTCCAAGCTTTTTATCTGATGACACTGAGAGGTACTCTCCAACATTTCCACCAAAAGAAACCTGACTCAGGTTGTTTTACATAACAGAGATATTTAAAATTTTTTATTTGGGGTAGGATAGAGTCAGAAGGTAGAAACAGGTGGCTAATCCCATTCACAAAACCCATACTTTGCTGTTTCCACTATTCAATGCTCCTTTGGAGCTTTGGAGCTCCTCATTGATTTCACAATTCTTCACCACTAGCTTAGCAGTCTTTAAGAACCCATTTAAGGGAGTGTAAATAACAGGATTGAACGAAACTACAACTATCATTCTCTTCAACCAAGAATGTTATCTCAAACAAGAGGTAATCATACCAGTTAAATATGTTCTAGGATTTCCATACACACATTGGTTTTATGATGGGCACTTTCTTCCTGCTAGTTATGGAGCATCCTTTCCATCCTACCTTGACCCCCATGAGGACCAGATTCTCCCTTTGAAAAATATCTTTGCAAAGGGAACTAAGGTAACATTAAGGGTGATCAAGGATTATCAATCTGTCATAATGGGACAGTGCCAAAGCTTTAGGACAATCACTACTATCTGGTAGGGGCCAGTGTATTGTGACTGAAATTAGGGTAAAGGATCCAAGTACAGTCAATGCACCTCATGTTTCCTCATGGACAGAGATCTAATCTGTCTCCAACTATTCCTAGGGTTGTTTGGGTGAGGAGCCCAGTGAAGCTTACTTCCATGAGGTGGCAAGAAGCATCAGATTTACTTTCTTAAGCTTTTCATGGGAGCTGACTATTAATTGGAGTCCTCTAAGTATCCAGAGGAATGGGTTTTTTTCTCCACTATGGTACTGAAATAGGACAAAATTACCAATAAAGAATGATTTGTATTTTAGTGCAATATGAAGTAACTGCTCATCAGCCTCTAGTGTGAACTGCAATTTAAGGATAGAATCTGGATGTCTTAATCTCTCCAACCTTATTATGAGTAGAGAAAAAAGGAAAAAGAGCTTAATCACAAACATGATAATATCCCTCTTCATTGCATTAATTAGTATGCTAAGTCATCAGTGTACCATGTCTTTTAAAAAGTGTGTATGAGTGTGTATGTGTGGTGTATGTGGGGGAGGGGGTAGGTTGTAATGTGGTGGTAATGGGATGGGCCACAATTCCCTGCTCTCTAATGCTGATTCTACTTGCATCTTTTTTTTTTTTAATCAAGAGGCACTATTTCAATGACTTTTCTCTGCCCATTTCCAGATCTTGTCCACTTTGATATCCCTTCTATCCATGTAGAGGTTGGTTCTTCACTCCACCTGGGTCTCCTGGAGCACATGACAAGACAATCAGGGACTGAGAAAAGAGACTCAGAGGAAGAGTCAGAAAGCACTGCCCTTTGACATTATAGCTCCTCACCCAACACTCTTGTACATACACATGCCCTTAGAACACTTCAAGGATGTATGTCCAATGTTATTGCTAAGCATTCTCTATCAGCACTTTCTTCTTTCACTGCCAACATGAAGTTGGACTTTAAAGAAAATCATCGATCTATCTATGGCAAATGTTGATAATATAGTGGTTTTGTTTGTTTTAGGTGGTTAATTTAGCTTTCTTTTGATTATCACCTTTTGACTTGGTACCTAAGTGAATTTCTGTCTCATGTCCTGTGTGGAGTGACATCTGACCTCTCTCCATCCAGATACTGCTTATGTAATAAATCCTTAAGTTCCTAAAAAGGACAAGCTGCAAAAACTCCCTGCCATCCAAACACAAGTCTGTTTCAGTCCATGGAAGCCTACCTGTTATTTGACTGCCCCATTCTTCTTAAGGATAGAGAATTCACATCCATAGAAAGAGCTGTTAGGGGGGCAGCTAGGTGGAGCAGTGAATAAAGCACCAGCCCTGGAGTCAGGAGGACCTGGGTTCGTATCCAGCCACAGACACTTAACACAAAAAATAGCCGTGTGACCTTGGGCAAGTCACTTAACCCCAATTGCCCTCCAAAAAGCAAAAAAAAAAAAAAAGCTATTAGGTCTGAAGATGTTATGTTTTCCTTTAATGATCTTATAATCACTTGATTATACCAGCTTGCACAGTTTAGGATCTTGTAAGCATTTGGTTCATGAAGTATGGTCACATCCATCAACCTGTGGATCTCTCTTTATTCAAAAGTTACACCCAAATAGCAATAATTCCACGTTCTAAGATGTGGAAGTGGGACTGATCCCAAATAGAATAGGCAAATGCTGTAAGATATATTTGCATACTTTCTTCAATGACATTAATCATTCCAATCATCTGATTACATCAGTGACAAAGAAAGAGAGATGAGAAAAAAGGGCATGTGGACACTGACCCAAGACATCACTGTAGGGCAGAGGAGATTAAAAATTTTGGCTTAAAGTCATAAATGGATTGAAGAATTAAATTCAGGTCATGCATGCAAAGTCAGTTTAAGGTTTTATCCTTTAGGAAAAAATATATACATACTATATTATATTTGTATATATGAAATCTCTATATTTGTTTTATTTGAGATGTTTCATCTAAACAAATGTACAAATGTACAATGAAAACTCAAATGGTTTGTTATTTTTCCCAACACATTATAAAATAATTTTTCTTTGCAGGATTTGCAAATTAAAGATTGTTGTAGGCATTGCACACTTAATGGCCAAGTATAGCTCATTATCTAGTTTGTAAATGTAGTAAGGGGTGGGGAAATCACCTTTATACATGCATAAGTTGTCAAAAATAATGTTATTAAAATATTTATTGTCACTAAGTATGGCGTGTTTTATTGTATTTACAAAAAAAATATGCAAGGAACAAATCTCAGATCAGTTTTATCTAAGTTGGTGTCTCAGAGGAATCAATAGATCAAGTTTTAGTCCCAGAATTGCACTACCTAGCTGTGAGATTTGGGCACAAATTTCGACACTTCTGGCCTGATTTCCTATCTATAAAAAAGGAAGACAGAATTAGCTGCCCTGACAATCTCACAGGATTGTTGTGATGATGAAATGAGCTTGGTCAATGGAAAAGCACCCTAAAAATATCAGGTGGTGGTATTCTTTCAAATAAGTACTCTATTCAGAAAACTCTAAAATGGAGACTAATCAAGTATCTGTTAGTCTTCTGCTGGCCTCTCCTCCTTAACTATGAGTTCTTAGAAATATTTCTAAAATCTTTTAGCTATAGCATTATTAAGCTAAATACTAACATACACTCCCTTTTCTTGGCATGAATCAATAACCAAAAAAAATGGTTAAGAAGTGGCCAATTGGTAACAACCTAATTTTTAAAGTCAAATAATAAGTCCAATTTGCTTTATCATAAGAGAGGAAAAAGATTTATGACCAAAAAGGAAAATGGGAGAGAATCTTCCACCCACACATAACAAAGAACTTTTAGGGAATCCTCCCGCCTAAACTGCTTTTCCTTCCAGTCATTTAGCCCTGTCAAAGGGATATATAGCTGTCAGTAATCATTTATTTAGGACTTACTATCAGGCACTGCATTAAGTGCCCAGGATAAAAAAGTTGGCAAAAAGTTTCTTCCCTCAAGAAGCTCACATTATAGGAAATAGCATCCAAGTAGTTATATACATAGACCATAAAGGAGTTAGAAGTTAATCTCAGAGGGAAGGCAGTGGAGGTGGGAGGGTACCTTCTTAAGAAAGTAGAATTTGAGCTTAGCCTTGAAGGAAGCTATGGAAGTCAGCAGATGCAAGAGGGGGAGAACATTCCAGGCTTGGAATACCTTTATACTGGCAAGTGACAGGGCTGGGGGATGGAATTTTGTATACAAGGAAGAGCAACAAGGCTCAATTATAGAGTACACAGAAGGGTGTTTAGAGTCTAAGAAAACTCTAAAGGCAAGAAAGGACCAGGATATGAAGGATTTTAAATGACAGAGCATTTTGTGTTTGATCCTAGAGGCAATAGGATGGTAACTGAGAAAAGGGTGACATGGCCACATTTGTGCTTTAAGAAAATCACTTTGACATCTGAATAATACTAATCAGTCTGTATTAGGAGTTCAGAGACTTGAGGAAAGGAGACCAACCAGAAGGCTATTTGAAGATACAAGATGAAAGCCTGTAGTTTATTGTGTGAGCACCTTATACACCTTGTATTATAGTCATACAGTTCCCCAAAGGGATATGTAGCACTAGTAGAAGTGGATGCAGCGCCAGTGTATATGCATCAGTACCAATCCTTTGTATCTTGGTGGAAGCAAGCAAACACGATAGGTAGATTAAAGCAGACTGCTATAAGCAGAAGGGACATTCTTGAATCTCAATACAGTGTCATTCTTACAGCACTCAACTACCCCATAACCACTCTAACGTATAGCATGTTCTCATTGAGGTGGTGGTTAGTAGGCAAGTCTGAATGAGAAGACAGACTTAAGTAAGCACAAAGTACAATTCCTGGAAATGTTGAAGTCATGACTCCAAAGAAAATCTTCCATCATATGTTTTCTCTACAATTGTTTGTCCTTATCGATTCTAGACAAGTTTTGGAAAGTAAAATTTAGTGCTCTCTCTAAATTCTAATATCTCCTGGGGGAGAAAAATCAAGAGAAAGGAGCCAATAGTAAAACTAGTGATTTTAAATGTCTATATATAAATGTCCAAAGTTCAAGCAATAAATAAAAACTAGAAGTCCTAATACAAAATTGACCTCATAGGGATTACTGAAACTTGGTGAGATGAAATCCATGACTGGTCTTTATTTCAGAGGTACTCTGAATTCTGTAAACTTTAAAATTGCTATTTATTGAAATAGCTATTTCAAAATAATTGGTTTCCTTTGAAATCTTTGTTATTTTATGCATTTAAAAAGATTATTCTGAGAAGTGGTAATAGGATTCATCTGACTTCCAAAAGAACCTAATAAACTCTACCCTAATGAAAAGAAATAGGATAGATAAAAGGGAATTTAGGGTAATTTATAGTAAGAAGATATGTGAGGAAATGCAGAAACCAAAGGATTAAAAAGGCCAAAGGATAAAAAAAGAGAAATGTAAGTAATTGTGTCATCTGAGTAGACTGCAGACCATTCAGACAGGAAGAGAAAATGGACAGGAGTCTGGAAAACAGATCACAAATCTAAATAGAATTAGGATATAATGGGGATGGAGACTTCCAATTATTAGATGTCTGTTGGAACTCTCTCAGCAAAAGCAGAACTATTTGACTTGCTTATTGATGTTATACTTTGAAAAGGCATCCAAAAAAAAAAAAACAAAGGGAAAAATTCTACATTTGATTCTTACTACAATGAAGGCACTAGTTGGTGGAAACAATGAAAACCGAAGGAGAAGGGCCTGTTCCATTACAGAGTCTACAATAGAGCAGACAAAAGTCAAAGTCTGACATGCAACCTAGATTTTAAGGAAGCAGATTTGAAAGAGGAAAGACAAGGATTCCATGGACAAAAATGCTACAAGGGAAGACAGCTCAGGAGATTCTCAATACTGATATTCTGAAGACAACAATTCCAAAGAGGAAAATGGCAAGTCTTAAAAGGCCAATGTGGATTAAAGGCCAACAAACATTTTAAATAGGGTAGAGCATTAGGCTGAATCTAATATGAAGAAATTAAGTAGAAATAAATGGCACAAATTAAAACCTTGCACTTGGGTATGAACTTTATAAAATAGTAGAGGCATGGATGACAGTAAAGTGTTCTGAAAAAGACCAGGTTTTAGTAGACTGCAAGCTCAATGAGTCAGAAGTGTGATGTGGCAGACAGAAAAATCTAATTTGATCTTGAGCTAAATTAAGAGGAAATAGCTTCTAGGTGATAGTTCCACTGTACTGACCCTTACCAGACCTTATCTGAAATACTATGTTCAGTTCTGGTAACCATAGTTTTTAAGGACAGCCAAGATGGTAAAAGGCCTTGACTCTATACCATATGACAGGGTTGAAGAAACAAAATATTTAGCTTAGAGAAAAGAAGACTCAGAATATGGTAGCCACCTTCAAATGAAGGATTACCATTTGGAAGTGAGACTAACCTATTGTGCCTGATCCCAGAAGGCTGAGTCAGAAGCAACATGTGCAAGTTGCAAAGAGGCCAGTTCAGTCTGAAGTTTAAAAAAATTTCCTAAGAATTAGAGCTGTCCAAAAATGGACTGGGCTACGTAGAGGTAATGGATTCCACCTCACTGAAAGTCTTCCTACAAAAGCTTGTTCATTATGTCATGAGGGGGATTCCCTTCATGTACGGATAGGACAACTTTTCTTTGAAGTTACTGGGAGAAATAGGAGAGTAAATAAAGATTTAACTTGTATATTGATCAGTAAAACAAATTGGCAAACCAAAAGTACTTAAGTGAGCAAAGTTGAATGCCTGTAAAATTGTTAGGAGGTAACTGAAAGCTGCAAGAGGTGCAGATTGAGGTGTAGACCTTTATGATTACTTTAAAAAATGAGAATGTTAGTCACTAAAGATGAGAGGAATTTTACAATGACTTGAGTGTGCCACGTTTGTATTTCTGACACAAATGACTACCACATATGTTCCAAGTATAGGTTGGTAATCCCTGAAACCTCTTTCCATATTCCAATTTTTTAAAGAAGGAAACAAACATTTAAGTGCTTACTATGTTTTAGGCACTATGCTAAGCACTTCACAAATATTTCATCTTTACAACAAACCTAGGAGGAAGGTGAGCGTGTTTGTAGGGAAACAGCCAGTAGACAAAGAGAGACTGAAGATTACTGAGGGATGATAGAGAAGGGGCAATGAACTGGAGAAGACAGGATGGAATGGGATCACTTGTGCATGCAGAAGGGTCATTAGCCCTGGCAAGAAGGGCTACCTTTTCATGGGAGAGAGGGATTAAGGAGGAGATAGCAGCAGAAAGACAGAAATAAGCATATATTAAGTGCCTACTTACATGCCAGAAACTCTGCTAAATATTATCTCATTTAATCCTCATAAGAACCCTGAGAATACTACTATGATCTTCATTTTACAGTTGAGGAAATGGAAGCAGAGATTAAGTGACATGCCCAATGTCATGCAGATACTAAGTTTCTGAAATCTGATTTGAACTTAGATCTTCCTGACTAGAGGCCCAATGTTCTATTCACTGCCCCATCTATCTGCATAGCTATTTCTTTTTTTTTTTTTTAAAGCAATTGGGGTTAAGTAACTTGCTCAAGGTTACACAGCCAGGTGTTTCTTTGGTGGGTGCTAAGTGTCTGAGCCCGGATTCGATCCCCAGGTCATCCCAATACTGGAGTCGGTGCTCTTACTCGCTGTGCTACCTGGCCGCCCCTGCATAGCTATTTCTAAAGGGAAATGGAAGCAGCACTTCAATGGAAAAAAAAGGGTCATCTGAAGTGGAGAAGGGGAAAAGACCTTATCAAAGTCAAAGAATGTCATACAGAGAAAGAAAATGGTCAACTGTAAACTTGGAGCTAAAAAACAAATTTGAAGCTCTTTCTGAAGAGGTGGAAACTTGTAGCTATAAGGAGGCAGTTCTCCTTTGTGTTCCCATATATACTAAAGGAAACTCACAGAAGCTATCAATTGAGAGTTCATCCAGTAAAGGTGAGAGAAAAAAAAGTAGTGCAGTCATAGCTGGTACAACCTTGCTCACAGTTACCAAAACTAGTATTCACTGATGTGATGAAAGGAATAAAGAAAACAATACTGAAAATGATTACCAAGACTCAGACAAGAAAATGAAGATTAGACACTAAATCTATTTTCTTCCCTATTGTCCACTTAAGGCAAGATATAGAAAAGAAAAAGATTAAGTAAATATGAAAAGTTGGCTAAAATGGTGATCTCAAAAAATGAAATTTGGACTTCTGAACTTGAAATACAGAAATGGCAGACTCCTCGATCAAGGATGATGCCCATCTCACAAAGTCTAGTAAAAATATATTTACCTGATGTCTTGCAAATCTAATCAAAAGGGCTTGAAACTTTAAAAAATGGGGAAGAGAGAAAACTTCCTATCTTCACCAAAGAAAAAAAGCTACAGTGAAGGAAAACAACAGCTGGGACACCTAAAAGTCTAAAATCCATTGTCTCAAAAGCCCATATACATACTCTTTGACTCAGCAATCACACTACTGGTCTGTATCCCGAAGAGATCAAAGAAAAGGACCTATTTGTTAAAAAATATTTATAGCAGTTCTTTTTGTGGTGGCAAGGAAATGGAAATTGAGGGGATGCCCAACAACTGGGGAACAGATGAACAAACTGTGGTAATATGATTGTGATGGAATACTCTTGTGCTATAAGAAATGACCAGGATAGTTTCAGAAAAATCTGGGAAGATTTATGTAAAATGATGTGAAGCGACCAGAACCAGAACATTGTATGTACACAATAACAGCAATATTTTAATGATTAATCATGAAAGACCTAGCTATTTTGATCAATACAATGATTCAAGACAATTTCAAAGGACTCATGACTGTCTACATGCAGAGAGAAAATGAAGCATACTTTTTTACTTTTCTTGTATTTCTTTGTTTTCTTTTGCAACATGGCTAATACTGAAGTATGTGTATGACTTCATATGTGTAATTGTATCATATTGTTTGCCTTCCCAAAGGGTGAATTTGGAACTCAAAATTTTAAAACATGAATGTTAAAAAATTTTTACATGTAACTGGGAAATATTTAATGAAATATATACACACACCATATGTATATATGCCTATACATTAATGTTCAAAGTTTAGGCAATAAGTAAAAAAATCTAGAGGGACAGTAAACATGGGGGAGAACATTTGGGTATAAATGACACAGAAGGAATGTTGCTAAAATAGCCCAAACTTTTGATCTTGCATTCTTATCTGTAAAAAAAACTTTCATGAACCCTTGTACATCCAGGTATACATATTCAGGTACTACTGTAATGTATTTTCAAAGCAAAACAAAAAGGGGATAGCTCATTATCATACACTCCCAGTACCACATACTCCTAGACCACCTCTCAGATGCCTGCCTCTGTCAAAAGGTATTCTGGAGGGCAAGAGGAGAGAATTTTCCCAATAGCACCTATGCAGCTGCTGCTATGGATGCCAAGGTAGCAATTAGATTATAATTGCCCTGAGGGGCTTTTGCAGAACAGGGAGGTTGTAAAGCAGCAGGAATGGAAGGATGAAGCAGGTGTACGCTGTAGGATAATGGATAAAGGATAGATGTGGTATGTTGTAGAAAAACCACCATCTGACTGATCACATTCTCCTTGGAAGATATATCACTCTGGATAGAAAGTGGCCATTTGAACAAAAAGATACAGATGATTTCAGGAAACAGATCAAAAGCCTGGCATAAAATTATAATATACTCATGATGGGACAATTCAATTATGCATTTACTGGAGCACTTACTTTGCCAAAATCAGGTGAAATTATAAACTTCTTAAGAACTTCTTCCTTCGAAAGATGGGGGAACCAACAAGGAGAAATTTCATAATCGACCTGACTCTCACAGGCAGATTACAACTGGATATTGGGATGAAAATGATGGGAAACGGGGGAGGAAAAAATTGACCCCTTTTTGCCTCTAAAATTTCTAGCAGAGGAAAGGAAAGCACAGTTAAGACATACGCCCTAGATTTCAGAGGACTGCAGCAGAATACCATGGATTAAAATTCTGCAGGGGAAATCTTTCAAGGAGTGGTAAGAAACATGAAAGGATGAAATTCTGAAGACACAAAGGGAAATAATCTCTATTAAGAAAAATAGTTGCCAGAAAAGACCAATGTGAAAGCTCAGTAGGCTGCCCAACTTAATGTAAAAAGATATGTTCAGGGGCGGCTAGGTGGCGCAGTGAGTAGCGTGCCAGCCCCGGAATCAGGAGGACCTGAGTTCGGATCTGACCCCAGACACTTAATACACACAAAAAAAACTAGCCGTGTGACCTTGGGCAAGTTACTTAACCCCAATTGCCCTCCAAAAAGCAAAAAAAAAAAAAGATATATTCAGAAGATTTAAACAAGGACAGGAAATAGAAGATGTTTATATGGCACAGTCCTAAAAGAATAGTGTTAGTAATGTTAAAGTTCATAATGAGCTGAGGTTCATGAGGGAAGCTAAATTCAACAAAACTGAAGAAAACCTGAAAATTATGGGTCTAATTCCAGGGAAATTCTAAAACTAATCATTACAGAAATGGTTTAGTAAACACCAAAGAAAAGCAAAATGTTAGAGGGGAAGGAACATTGACTCTACTAGAGTCTAATGACTCAAACTCAACTTCTGAAGTATAGTCCCTGTGTAATTTTGGGCAAACCACCTATTCTCTCTAAGTCTCAGTGTCTCCATGAGTAAAATACGGGGTTTGGACCAGATCATCTCTTCTAGTTCTAATCCTATAAGCCTATCTAGAAAAGGAAGCAGTAATTACAAATAACTAGTTTGGCTTAAAAATAATATGAGATAAAAACAGGGAAAGCTCTATAAAGGGTTTTACCTAGGTTTTAGCAAAGCATTTGATAAAGTATTTCACACTATTCTTGGGGAAAAGTTAGCTCAGGATTGCATAGTAATAATTTGCAACTGTTTGAATGACTGCACTCAAAGTATTACTAGGCAATGGAAGTCTTCAAGGTGTGGTTGGCTCCAGAAGGAAGAACCAGTAGTAATGGGTAGAAGTTGCAAAGAAGCAAATAAAAGGAAAAAGTTCCTAACAACTGAAGTTATTCAAAAGGGAAATGTGATGCCTCACTAGGTAATGCCTTCTCCTCACTGAGAGGCTGGATTACTGATCAGATTTGGTCACATGGATGCTAAAGTTCATTTTCAACACTCAAATTCATGATACTATCACTCTCCCTCATTGCATCATAGAGGAATTAGTTCTACCTGAGGGGGAAATCATATTTCCTGTCCTGCCATCTGCTGACTATCTGAGAATTTTTAAAATTCTCTGACAATTTTTAGAAGAACCTAGTCATGTTTCAAGTGTATATGATAACAAAAAAACAACAATATGATGGGGCGACTAGGTGGTACAGTGAGTAGAGCACCAGCCCTGGAATCAGGAGGACCTGAGTTCAAATCCAACCTCAGACAATGCAAAAACTAGTCATGTGACCTTGGGCAAGTCACTTAACCCCAATTGCCCTCCAAAACACAAAACAAAAACAAAAAATCAAGTATATATGATTCTATTTGTTCATTCTTTAAATTAAATTCCAGAAATATTTATAACATTACTAGTATTTGCAAGGCATTATGTGACCAACACTGGGATACAAAGACAAAGATCACATCATTCATCTTTCAAGAGATTACGTTCTACTTCAAAGTCTCTTTCTCTCCCCAGTAGCTCTGTCAAAGTTAACAGGATTTTTTTTCTGGAGTGCAAAAGAAGATGCTACTTCACTCAAGCAGCACTCATGACTTCCCCATAAAGAAAGGAAAGGAAGGATGAGTGCCTCTTCTTGTCCAGGGCCATGGTAGATGCCTTCAGTTTACTTTGAGCTTTTTGACTGGTGGGCTTTTAAGTTTCTTTTCTCCAGTATGAGCCTGCTTGGCCCCTTGTCCATCATCATGCCCACACTCATCTGCACTAATAGTGGCCTTTCTGATCTGTCGCAACTCCCGTTTCTCTTTCCTCTCTACCATCTCTTCAATCTCATCAGCAAACAGGGCTTTGAGAGGAGAGATCAACCTAGGAACTGTTGAAAAGTCTCCAAAGTCGACCTGGAGAGAAGTGAGAAATGAAAGGTTATATACAGCTCAGGAAAAGAAAATGTATGAGCAAGTAGAAGTCAGTGACAAAATAATCATATACTCTTGCGTTACTCCCAGTTCCAAGAGATCTTAACAAAGAAGATGCTACAAAGAAGAGCCGAAGCTAACTGAATGCAGTCTTTCCTAATTTCATTATATAGCAACAGATGATAGTCACACCATCTAGCCACATTAAAAAAAGGCAACTGTTGACTGCCTCTCCCTTAAGACCATGAAAGAGTACCACTGAATTGTGTACTAAGAACCAATGCAGTACCTATTCTTCAATCAAACTGTTATTTATTACCACAGGCAGGCAAGCTCTAATTCTGGATATAGCTATAAGGAGAAATCTATAATAAGTAACTTAGCTAATTAAAGAAAAAGAGAAAGGTCTTTTGGAATTATGTTTCAGAAAAAGCAGAAGAGCATTAAAGCAAATTCTCTGCCCTAATCCTCAACCAACTACATAACACATAGTATACATACTCTCATGTGGTCAAATGCAATCCCAACTTTCTCACTGAAGTCAGGGCTGAAAAGGGGGATCTTGGCATAACGCTGACTGAAGTGATTTAACATGATAAACTTTGCATTCATCTTCACCCCAACTCCAATTGCTTGGGAAGTAGTGCTGCAAATAAGTGAAGGAAGTAGAATGTGACTCAAAATGAAAAAGAAGGAAAAGGGTATCTAAAATCTTTAACTTTCAAAATAAAATGACCTCCGAGTTTAAAACAGCTACCTCTAATTATCTTCTTTTATGACTACTTTTTAAATTTCCTTAAAAGCAAGAACTATGTATTCTAGTTCTTTCACATCCCTACAAAAGCAACACAGAACCTATAATAGCAGAAAGAATACTGGACTTATAATTAGAAGACCTGGGCTCTCCATTCTCATACCTACCAACTAGTTGTATGACCTTAGGCAATATAACTTTCCAAATCAGTTTTTTCAAATATAAAATGAGGATGATAAAAATACTTCACTCATAGGCTATTATAAGTATTATCCAGAATAATGTATGTAAATTGTTTTTAAAATAGTTAAGCAGTTTAAAATTATCAAATTATTTAAGGTTGTGCCCTACACACTGAGAATTCAATAAACATTCAATAAGATCACCCTAGCCTCCTCCCTTCAATCTCTAGTCCTTGTCTCCTGATTGTATTTAAGGTTAGATATTTTCAGAATGATCTCTAAAACTTTAAGCCTATAACCCTCTCAAGGGCTAAGTAACTGGTGAACTTTCAGGTCAGACTTTCAATGGGTCCAAATGAAAGAACTGGTAAGTATCATTGCTGGGTCACTACACAAGTATATGCCTAGAAAATCATGATCTGAACACAGTTCCTATGAAAAATGTCTAGAAGCTTAGTGGACCATAAACTCCACAAATCAACTGTTCAATAATGAAATGAAAAAAGCTGAGGCTACTTTAAGAATTCTGGATATCTGTCTTCAAATATCTGGATGGGTACCGAATGAAAGAGGAATTAGATTTGTTCTGTGTGGCCTCAAAGACAGCTGAGCTGAATCAATAAGGGGAACCTTCAAGGAGGCAGATTTTGGTTCCATGTAAGGAAAAAGTTCCTAACAACTAGTGCCATCCTAAAAAAAAACAACCTTCAAGCAAAGGCTGGATGACCACTTTGGGGAGATGCAGAGGGGTTATCTTGTTCAGTATAAGCCAGATGCTTTCTGAATTCTCTCTCAACATTTTCATTCCTATCCAGAGAGAATACCCCCTTAAGCTGAAGTAGCATACAAACCACTAGCCACAGTTCTACAATGTAATACTTGCTGGTAAGATACTGAGACAAAGTCACCTCATCAAGAAGTGGTCACATTTAACAGAAAAGAGCTAAGGAGCAAATTACCTGTGTGTCTTTTCTACTGCTTCATCCTCTAAACCATCTTCCAAAGTAGCTTCATGAATAAGCATAGTAGCGCCTTTCCCTAAGGAAAATAAGTTAACACGACCTAAATGCCTGTTATGAAAAGAGGAGAACCATCATTATTTTTACTTCCCTGGCTAGAGTAGTCTTTCTCTTTGGCACTGATGCCTCTGCATGTAGTAAGAGGCTCAGAGGTACTTAAAATAGGAGGCAAGGAGAATCCAATACTGATACTAAAGCACACGCTACTGTCATCAAGTTCCTGCATTCTCTTCCCCCTAGTAAAATATCAAACTAAACATTAAAAACAGAAGCAACTTCAACCAAATTTCTTACCTATGTGCAATTACTCACCCAACTGGACCAGAGCATCACATGGCATGGTATCACCAGAGTAGACTATCTTCCAGCCTGATTTGTGGATCAGTGCACAACCAAAAGCATTCTTACAGTGCTGAACCAAACAAGTCTGAAACTGAATGAAAAAAGATGAGGGGCTCTGCTGCCCCTACTACCTCACTTTTCTCCCTATGAACTAGCGGATTCTGTACCTCTTCCAAATCATATTTTTCTAGCAGTGAAGTAATCAATTTTGCAATCATGGGTTTGGAGACTTCAGTTCCTTTTTGGAGGCACTTGGCAGGGATCATACTATGTGGAGAAAAAAAAGGAAAAAAAAATTAAAGCTTCAGGCCTCACTCTAATAAGGTCAACATACAGACTTACTAAGAAATAAAATTATACACAAGTCATAGTCAGCAAAACAGGTAAGTTCACAGAAAACCATATGCAATAGGGACAGCACAATTAAGGCAAGGAAGGATTTGAATTCACAGCAGCTTGGAAAACAAAAAGTTCAAGTTCTCTCAAATTTTGTGACTTGTTCTAGGTTTGCACAGTGTCTGCTTTAAGGTTCTGATGCAACCATCAGATAAATGATTCCTGTTGCCAAGAGTAAGATACTCAAGAGCTCTACAGCATAGGTTTTTAATGTGGAGTCCACAAATATGTTTTTAAATACTTTGAGTAACTATATTTCAGCATCGGGGTGGCTAGGTGGTGCAGTGAATAAAGCACCAGCCCAGGAATCAGGAGGACCTGAGTTCAAATCCGGCATCAAACACTTGACACACTCACTAGCTGTTAAGTGACTTTGGACAAGTCACTTAACCCCAATTGCCCTCCAAAAAGCAAAAAACAACAACAACAACTATATTTCAGCATAACTGGTTTAATTTATAATCCTATCTATTTTAATTTATTCATTTAAAAATACTATTCTGAGAAAGGATTCATAGGCTTCATCAGCCTATCATGACACAAAAAATGAACAATTCTGGTTTTTCAAAGCCTCTTGAAAAGGAGTAGGTTAGAAGAATGGTAGGTGTCAGTGGATAAACAGGTGCTAATCACTCACTTGACAGCATCTAGAATCTCTTGGCAATGGGCATGGTACTGCTGCATCCATGTCATGACTTGAGTAGGCGCTATTAGTAACAATGGGCTGAATGGTTTTCCCACTGATGCCTGCAAAGCAAAACAGAAAAGGAGGTGATGGCATAGATGCATCTTCAGGAAAGCTCAATGGAAATGGAAGAAATGGGTGTTTCCTATGATTATATATATAAAATCAATGAATCTCAGGATGCCAGTAAAAAGACAGCTTAACTCACCAAAGCACGGTTTCTCTGCAACAGGATATTTAATAAGCCCTAGAAAATAAAAGGTAAAGATGGAGACAAGAAGGAAACCTTTTTTTAATTTTTCTCCTTCCCTTTAGAGTTCAATTTCTCTAGCACATGAGGATCCTATATAGGGATCCTCAAGCCCCTGAATTCTAAAGGGACAACTCTGAAGACAGCCTCATTTTAGCTTCGACTGGAATGCTAAGAAAAAGAAATGGTCTACTCATACACCAAATCCTCAATCCTCAGAGCTGAATGGATACCAGCTACATTCAAAAAACATCTGTGACAAAGTAAGACTTAAGAAAAGAATGCAAAAAGTTAAATCTAAATAAATTCTAATCCATTTGTTAATCACTAAACTATACCTAGGCGGAGATAAAAATGCAATAAAGACTTCTACAGCAATTCTCCAAGGTTATTACTAGAAAGAAAGGCAAAGAATGAAGGCCTCATTTCCAGTAAGAATGTAGAACTGGGGGGGGGAGGGGGAGGAAGAGAAGAAACAGGATTTCCTCAGGCCTCCCGCCTCCACCTCCTCCAATTCATGTAAAAAGTGACTCTGAACAAACTTTGGAGCTACAGAACCCACAAAATGACACGGAGAAGCTAAACTCCCACTGAAGACAGCCTGGAAGGCCAAGGGGAAGGGGCCAGTGTAGCACGCTGGGAGCCGGGCCCAGCCCTGCATGAGCGGGAGGTTTTAGCCTCAGGGTGGCCACAACCAGCCATTGACTGGAGGGACTTCAGCCACAGCAGCTGTGGCAGTTTCCAGAATTATCAACACATAGATGCTAAGAACAAAGTGAGAGGTCAGTGTAGTGTGGACTTTGGGACCTGGGAATTGGGGAGCATGGTCAGCCTTTGCCCCCAGGGTGAGAAGTGGCTGAGGTGCCCCAGCCGTGCAGCCGCCACATGGCTGCTTCAGAGCTCCTGGCCTGCAGATTATAGGGGGACCAAGCGACCAGTCTGAGGGGTAATCGCTCTTGCTTTAACCTGCTTGGATCTGGATTGCAGTCTAGGGTGGAAGTCCTGGGATTACACGACCAGTTTGCCAGAGCGTGGGGAGGCTTCAGAAGGCACCCAACTACAAGCTCCAGCATCTGAAAAAACCCCAGTGAGTGGGACACAGCTCCCCTCACTGGTAACAGAGTTCTACTGTGGCAAAAAGCCCAAAAGTCAAGTAATTGAGTGGCAACAAGCAAAAGAGGGAAGCAAGGCAAGCACAGTAATACGACATTGGACAAAAAGGATTGGGTCATGGAACAGGAGGAAGACAGCGAAGTCAGAACTCCTGCACCAGAAGCTTCCAAGAAAAGAACAAACTGCTTACAGGCCATAGAGAAGCTTAACAAGGATTTTGAAAACCAAATAAGAGAAGTGGAGGAAAAATTGGGAAGAGAAATGAGAATGATGCAAGAAAATTATAAAATGAGAGTCAACAACCTGAAGAAAATAACACCTTTAAAAAATAGACTGACACCCAGAAATAACTGGCCGTGTAACTTTGAGGAAGTTACTTAACCCCGATTGCTTTAAAAAAAAAAATAGACTAACTCCAACACTTCTAGGGTTGTATCCCAAAGAGATCATAGAAGTGGGAAAAAAGACCCATATGTACAAAAATATTTATAGAAGCTCTTTTTGTGGTGGCAAAGAACTGGAAATTAAGGGGGTGCCCATCAATTGGGGAATGGCTGAACAAGTTGTGGTATATGCATGTTATGGATTACTATTGTGCTATAAGAAACGAGGAGCAGATGGACTTCATATTTACCTGGAGAGGCTTATACGAACTGATGCTGAGTGAGAAGAGTAGAGACAGGAGGAATTTGTACATAATTACAGACACAACATATGTGTGACAACCAATTTGATAAACCGCACTCTTATCAGCAATCCAGAGTCATAAGTCAACCCCAAAAGACTCATGATGGAGAGAGATGTCTACATCCATAGAAAGAACTGAGTTTGAACCCAGATTGAAGCAAACTACCTGCTCTTTTTCTTTTTCTTGTTTGGTTTTGTATCCTCTTTTCCATTCTTCATTCCATCTGATACAATCCTTCTTCATAACCTGACTAATACCTAATGTGAAAGTATTTGCAGATACTATACTTGATTGTATGCCGCCATGGGGGAGGGGAGGTAAGGGGGGGCGGGAAAGAAAATCTGAAAATCCAGGAATTGTGGTAATGAATCTTGTAAACTAAAAGCAAACAAATTAATAAAGACAAAAAAAAAAAAATAGACTAACTCAAATGGCAAAAAAAAAGGCTCAAAAAGCCAATAAGGAGAAGAATGCCTTAAAAAGCCAAATTTGCCAGATGGAAAAAGAATCTCAAAAGTTCAATGAAGAGAATCATTCCTTCAGAATTAGATTGGAGCAAACGGAAGCTAGTGACTTTATGAGAAATCAAGATACTATTAAACAGATCCAAACAAATGAAAAAATAGGAGGAAATGTAAAATATCTCATTGGAAAAACCACTGACCTGGAAAATCGATCCAGGAGAGATAATTTAAAAATTATTGGACAACCTGAAAGCCATGATCAAAAAGAGAACCTAGAAATCATCCAAGAAATTCTCAAATATATATATATAAATTCTACATATATATGTCTATATAAGAGGGTATATGGGCATATGAATACATATGTATGTGCATATATGTGTACAGGTATACATATATAGACAGCGGGTACAGGACTAGTTGAATAGGAAGGGATGATACTTAAAAGGTGAAAGTAAGAGGTAAAAGAGGAATATAATATAATGACATAGGCAGAGATAGAATGGGTAAATTATCTCAAATAGAAGAGGCAAGGGAAAACTGTTACAATGGAGGGGAAGAACAGGAAGGCAAAAGGGAATGAATCAACCTTACTCTCAATGAATTTGATTTACGGAGGGAATGACGCACAGTAAATAGGGTATCTCACCCTACAGGAGAGTAGGGGGGAAGGGGATGAGAGGCGGGATGATGGAAGGGAGGGCAGGCTCAGGGGGAGGGAAGTTGGAAGCACCCACTTTTGAAAAGGGACGGATCAAAGTAGAGAATAGAACAAGTGGGGGGTGGGATGGAGGGAAATATAGTCAGTCTTTCACAATATATCCACTATGGAAATATTTTGCATAGCTACACATGTACAGCCTATATTGAACTGGTTATCTTCCCAGTAAGGGTAGGTGACAAGGGAGGTAGGGAAAGAATCTGGAATTCAAAGGTTTAAAATAAAGTGTTTTAAATATATATATATATATATATAAAATTATTATTATTTTATATGTAACTAGGAAATAAGATATACAGGCACTGGGGCACAGAGATCTACCATGCCCTACTGGAGAGCTGGAGGGGGGAAGACATAGGAGAAAGCAGATTGGGGGAGGGGATATTCAGTGGGATCACTGTTGTGGGGTAGTGGGGGTGGGTAGGGGAAAAATGGAGAGAAAATTTGTAACTCAAAATCTTGTGGAAATGAATGACATATAGTAAAAAATAAAATAAATAAACTACAAAAAAAAAGAATGTATAACACGGAAAATTTTTGCTTTGAACTAAGTGTATAAAGCAGTCACTTAGCTATCACAGAATGCCAACTATCTATGCCCAAAGTGTAGGCTGATCTCTCTTAGAGACATCACTCCCCAGATCATCCTGAAGAATGAAATTTTCCTTTAAGAATCTAAAAGAGGCACAGAATACTAAATTGCACTAGAAACTTGGAAGAGATAATGTCACAGCGAAAAAGGAAAGAAGGAACACTGAGTATATGGAATTAACAAAAAGATACAAAAGCTTCTTCCCAAGAAAAGGGAAGGGGAAATCAATCAATGAACTAACTAACGAAGCATCTATCATGCACTTCGTTATGTGACAGCAGAAAGTTTCTATTCTATTAGAAAGCAGTTGCTTATCCTCCAAGGAATAATGCATAGACCAACATGTTCTTCCAGGTGAGAGATTATACAGTAAAGGTCAGAGGAAGAAGAAAAGAGCAGAAATAACTGGTGAAGGAAACATATATCAGGATATGACAGAGAACTTCATAAAACTTATGAAAGCAGATGATTTAGTTCTAGTGATTCACAGGAACACAAATTATACTGCCTTAGAAAGCAATACTAAAGACTACAAGGTTGTCTTATGTAAAAAAAAGAAGAGCTCATGAAGGAAGAAAACAAATGTTTATTAAGCACCTACTATGTGCCAGACACAGTACTTAGTGCTTTACAAATATGTCATTTGACCCTTACAACAGCCCTGCAAGGTAGGTGCTTTTATTATCCTCATTTTACAAGTGAAGAAACTGAGGCAGAGAGCAGTTAAGTGACTTCTTCAGGATCACAAAGCTAGTAAGTGCCAGAGGCCAAAAATGAACTTGGGTCTTTCGTCCTGACTCAAGACCCAGTATTATATTCACTTTTCCATGCAGCTACCTCTAACCTAGAACAGATGGTGTTTTCATCATTGCTGCAGAACAAAGGCAAAAAATTCAGATGTACCTAATAAATTCAGGAAGTGAGCAGTTCTTCAAGAGAGTAGTTTCAGGAAAAAGGATTTTAATTTCTAAAGCACAGTTTTAAAAAAAGGAATGGCAGGCTCCTGGTCAGGGTATAGCTAATGGCAGGTAAAAAGGAATCTGTTTACTGTTTTGCAAATCTCATCAAAAGTGCTTTAAACTGAAAGGGAAGAGGGAAGATAAAAACTGCATAGTACATCCACCAAGTTAGTGAGATATCCTAGAATGAAGCTACAATGCAGGAGCAGTAACAACTGAGATGCTCAGTAGTTCACACACAACAAAATCCAAGAAGGAAGGTACAATACTACCAAAACTTTTGGTTTCAAATGTCTTATATGTCAATGCCCAAAACTTAGGCAACAAGCAAAAGGTACTAGGGGATCCAATGTAAAGAGACAAATTTGACCATACTGGTAACTCAAAGAGAATAAGAAAGATAAAAGAGGAGGCAGAGTAGCAGTTTACCTTAAGAAGGTATCCTGATATGAGAAAATCATGGAAATCATGGTAGAGAGCATTTTGGTGGGGAAAAAAAAAATGTTAGGAAGAACAGAATGGCTATCAAAAATAAGCCCTGAAAGACTAACCTAATTATTTTTTTGACAAGTTTATTAAGTTAACCAATCTATCACAAGAATCTATGCTTGACTATGCTATAAAGTGTTAATACTTTAATCAGTGACTAGGATAAAGACAGAGATGGTGTGTTTATCAAATTTACGAGTGGCACAAAGCTAGGAAGGGTAGCTGACAATCAATGACAGACGCAGGATAAAGAAAATATCTAACAGAATATTACACTGAAGTTAATAAAATGAAAATTAATAGGGATAACTGTACACTTGTACAGTTAGGATCAAAAAATTCATTTCACAACTTCAATGTGGGGGAGAGCTAGATAGCAATTTGTCTGAAAAAGATCTCGATATTTTAGTGAACCGTAAACTCAATATTACTTAACAATATGATATGGCAGTCAAGAAAACATTTTTGGACGCAATCAGAGTGGCACTATCTAGAAATAATGAGGTTATGAGAGTTCAAGGAGTAGGAGTATATTTTAGGAAGGACATTGATAAGCTGGAGAGGGACCATAGGAAGGTCCTTGAATTCATGTCATGGAAATATTAATAAAGGCTACTGGAAATATTTAGTGTCTACAGTGGAGAAAACTTAGAAAAAACATAATAGTTCTGTGCAAACTGAAAGGCTATAACATATAAACAAACTTACTATGCTTGGCCCCAGAGATAAGAAGAAGCAGCAAGAAGAAATTGAAAAGAAGCAAATCTAGGTCTGTTAGAGCTATCCTCAAAGGGAAATGATCTGCTTTGGAAGCAGTAGGTATTCCCTTACTAAAGGTCTTTAAGCAAAGACAACCTGTCAGGTATATTTTAAGAAGCAATTTTTGCTCTGGTAAAGCTTAGACTAGGTCCTTTCCAACTATGAGATACTATAAAAGAAACACAACAGCAAATGTTCACAAACAACACAGAGTCAAGAAAAAGAGGTCTTTTTCTAGGAAGAGTGGATGGGGAAAGAGTCCTAAGAAAGAATTTGTATTGAGGGGAAAAAATAATATGGACACAAAATTGAAAAGTAAGTTACAACAAAAAGGCTCCTGAACCAGTGAACAGAAGGCTTGGTTCTAGATTGGTACTCACTGTATGGTGATCTGCATGGATGTGGGACACAAATACAGCAGCAATGTTAATGAGGATTCTATCCACTTCATCCCCATAATGGCGGCAGAGTTGCCCAAAGGTGCCTTCCCCACAATCCAGTAACAGAGACTGGTCAGAGCTGCCAAGAAGAATACCACAAGGTTTGGGACCAACAGAAAAAAAAATGTTAATGAGTAAATTTTTCTTAAGAAGGTAGTTCTGTAGAGCAGCCCAATTGCCCTGCCTTCCTCCCTCCAAAAAGAAAAAAAAAAAAAAAAAAAAAAAAAAAGTAGAACTGTGCTCTAAGGTTTAAATGAGTAAATTTTTCTTAAGAAGGTAGTACTGTAGGGTGGCTAGTTGGCGCAGTGAGTAGAGCACCGGCCCTGGAGTCATGAATACTTGAGTTCAAATCCGGCCTCAGACACTTAATACTTACTAGCTGTGTGACCTTGGACAAGTCACTTAACCCCAATTGCCCTGCCTTCCCCCCTCCAAAAAGCAAAAAAAAAAAAAAAGAAAAAAGAAAAGAAAAGAAAGGTAGAACTGTGCTCTAAGGTTTAAATAAAAACTGAACTGTGCTCTAAGGTTTAAATAAAAACTAAGTGGGGCAGGCTACACACTATCTTATTAAACCATAAATTAAAATTATCTGTGTTGTATTTTTTATTTATTTTGTTAAACAATTTGCAATTACATCTTAATGTAGTTTGGGCAACACTTTGAACTTTGGTGGCCTGGGGTGTGTTTGGCACCCCTAATAGAGGACTACCCTTGTTTTAGAAACATGAGGATCCCAGAACAATGTTCTTTAAATATCTTTTATCTTTATTTACTACATAGAAAAGTTGTGAGGATTCCTTTTAATAATTATCAATAGTTCATATTTATGTGTGCTTCAAGATTTGCAAAGCATTTTATATATTATTTCATTTGTTCAAGATAATCATAGTAGGGGCAGCTAGGTGGCACAGTGAGTGAATAGAGCACCAGCCCTGGAGTCTGGAGGACCTGAGTTCAAATCCGGCCTCAGACATGTAACAAAAACTAGTTGTGTGACCTTGGGCAAGTCACTTAACCCCAACTGCCCTCCAAAAAAAAAAGGCCAAAAAACAAAAAAAAGATAGTGGTCCCCAAATGAAACAGCATGAGAAAAAAGACACAGAGTCTATAGAGGTTACCTTTAGATATATTCCCTCTTCAAGTTTCTAATAAACATTAAATTTTATTCAAACATTTAAGTGCCTACTATGTACCAGGCACTAAGAACTGATATTACAAAGAAAAGCAAAAGCATCTCCGCCTTCAAGGAACTTACAATCCAATGGGGGAGATAAGATGTAAATGCTTATGTGCAAATAAAAAATAAACTGGATAAAGTTTAGATAATTTTGCAGCGAAGGCACCAGCCTTTCTATGGCCTAGGAGAGAAAGATAATAAATTAGGTGGAGTATGTTACATGCTGACCCCAAGAAAACAAGAAACATTTTATGGGACACTTGACCCTCTTGCCTTACAGTTATGAAGAAAAACACCATGAATGTAACTGACGCTTATGTACATCTTCTCTTAAGACTGAAGAGGAAGAAAAAAAAATTCTACAAAGGATTTTGTAACATTCTCCAAATCAAAACATATACCCTGATAATCAGAAATTTCCATGCAAAAGGTAGACACAGAAAAAAAATGGCAAAAAAAACCTTTTGGAAAATATGACTCAGGATTAAGAATTTAAAAAGAACAAAGATTAGAACACTCAAAAATCTTATACTTACAAAACACAAACTCCTTTCTTTAAGGAAATAAATCAGTACCCAACAACATTACAGAAACTGAAAGTGATTATTTTATCAAGCTAGAAATAACTGATTCATCATTTGAGAGTCATTTTCTAAATTAGTCAATAAACATTTATTAAATACCTACTATGCACCAGATACTGTGCTAAACACTTTACCATTATTATGCCATTTGAGCTTCACAAAAACTCTACAATTCTACAAAACTCTACTATTCCCATTTTACAGATGAGGAAATTGAGGCAAACAGAGTGGTCTGTCCAGGATCATGCAATTAATAGCAATTAAGTGTCTGAGACTGGATTTGAACTCACGTCTTTCTGACTCCAGCACCAGCACTCTAGCCACTGTGCCACCTAACTATTATACCAAGTTTCCTGACTGATTAATACACTACTATTTCACCAGCACCCTGTGAAGTAGACTACCAAAAATAGTCCTATTTTTTTGAATGAGAAAACAAGCTCACAGTGATAAATTATTTGCTCAAAGGAAAATGCTGGAACTGAAATTTGAACCCAGATCTTTTAAGTACAAGTCCAGAGCTTTCTATGATGTTGCACTTGCCTTTTACTATTGATATGTCCTCTTACTTTTAAAGACAGAAGAATGGAATACTTGGCATTTAACAAAGGGGCTAGTTTTTGTTCTACAAAAGAATCTTCTCTGCAGTGCCACTAAATTTTGTCTTAGGAAATCCTGCCTAAGGCCTTCAATGCAAACAGTATTGAGTGCTATCGCCAAGCAGCTATTTTTAGTATATCTTAGAATTAAATGGAGAATAAGTAATGCAAAATTCTTAGAAAACAGAAAATACATGCATTCTTGATATGGATAATCTACAAGATAGATTTTCTGCATTATGGGTTGTCATGTCAAAGAATACTCACACAAGAAAAGTGGCCACTTTCCTTCTTGTGGGTTCTGTCCCAAATAACTATATTTGTGGTTAAATTTCCTAGTCATTTGAAGGATATCAGCACATGCTCCACTAACTTTGTTTAAGAAAGTATTGTTTAAAAAAATGTACCTAACCATATTATATCATGTTGAAAAAAGGTTGAGAGGCGGCTAGGTGGCATAGTGAATAGAGCACCAGCCCTGGAGTCAGGAGGACCTGAGTTCAAATCCAGCCTCAGACACTTAACACTAGCCATGTGACCCTGGGCAAGGCACTTAACCCCAACTGACCTGCCTTCCTCCCCTCCAAAAATAAATAAATAAATAAATAAGGTTTGAGATTTTTAAAAAAATTTGAAAAAAATTATATTCAATAACTACACTATTGATGAAGGGACCAATAATGAAGCTTCAAGATAAGGAAAAAATATTAAGCTTTCCCTCCCTACTCCCCATGAGGGGATATTTTTCACAGTTCCCAAAGTCAGGTATATGGAATATACAATGATAATACCTAAACATTTAACAATAACAGATGAACTAATAGCCATGGCATCATATTAAAGCCCTAATGGGGAAGAAGGAACAATGAAAACAATTGACCTGGTCTGTACTGTGCAATGATTAGGAATCCCTTCAGGCCCAATATTCATCACTGAGGGTTTTGGAGCCTCTTCTACCAAAGAAATTAAAAGGTGAAAAAATTCCTCAATATTCCAAAACAATACCTTATATTCACAAGTGTGGAACTGACGTTTCGGATCTTCATTGGAATGGCAGATCCAGTACCAAGGAAGATAACTTCTGGATACTGGATTCCTTTCCCTGTTTAAAAGTACAAGGAAAATGTCCCATTTTCCCTAATAGTTACACAATATTCAGCCCTAATCCACAACAGTAGCCTCAAAACCAACTGAGATAGCACACCTCAAAAAAATCAAACTCACAAGTCAAGTTCAGGGTAAAGAGAAAGAATGAGAGTTTCCTAAACTCAGAACTGGTTTTAGTTATTCAATGTAGGAGAAACTAGGGGTTCTAACACAATAATCCCATAACTGATTATTGTCTTTCTATCTTTGTTTTAAAAACAAAGACAGTTCAGAATGATAACCACATAGAATGTTTTTTTCTCATGGCCAAAGAGGCAATATATGAGAAATGTAACAGTCAAAGACTTTAGTTACCTGTGAAATTATACAAGCAAACTGTCACACTACTACTACTACCAGAAATAGTACTTTTTTTCTCCTAAATGTAAAAACAACTTCTGTGTAGCTTATTAAAATCTGCTATCAATCATCATTTTATACATGACCAAACTACTTAGGTCATGACTATTTTTTTAAATTAAAAACCAAACATATTTATCATTGTAGAATAAAATTTTCACAAAACACAAATGTAAAAAGTTTAATAAAGAGTTTTAAGATTTCCAAGTTGCTGCAAGAAAATCATGAATTGACAATAATTAGAAGCCTGAACCTTTCAAAAAGTAGGAAAAAAAGCCCCATATCCAACAATTAAAAAAAAACCCTAACACCTGATAAACTATTGTAGTCTTAATATCTGGGCAAGATAAGGAGACAAAGTTTTTTTTTTTTTTTTAAGTGTTGGAAAAAGAATCAGGAGCCTGGGTCTGATTACCAGATCTGCCACTAGAACTGATCTATGGCATGGAACCTCCCTCCTTTAAGTCTGTTTTCAAATCTGTACAATGAAAAACTTCAGAAAAGATAAATCTCTTAAAAAAAAAAAACAAACTCCCATTTCTGACAATTTATGACTATATGATTTTTAATAGGTAGAACTTGCTAAGTCAAAAGTCCTCATTTTTTGTAAGAGGAAATTGAGGCCCAGAGAGGGGAAATGTCTAAGTTCTTATAATCACTTCCATGTAGAGTTAGGACAAGAAGTTAATGCTTTCTAATGTTACCCAGAATCATTTCATTCAGTGAAAATAGATCAAATATCTAGTTAACTTGATAGACAGGAAAACTGGACTATTTAGATCCAAACTCAAATACAATGAATTATCTAATCTATCCACCCGACCATCCTAGGCAATCAACAAGGTACCAACAAAATCTTTACTCTGTAAAGACTTTTAAAGATACTTATAGAATGTAAATTAAGATGAAAGCTTCTATTTACCTAATAGTGTTGCGCTGTCCAGCATGTTTTCCTTATACTCCTGCACCTTTTCCTGAAAATTAGGTAAATCCAGAGCCTCAGTCACAAATTCATCAAGGTTGCAAGTAATACAGGAATCCCTGGAGAAGGAAAAACAAATTCATTTTAGCTAACGGGGGTGAGATGAGGGGACGGAGGGGTAGGATGGGCTAGCTGGCAATGACAATTCTTATGTCTGGAAAGACTGGCTTGACAATAATCTATAGAAAACTTTCTAATCTGGAGTTTGACCAAATTACTACAGTTAAGAAATAATCTCTTTATGCTGTTCTTTGGAATATCTCTCATCTAAAAGAAAAGCGGTGGAACAACTCTCTTTACAGCTTTGAACCTGCGAAACTACTTCTAACATTCTCCAAGTTTTCCAGGGCTTTGGCCAGGTAAGCCTATTTCACTTGACACAGCAAAGTGACATGAACACAAATCACCTCTACATCAAGCCCCCAAAAAGGATCATTCAGTCAGCTCTTCAAGACCTCTAGTAAAGGGGAATTTCCATTTTTGGATAGTTATAATTATTAGGATATTTTTCCTTCCAGCAAGCAGAAATCTGTCTCTCTTCAACTTCTAACCTTCATCCTAGTTCTGCCCCTATGGGGCCAATTAAAATCCCTTCTTCACATTAGTTTTTCAAATATTCCTCATGTTATGACAGAATTTAGAGTAAGAAAATACTGAAGAGATCCTCTAGTCCAAAATTAGAAACTAAGGCCAGAGAGTTAAAAAGATTTGCCCATTTGATAGAGATTTTAAGAATCTGAGCTGGGCTCTGAATCTAGGTCCTCACTTAAAATTCAGTGTTCTTCGCACTCTCTGGAGACAACTATCATGTCTTTCATTAAGTCTTACTAAGTCTTCTCTTATCTAGCCTAAATATCCCCTAGTCCCTTCAAAGTAACAATATAGTATTATCTCCAGGGTTATTCCCCATACTGTTCACCTTCCTCTGAATATTCTGTAGTATAACATCTTTTCTAAAATGAGTCATCTGGAACTAAACACAAGGTAAAGTCTAAACAAGATCAGAGTATAATAAGGCTAAGACCTCCTGAACAACCTGCCTCTCTTTCTGTATTATAAATTTTTATTAGCTATTTTGGTTACCACAGAATACTCTTAATTCAAAGTCCTCACATTTTTTTTCATCCTGCAGGAAAAGCTTACCATATTTTATATTTTCAAAGCTGACAAACTGAATTAAAGAGTAGGAATTTACATTCTCAATTTCAGCTTATCAGTTTCAGTTGCAAAGGTAGTATGAAGTAGTAGATAGGGAACTGGCCTTAAAGTCTGTAAGACTTGTATTAAAAGCCTGCCTCTGATAAATACTCGCTGTATCACCCTGGGCAAGTCACAACCTCTAGCACTCTCTAAGTTAAATGTTAGAGTTGAGTTGCTCAGTTATCTCTAAGTTATGTCTAAGATGATAAGTTGTAAAGATGATGCCAACCTAAATTGGCAGAAAGATTTTTCCTCCATAAAGTTTCCTATACTAATCAATTCATACATCAAGTCCCTAATCCTACCCCTAGCTTCAGTGGGTGTGCCACCAACATATTCCTTATCTGTAGCACATCTTTCAGGGTCATGACAATAAGATTCTTCTTGTACTCAAGCTCATGCTTAGAGGATACAAAAAGGAACAAATCAGACTGCCTTAGTGAATGTTAAGTTCTTTCAGTAACTTCAGGGACCATGAACCACTCCCCACACCAACACCATCAATGGAAACAATCCAACTACTCAGAGGCCTTCTCTTAATTACCTGAAAGGCAAAGTCATTTGTCTGTACTCTTAAAACATCCCAAGAAGAGGAAAATATGAAAAGGGAAACTATTCTAAAAAAGACCAAACTATTATGTAGAATATCAAATGGCAGGATTCAAAGATCTACGGCCTCAAACCATATGGTTTCAATGGTCTCCAACTCTCCACTCAAAGTTATGCAGTATGATGAGTCCAGAATCACATACCTCTGCCAATGGAGTTTGGGTCTCAGCTGGTACTTCAGAAGGCACTCACCACGGATTACAGGCAGGGAGAAAGTAGCCAGATCCTCCTAAAAAAGATAAAGATATAGAATAAGGAAAAGAAAACCCTCAGATCACCAATTAAGAGAGAATAATCATAGAATAGCCATTCTACCTTGCAATTATAGCTGGTAAGCTGGGGAAATATATCTGAGTCAATGAGGTTGAGTTGAGTTTGAATCTTAAGGCTACGGAGATTGTGTACAGAAGCACAATTCTCATTCAAGATCAGATGCTGAGTAGAAGGGCCAAACCTGGAAACGAAAATGAAGGTGTAATTAAGGGTAACCTCATAGATTAGATGGAATCAAAGTGGAATGGGAAGCCAAGAATACGAAGGAAAAGGTATAACCAGAGAAAAGAAGACAGAGCAGAGAGTAAAAGAGTATGTTCAGGAAGGGAAATAAGAGGAGGAAGATGAGATCAGAAGGAACAGAGCAGAATAAGAACATAAAAGGGGATGAGAAAAATAGATAAGGAGTTAAAGAACAATCAAAGAACAATGAAGCAGGAGTCCAAAGCACTAGGTGACTTTAGTTACTCTTGCTTCAATTTCACTGTTAATTTTAATAATTTCTGACTCAAGGAGCTCATGGTATTTAATTCAAAATAAGTCTGAAATAACAGTAGTCAGGAGGATGTTTCTAAAATTAATAGATACCATAAACCAAATATATATCAATATTCTATTATGGTAGAAGGCATTTGCATTAGAGTTGGCACTACTAGGATGGGGGATTAGGGTTCCTTCAGGGCATTTCTATAGGGAGACGGGCAACACATACCCAAATGCCAAGTGGTAAAAAAGAAACTTTTTTAAAACTTTTACCAGAGTTCAAGAGTGAACCAAAGGCCAGATTTCATAAAAGAACTAAGATTTGAAGGAAGGTTAGGAATTAGATGAATCATAAAATCTCAAAATCAGAAAGGGACTTTATGTCTAGTCCAGCCTGCACCTGAATAGGACCTTTTCCAACATCCCCAACTGGTCATCTCAACTCTTTCACTGATAAAGAAGAACCCATGTCTTTATTCACTTCTAATTTTTAGGAAAAGAATGAAGAGAATGAAGACAAGGAGAGAGGGAACAGGAGCGCAAGCTTGTATTTTATGTAAGCTGATTTGGTCTCTTTTCAAGGGGCAGGTTAGTCATTTTCATAAGGCTCTGATTTACTTTCTGCCTGAGGCATACACGGTCCAGCTTAAGGGTAGTCGGGTCACAGATTTTCAGCAGGGTTCCAATTGCTCCACAGGGAACAATTTAGCAGGGTCTGGTGAAGGCAGAGGCAGAGTGGGGTTGCTATTCTATGTTAGTAACATTCTATCTTTTTTTTTTTTTAACACTTTAGGAATTCCTTTTATTCCTTATCACCAGTAAAGTTGTTTTATTTACATTTTATGATTCTCAATTCTACTACTACATTCTAGACCTAGACCCAAACCAATGCATGTGCCTGAGCTAAGACCTGGCCCAATATTTTGGTGTAGTCAGCAGGGGTTGTCTGCAGTGGTTCCATGGTTAATTTTTTAAATAGGGGAAAGGTGATGTGAAGACAGGGAACTATGGCTGAAGTGCTGGCTAAATATAGGATCATAAGATCCTACGGTAAGAACAATCTTTGGAGGATGTGTGGTGCCTTTCCAGTAGTAAAATGAGGAAGCTCTCATACACATTGTGAGGTCAGTGGGAGGGATGCTTATAGAGCTTGATAAAGAATGTATAAATAAGAAGACAAAATCAAGTATGCCTTGGCTCTTATATCGCAAAGCTTTGAAAAAAGCTGACCTGCCAACACAAGGAAAATAAAGATAGAGTATATTTCTATATCAAGCAACTTGAGGCTTATAATCTTAAACTATGACTTGGCAAGGTTGGAGTCAAGATGGTGAACAATTAGAATTGCCTCAGTGAACCAACTCCTCAAAGATCAAGAAAATGTACCAGACTGAATTCTCATCAAGCAATTCAAAGAAAAATCACAGTGAGTTATTCTTCCAGTTCAAGGAAGCTTACAGAAATGGAGAGGTCTGGAGATGTGGTCTGGCCAGGAGAGCACCACACAGAACATTTCAGTGCTCAGCAACTGAAAGAGATCCTGGGCACCAAGGTAGAAAGAGAACTCAAGGGGTTCCTCAAGTAGTACAAGGTACAGGAATATATACCATTTGATACTTATGTCATGCACTATCCAGCTCCCTAATGAGGTATTTGTTGCATACTCTGTAAGGAAATAGTTCTGGAAACAAAGAATAGTTGCATGGCTCTGAAGCAGAATAGGGTCTTGAGCCTAGTCAACAGTTTAGGGTGTAAGTCTGCAGTGGAATACCCAGGGCAGATATCTCAGACCAAAGGGAAGCTTACAATTCAGTAGCTCTGAAGCTACAGAGCCTCCCAGAAGACTGAGTAGCTGATTCCATGTAATGGCAAGCAAACAAGTACTTAGAGCCTTGTATCAGTTGAGCCTTTCCCGTGATTATATCAAGTCTTTGTTAAGAAACAGAATTTGTGAAACCCACAGTGGGAGGGACTTGCCAAAGACAGGAACAGGAAGGACACAAGAGGTGGGTGGACCAAGGAGGAGCTAATGACCAAATAAAAAGCTGAGCACAAGCTGGGAGAGAGCAGAATTGAGAAGGGAACACTTGTGGTGGCAGAGTCGAGAAGGAGAAAACTTGTGGTATCCCGGCACTCTGTTGTCTGTTCTGTCTGTGTTGATTTGTGTTTGTAATACCTTGTACAGAAGCCCTGGAACCTTACTGGAAGCCCTGAAAGAGGATACAGAAGTCCTGGAGGAGGGTTTCAGAGGCCCTGGGACTATACTGACAATTTGTGTTGAGTTCTCAGACTTTGTTTGTGGGTTTATGTTGATTTCACAGACAGAAAGTGAATTGATGATGGGGCAGGCAATGTGTATAAGGGTTGTTTTGGCTCTGTTAAGCTTTGGCTTCCCAGGAACAGAAACTGTGAAGGACTTGAGGTGGACTGGACAGTGTGAGCTTCAATATGGAACAGGAACCAGACAAGGAACTGGAGGAGGAGCTGGACAAGGAGCTGTGAACTGCCTACTTTTCAATCCAGGTGACAGTTGGGTAGACTCAGGCAGGAGCTGGACCCATGGAAGAAGAACCACAGAATCTGGGAGACAGCCTCAAGTCAAGACAAAAAGACCTCTCTTTGGGTACTTAATGCTGACTGAGAAGATCATGATTTACTGTGGCCCAAGGGTGGGAGAACTTTGTACTTTGTACCTTATACCTCTTAAGGATGATTGAAAACTCATCTCCAATCAAGAAGAAAGACTTTTTGACTGAGAGATTAAGACAACGTGACCTAGGGGCAGAGAACTCTGTGTCCCTTAAAGAGGCTTGCTCCTTAAGGATGACTGAGTTAAGCACTTAGTGAATGATAAGATCTTTTGCTTAAAACTATATGGCCATTTTGGTGAGAACTATGTGGCCACTTCAGTGATAAATTGTCATGTTATAATATTGTGAATGCTGTACTTTGGTTTCAGTGAATGTTTTGTCTTAAATTTATTACTGAATAGAGAGTTCACTATACTGTGTGATCAGAACCTTAAAGCTGTTCACAGCAGCAGTCTTCTGGAAAGCTGCTCATGCTTGGCTTTACAGTCCAGCAGTAGTCTACTAAAACTCCCCCAAAGGGACAAGACAACAGAACAAAACCTGAGTTAGGAACTTGCAGAGATCAGGCCCAAGAGGTGAGCAGTGAACAGACTTTGGTCCAGATCACATCACTTGGAGTGCTCTGAAAAGTTACAAGCCTTCAGCCTAAGCAATGAATGCAGCAGAAAGAGGTAAAAGTATGGAAGCTAAGGACAGACATTCTCCCTAGAAGTATGCAGAGCCCATAATTAACCAATTCAAGATCAAGAATTCACAAGAGATTACAGGAAACCCATATACTAGCATGGGTGTAGGACCAGGAACCATTTAGAAACTCCATTCGCCATTACTCAGTTCCAGATCATAGAACAAGAGTGCAAAGAAGTACTTGCTGTCTGAAGGGAGCATGAATACCCTACCTGTATATGGATTACAGTAACAGAAAAGAAAGTTGTGATAGTGAGAAAACAAGGGCCCTACCTGAGTTAGGACTACTACAGAGAGCAGGAAAGGAGTAACCACACTTCCCCCCAGATGAGAAAGATCTTCTCTTCACCTTGGAAGCACTGAAAACTTACAGACTTCTAAGAATTAACTGTGAAAAAAGCAGAGAAAAAAGGCCTGAAGCTTTGAGACCATGTTTCCTCCACACTACTGGGGAAAGCAGAGTCTAAGAGGCTGGGAAAAAAAGCAAACAACTCAAAAAGGACATGGTCATAAAAAAATAATCTGGTGACAGGGAAGCTCAAGACAAAAACTTAGAAGACTAGGTGAAAACACTGACAAGCAAAGCCTCAGGGGGAAAAAATGCAGATTAGACAGAAAGCCAAGAAGAATTCATAGAAGAGCTAAAGAAGTTTTAAAAAGAATCCCCTTCCCCCCCAAAAAAAATAAACAGCTCAGCTGAGTCCTATCCCAGATCAGGGACTCCCTAGGTCTTCAATCCCAGTTCAGAGATCCCTTGTGAATCCCCCAACTCTGAGAACCTCTCCCTCTGACCCCATTAACCCCTCTCATCTCAAATCAGGTTACCAAATAAAGGTGCTGACCAACAATAAAATGCTGAAATTTATTAGCTTTGTGATCTTAAACAAGTTATCTTATTTCTGTTTGCCTCAGTTTCCAGATCTGTAAAGAAGAAAATAACATTGGTACCCATCCTCCCTTGCTGTGAATAGCAAAGTGATGATTGTGGAGGGCTTAAACCCAGTGACTGGCATATGGTAAACAGTATATAGGGGTGGCTAAGTGGCACAGCAGATAAGAGTGCCAGGTCTGGAGTCAGGAAGATTGCTCTTCCTAACTCAAATCCAGCCTCAGACACTTACTAGCTATATGACCCTGGGCAAGACACTGAACCCTGTCTGCCTCAGTTTCCTCATCTGTAAAATGAGCTGAAGAAGGAAATGGCAAATTACTCCAGAACCTTTCCCAAGAAAACCCCACATGACATCACGGGGTTGGACACAACTGAAATGACTGAACAACAAAAGCACTATAAAAATGTTCACTAATTTTTTTTTCCTTGAATTGCACACTGGGTTTAAATGTGATTAGTATAAAAGGCCAGGGGAATATGATTAATGATTTTCCATATAAGACAATCTGGAAATGCATTTGGCTGAATTTACATCATCAGACTGGTAATAAGCTTTGTTTCATGTTTTAAATACATGATATACTGTAGTTATTATTGTATTTCTAAATTCTTTTATATTGTGAAATTTGGGAAATCATGGCATCAGAAATGCTGCTAAAAAACAATTTTACAAAAATCTGGATGCTGTTAGATTACAAATTGAATTTTTAAAGTAACATGGTAAAAATAGATATTTGACAGCTTATTTATTTTTTAATTTTTTTTTTTTTTTGCGGGGGGAAGGCAATCAGGGTTAAGTGACTTGCCCAGGATCACAGCTAATAAGTGTCTGAGGCCACATTCGAACTCAGGTCCTGATTCCAGGGCCAGTGCTCTATCCACTTTAATTAAGTTAGATATGATAGACCTCTGGGTCTATCGTATGGGAATAGAAAGGAGTAGTATATACCTTCTTAGCTATATGTGGCAAATTCAAAAATTGACCATGTATTAGGGCATAAAAACCTCACAAATAAATACAAAAAATAAAAACTATTACATGTACCCTTTTCTAAACATAATAAATAAAAATTACATTTAATAAAGGGCTTTGGAAGCATACATTAAAAATTAATTGGAGGGAAGTAGCCAAAATGATGGAGATGTGGCAAATTTTCCCAAATCCCCCCTCCAAATGACTTTAAAATAATACCTGAAACCAAGTTCTGAATCAACAGAAACAACAAAACACCAGGGTGAGACATTTTTCCAGCCTAACACAATTTGGGAGGTCTGCAGAAGTCTATGGCATTGGGGGGAAGGGCGGGAACCTAACTGTAACACACACAATTCAAAACATACATAATCCAAGGCAGCAGCAGAAACAGAGGTGCCTCTCGAAGTGGCAGTGACAGTGGTTGCAGGAACTTTGGGAGCTTTCAGCCCACAGACTGTAATGGACAACTGATGAGAAAGAGATTACAAGGAACCTATTGCTGGCACTGACTACCAACACTATTACCCACAGCAGTTATGGGCTACAGCGCCAGGGCTTGAGGTGAGCACATGCAGTCAGTCACAAGGGAACAGAGCACCTGTTTACAATTCCAAGGCAGAAAGAAGCACTGGTGCCTGAGGCTGTAGAAGAGCAGAGGATCCAAGGGGCCAAGAGGAATGCCTGGTGCACTCTGTAGATAAGTAGGAACTCTTCCTGGGTAAAGACCAGAGGAGCAGTGACCACACCTCTCCCAGGATTTTGCCACCTTTGAAGCACCAAATGCTTGCAAACCACAGAACTAGCTCTGAAAACAGCAGTAGAAAAAAGCCTGAAACTAGACACGGTAGATCCCAACCCCAAGGTGAGTGGAGCCCAACTTCAACATAAAATTCAAAGTGAAGAAATAAGTTTGAAAAATGAGCAAACAACAACAAAAAACTTGATTATAAAAAGTAGGGAAGACCAAAATACAAACTCAGAAGAAGACAATAATATAAAAAGAGCTACAACCAAAGCCTCAAATAAAAATGCTAACTGGACCCAAGCCTAACAAGAATGCCTGAAATAGTTAAAGAAAAGAGTGGTAAAGGAAAAATTGGAAAAGAAATGAGACTGACACAAGAAAATAATGAAAGGGGAATTAACAAATGGAAGCAAAAAATACTGAAGATAACACCTTAAAAAACAGAATTGGCCAAGCTCACTAAAGAAAATACTTCCTTAAAAATTAGTATTAAGCAAGCAGAAGGTAATGACTACATAAAACATTTTAAAAATGTTATAATACATATACAATAAACTATAAATAATAAGATAAACTATAAATATAATAAGAAATTTAAAAGTCAAAAGAATGAAAAACTAGAAGAAAATGTGAAACATCTCACTGGAAAAACAACTGACCTAGAATATGGATTGAGAGATAATTCAAGAATGAACTACCTGAAAACCACGATAAAAAAAAAATTTAAAAGAGTCTAGATACCACATTTCAAGCAATTATAAAGGAAAACTGCCCCCAAAATCTTACATCTAAAAAGGTAAGATAGGAATTGCAAGAATTCATAGATCACCTCCTGAAAGATAACCCCAAAATGAAAACTCCCAGCAACATTATGACCAAATTTCAGAGCTCCCAGGTCAAGGAGAAAAATCCTTTAAGCAGCCAAAAAGAAACCATTCAAATATGCTAGAATCACAGTCAGGATCACACAAGATTTAGCAGCTTCCACATTAAAACAGGGCATGGAACATGATATTCCAAGAAACAAAGGAGGTAGGATCATAACCAAGAAAAATCTACTCAGCAAAATAGAGTATAAACCTTTAAGGGAAAAAATGGAAATCTAATGAAATAGAGGAATTTCCAATGAAAAGAGCAGAGCAGAATAGAAAATATAACATTCAAACAGAAAATTCAAGAGCAGCATAAAAAAGCTAAACATGAAATATCAATCATAAGAGATTCAAGATGAAACATATTAACTACTAAGAACTTCACCATAATTAGAACAGTCAATAGGAATCTACATAGAGAGAGGGAAAGTATGGCTTGATTACGCTGGGATGATAGACAAAAAAAAACAGGAAGAAAGGATGAAAAAAATGCACTGGGGGAAAGGAGAAAACAGAGGTAAAATTCTCTCACATAGAAGCTGTATGCAAAGAAGAGCTTTTATAGTGGAGGGGGAAATGGGGTCAGAGGTGGCAGGTAATGCTTGAACCTTACTCTCATCTGAATTGGTTCCAAGAGGGAGTTGGGCATAGAAATCTCTGTTAATCAACAGGGAAATAGGAGAAGAAGGAAATAGGAAATATGGGTTGGGGGGCAGGGGGAGAGAGTTGATAAATGGGAGGGTGGATTAAGAGAGGCAGCAGTCAAAAGCACAATATACTTTTCAGGATGGACAGGATAAAAAGAGAATGGATAAACAGAAGAAAATAGAATGGAGGGAAATACACAATAATCCTAACTGAATATGAATAGGATGAGTTCAGGCACAAAACAGAAGCAGATAGCATAACAGGTTAGAAACCCAAATCCAACAATATGTTGTTTACAAGAAACACTCTTGAAACAGAAAGACACCTACCAAGTTAAAATAATGGTCTCAGACGAAGTAAAAAAGGCAAGGGTTACCATCATAATTGCAAAGCAAAGCAAAAATAGACCTAATTAAAAGAGATAATCAGGGAAACTATTGTTGCAAATAAACTCCCAAGCAACAGAGTTTCCAGGTAATCATTATTAAATAATTAAACTTATTATTCAATTAATCAATCAGGCTAGCTAATAATCAATAAGTTTATGGCCAGTTAGTGGTTTCTCTTGATAACCAAAAAAGCCAAGGAAGACTGAAACACCTTAAGTCAGGTGTGTACCACCTTCTGATAGGGAACTCCCCTAACAAATAAAACTCAAACCCCAACTGGTGGACATTTAATGAGCAGATGGGCTAAAAATCTTCTGAACATGGCTTGATCACAAGAATCAGCAGCCTCCAGCAATCTGGGTAGGGGAAATGATGTCCATCTGGACCTTTCCAGCTAGTTTTCTCCTTGATGTGCTGGGTCACCCTAAACTCTAATGAAAGGGATCAAGGACAGGCGTTCCATCTCCCAGCAAAAGGTTCACCCCAAATGAATTCTGTTTATACTCTAAAAAGAAATCAGGTATCCCAGTTGGATGGGGTCCTACCCAACTTAGTTAACCAACATGTGCCTCAAAGTCAAGGAGTAATCATATCACTCAGTCATGCCTGTCAGAGACAGAATGACCTTTTCAGGAATGGGGTCTTAGAAACAGGAAGAAAAAGATGGATCAAAAGTTAATTATTATTAATAACAATATTAATATTAATATCATTTATTAATATTAATTTATCTCACATTTTACTTAAAGGTACCACAAAGACCGATGTAAAAATTTTTAGAGTAGTTTCTCCAATAAAGGTTTCTTTTATCAAATATTTATAAGTAAGAGTCATTTCTCAACCAATAAATAGTCAAAGGATAGGAAGAGACAGTTTTCAGAAGAAATAAAAGCTATCTAGAATCATATAAAAATGCTCTAAATTATTACTGAGTAGAGAAATGCAAATTAAAAAAAAAATCAAAACATCACCTCCCTCCCGGCAATCAGAAATGGTCTCATACCAATAAGATGGGAGCTCTCCACCAGGGACCCATGCTTGGTCTGTATTGTTATGTGCAACTCATTGTGATGTAGCACACTCATCAACTCTGCAGATGACACAATGCTGAAAGTATAGTTCACACAATGGATAAAGTCAGGAAACACAAAGATCTTAGGTTAGGCTAGAAAACTGGGCTAAGTCCAGTAAGGTAAAGGGTAAAGGTAAAATCTTTCACATTAAAAAAATTCACAAGAGTATGATGAGGGAAGCAACATTTGTTCTGAAAAAGATCTAGGTTTTAGTTGACCACAAGCTCAATAAATTAGCAGCCAAAAAGCTAATGTAATTTGGGGTGATCATCTCACTGTACTGACATATTGTGTTCAATTCCAAGGACCATGATTTAAGGGGAGGATAAGCTAAAAAGCGTCCAGAGGAGAACCATCAGAATAATGAATGCCCCTGAGTCCGTTTCAGGAGTATTCGCTGAAAGAATCAAGCGTATTTAGTCTGAAGAAGAGAAGACTTGGGAAGACATGAGGGCTACCTTTAAGTATTTGAAGGTTTATCATGCAGAAACAGGACTGAACTTCTTTTGTTTGTACCCAAAGGGCAGAAGCAGGAATAATAGAGCCAAGGTGCAAAAAGCCAAATTTAAATTTAATGCCAGGAAAAAAAACAATTTCAGTTGTCCAAAAGTAGAATAAAAAGAGTTGGAGGATTCTCACTCTTTGGAGGTCTGCAAGCAGAGAAAGGAGACCTGTTGGATACGTGATAGTGGGGATTTCCTATGTGTATCACCCTCCTAGACTGCTACTGAAATCTTTCCCTACTCTAAATTCTCTAAGTCTGTGAAACTAGATACCTCTGAGGTCTCTTCAAATTCTGAATTTATGAGAAGAGGGATTAAACTGTATTTAGTACTTGAAATATTCATGATTCCATTGATGTATACACTACTTATATTTAAACAGGTTACAACTCTGCTATTACTTAGCAGCCATTCTTCAAAAGTTGTTTTAGAGGGGCAGCCAGGTAGCACAGCGAGTAAGAGCACCGGCCCCAGTGTCGGGGTGACCTGGGGATCGAAATCGAATACGGGCTCAGACACTTAGCACCCACCCCAGAAACACCTGGCCATGTAACCTTGAGCGAGTTACTTAACTCCAATTGCTTTAAAAAAAAATTGTTTTAGATTAAAAAAATCATTATCTGATGGCTAGCTCACTGATAATGAGCCTCTCAACATAGCTATATATACACAAAGGCTATACAGCTTGGGAAAACATGCCAGATTAAACTCAGCTGTTACAGTCACAGAATCCAGGTTTACCACCTTGCCATAATAAGGTGGATAATAATAAAGTGGAGTTTCTATATGCAGAAAATAATTAAATAATTTTAAATAGATTTCTACAAAATGAAACATTTCAAATGTTCCCCTGGAGTGGTGGGAAGATTTATATAAACTAATACTATAAAACCAAGTGCTGTTTAAATACAATGACCAAACTTGGTCTTAATGATGTGAGAAAATGCACTTCCCCCTTTTTTTTCTTGCAGAAGTGAGGAACAATGTTTGTAGAACATTGTACACAGTGTTAGAATTAACTGATGCTATTTTTCCTCATTCTTTGTAAAAAGGGATAGTTTAATGGGGAGAGGGAGAGGAAAGGTATTACTAGAAAGTGAAGATATTAAAATATATCAAAGATATACATACACATATACCCCCACACATATTTATGCATACACATACTTAAAGACAGTTTTTGCTTTGCATAAATTCACATTACACAAATTCAACTTTACATAAAGAATTCTGAAAAAAATCCACATTCAAAAAAAGCACCAATGTTGACTTTACTGTAAAATTAATACCATGCACTCTCTCTGTTCCTGCCCCTTGGCTCGGTAGCTCTATGACCTCCCACCTCCTCCCAAACCCCACCAAAAAACCACCAAGTCCTAAAAATACAAACAAACCCTAAACCTCCAACTTAAAGCAAAACAACAGAAGCCCAGAGACCACCTCCACAGCGAGATGGAGAGCTTGGCTCAAGACATCCGGTGCTGAGAGAGGAGACCTTTTCCCTACTTCTACCTAACTTGAGCCTGTCTTTCCCCCAACTGTACTCAGATAACACATCTGTCCCTGACCCCATCATGTCAGAAAACCTCTCTTGTCTGTGTCCAGCCCCCAGTGTATCCATTCCATACATGTTCTTCCTCTTGGTCCTGGCTCGCTACAGCCCCCACTTGTTCATCCGCCTGCTCTTGTTTCTCTGTCCGTGATCCCTACTTGTCTTTCAACCATGTGCTGGTGTGTGTGTGTGTGTGTGTGTGTGTGTGTGTGTGTGTGTGTGTGCATTTTCCAGCTACAATAGTTTAAACTCTTGGGCAAATTACTACCTAGCCTTAAGGGTTATTACAGGGAAAGGGCTTTGTATGCCACAGAGATAAACAGACAGATATCAATCTAGAAATACAGAAATATACATATCTCTCTCTATACATTATTAAAGTATTAATTTCTCTAAGCCTGTTTCCAAATCCAAAAAAATCAGCTGGTTAGATCAGATTACTGTAGCTCATGTCTCTTCCAGTTCTGACAGTGCATGAGCCTCAGCACACAAAAACTACTTTGCTATGTCCTGCCACATACCTTTCCATCCACTGCTGGTATCTGCTATCCTTCAATATTGATTCTGGAGTCATGTGAACAACTACAGCCACATGAGCCTCAGCTTCTTCCTCTTGATACCTGAAATTAATAATAATTTAATGAAAAAAGTATAACAAAAGTACGTGGCACTCAATTGGGATTGGATAAAATCAATCCTCTATGGACTAGTGGAGTCAATTTTGCTACCTAGTACTCAGCAGAGATTTTTGTTAAAAACATCAAAATATGCTCAACAGAAATGTCAAGTAAAACTCAGGGAGTTTCCCTAAAAGAAATACTGTCTCCTATACAAAATCTTCTTCTGCATCCATCACACTGTTGCCTAATTTTTCCAATGTTATAGTTTTCAAGAAGTTTATCTTAAATGAATCCCTGACCCTGAATGAAGACTTGGTGGATGAGTCAATAAAATGGGTTCAAGAAGGAACAAGTCAATGCTATAAGCATTCTTCTTCCTCACTACCACAAATACGAGAAAGGTAGAAAGTAGAACAGAAACTCTATTTCTGTCCTGCTTTTCAACATGAACAAGCCTAGTGGTAATCACTAGAGTAATAAGTAATAATTAGCTAATCTGTGCAAGAAACAAGTTCAGACAATATCAATCTTATCCTATTATAGATGATCTATAAATCACTTAACCATCACGCTTTTATCAAGCCAACACAAGCGAAATTACATCCTTGAGTTTCCAGATAGGCAACTATAAGATAGTAAACATAAGAGACAATCAATAACAACCCCAAAAAAGGATCTGATGGTTGTTTTAAGAATCTCTGGTTTTCTATTACTACTTTAAATGCATACCATACACTCAGTCTCAATTAAAGATGATTACTACCTGTCTAATCCTGATGGAGGATTTTTTAATCTTGGTTTTTCAATGGGTATTTGAAAATGCTCCCTGTAAAAGATGAGGGTAAAAGATGGCCCTCACTACAACTTTTTGTTTTTATTATTTTGTATAATGGATCTCCTAAAACAAAGACAATCACTTCTATGTTGATCAATCCTTTAAAAAGTATTAATCTGTGATGCAGTAGAGAATGGTAGATGAAGAGGCCCCTGAAGTCAGAAGCCCAAATTCAAGTACTGCCTCTGACACATGCTGGCTAGCCTCTTAATTCCTCAATGCCCCTGAACTTTCTGAAGGTCCCAAGCTGTAGAACAGTTATTGATCTTCATGGAAAAAGTAATTTCCTCACCAGGAAATTGATGAAATCATAGGCTAGGTCAAAAAAAAAATTTGTATTTGGTACTTTGTTAACCCAATGTAGTTTCTCATTCAGCTAAACCCAGAGATTTCCATACCTCCGGAAGGTGTCATTTTCACAGATCGGCTCTACAAATCCTTGGTCAGGACATTCCACCACAATAAAAACAGAGCCAGGATCTGGAGGGCTGCAAACCTCCTCTGGCAAAATCTATAAAATAATAATAATGAAACAACAATAACAAAAGGCATTTGGTTTGAAAATGTCAGAAGGATAAATAAGGACTGACATACAACCCTCAAAGCCAACAATCAAGTCTTCAACTCAGCTTCCATCACACTATAAAAACATCCTTGTCCAACATCCTAGATGTCTAGTTGAGGATACTTTAGGTTGAGTTTCATAAGAAAATAAAATTAACTTCATGAAAAATCACCTCTTTATCCTATAACTAATTATATACATCTGTTAAGTTTATAAATATTTTTTACCCATCTAGTAGCTTAATCCTAAAAGTATCAACAATTCTACATATCAAGAGTTTGGAGCTTAGAGTGGAAGGGCCAAGGGGAGGCTACACTTCCTTGGACTCTATATATACACCTGACCTATCAGGTCAGGTTGATATACCTATACTTTTACATACCTAGTACCTATTTATACAGTAACCTCCCACTTACCTGGAAAACTCCATCATAGAGTATAGATCTAGAATTTTAATTCCTTAGGCAAAATGCAATTTTACTGGAAATACTTTTGGAGCAGATGACTGGATATTTACCTAATTAAAACTGTTATTCAGCTATACTAATATTTAGTGGGAAAAAATAATTCAACCAATAAATACTTTTTTGTTTTTTGTTTTTGTTTTTGCTTTTTGAGGGGGAAGACAGGGCAATTGGGGTTAAGTGACTTGCCCAAGGTCACATGGCTAGGGGTTTTTTTTTGTGTCTGAGGCTAGATTTGAACTCAGGTCCTCCTGACTGCAGGACCAGTGCTCTATTCACTGCACCACCTGGCCACCCCCAATAAATACTAGTAGTATTACACTAAACCAAACTGGTAACGATTGGTAAGATTAGTAAGAAAAATGTGAATTACATATCCTTTATGTCACAGGACCGAGTGAAAAAAAAATGTGAACATGATCATAATGTCCTTGCCCAGAGCCATGACTAAAATTCTATGTTTCAGTTCTAAACTCTGCCAATGGTCCTGAGCTCATAAAATCCCAGTTTTACCTCTCTTCCTTCATAAGTGACACTTTTCCCAGCCTTGACAGCAGCAATTATAGGTGCAATGGCAGATGTACCACTAAAAGTAAAAGACAAAATTTCCACATCAGATCTAGCTAGTTCTACAAGCAAATGTCCAGAGTATACTCCCCATATCATCTACCCTCCCCTCTACTTACACTGGAAGCCCCAGATCTTTTGCTTTGAGCACCAAAAAGCTTCCTTGTTTCATGTGAAGCTGCAAATAGAAGTTGAACATGAAAAATGAGAATCCAGGAAGACTTGCTTTTTTAATCAGTTACATTAGAGAAGATCTCATTCTTGCCCGATAGTACATATTCTTTTTAATTCAGAGAAATAAGTTTCAATTTTATTAGTCATTAAATATAGCCTGGGAATAACAGATGGAAGTATAGTAAACTTCAAAACCCCATTCCTCATCCCTCCCCAACTCTTTCTCTCTGCCCCCAGGAAATAATCTAAACAAATCTAGAAACTATCAGACCATAAACTGATTAGGGATTCCAAGAGAAAAAAAAAATCAGTCATTTTTCTAGTCCATGTCAACACAGAGAGCAACAAGAGAAGTTTGCCAACAGCATGGGCATTTATCTGGCAAAGATTATACCACATGGAGCATTCCATCACAACAGGGACGTGAATGGGATGAGTTCATCCATAGAACAGAAGCAGATAGCAAAATGGATTAGAAACCAGAATCCAACGATATATTGTTTACAAGAGACACACTTGAAACACACCCTGAGTTAAAATAAAGGAATACAGGAGATTCTATTATGCTTCAGAAGTAAAAAATGGCAGGAGTAGCAATCGTGATTTCAGACAAATATAAAGCAAAAATAGTCCCAATTAAGAGTGATAATCAAGGAAACTACATCTTGCCAAACAGTACTATCAACAATCTCAGACATGAAGATGGTAGCACTCTGATGGCAGAAAGTGGAAAGGAATTAAACCTTTTGATGAGGGTGAAAGAGGAAAGTGCAAAAGCCAGCTTGAAACAACATCAAAAAAACTAAGATCTTGGCAATCTTGGCTATCACTTCCTGACAAACAGAGGGAGAAGAAATGGAAGTACTGGTAGATTTTACATTTGTGGGTTCAAAAATCACTACAGATGGTAACTGCAGCCATGAAATTAAAAAATACTTGCCCCTTGCAGGGAAAGCTGTGCCAAATCTGGACAGCATACTAGATAGCAGAGACATGACCTTGCTGACAAAGATCCTTATATTCAAAAGCTATGGTTTTTCCAGTTGAAATGGATAGCTGTGAGAGTTACACTTACAAGGAAAGCTGAGTGCCACAAAATTGACATTTTCAAATTGTGGAACTGGAGAGGCCTTTGGATAGCAAGGCAATCAAATCAGTATATACTTAAAGAAATTAATTCAGGCTATTCACTGGGAAGGTCAACTACTAAACATAAAGTTTAAATACTTTGGCTACATAATGAGAAGACAGGATTCAGTGGAAAAGACTCTGAAGCTGGGAAAGATTGAAGGAAAAAGGAAAACAGGATGGCAGAGAATGAGATGGATATAGTGTCATGGAAACCAGAAACAAGAACTTGAACAAACTTCAAGAGATAGGGGAGGATAAAAAGGCATGGAATGTTACGGTCATGAGGTCATGAAAAGTTGGACATGACTGAAGAACAGCCACCACCACCACTGACAATAATGAAGCAATATCAAAAAATTTTACAAGTTTCTCTGATAAAGGCCTCATTTCTCAAAAGAAACTGAGTCAAATTTATAAAAATAAGAGCCATCCCCCAACTGATAAATGGTCAAAGGATATGAAAAGGCAGTTTCTGAAGAAATCAAAGTTATCTATCCATAGTCACATGAAAAAATGTTCTAACTCACAACTGATTACAGAAAGATGAAACAATTCTGAGGTACCACCTCACACCTAACAGAAATGCTGGAGGGGATGAGGGAAAATAGGTACACTAATGAACTGCTGTAACCATCCGGAGGAACAATCTGGAATTATTTGCAAAGGACTATAAAATTGTGTGTAAGCCCTGACCCAGCAAAAATCAGTCCTTGGTCTGTATTCCAAAGAGATAAAAAAAAAAACAGGGAAAAGGTCCTATATGTACAAAAACATTTATAGCAGCTTTTTTAGTGGTGACAAAGAACTCATCAATTGGGGAATGGCTAAACAAGTTGTGGTACATGATTGTGATGAAGTACTATTATGTTATAAAAGAAATGAAAAGGCGGGTGTGGCTTTAACAAAAACATCTCAAGACCTATATGAACTGATATAAAGTGAAGTGAGAAGAAAAGGATCACTGCTGTAATGATAATCAACTACGAAAGACTTGGCTACTCTGATCAATGCAATGACCCAAAACAATTCCAAAAGACAGACAATGAAAAAATGCTTTCTAGAGAGAGAATCAATAAATTTTGAGTGCAAACTGAAGTATAATTTTCTCATTTTCTTTTCTGGGATATGGGAAATATGGAAATATGTTTTGCATGATTTCCCATGTATAACATATCACATTGTTTGCTTTTTGAGTGGGTGGTGAAATGATGGGAGGGAGGTAGAGAATCTGGAACTCAAAATTTAAAAAGAAAATAAATTTAAAATTAATAAATTTTAATTTTTTTTGAAAAGTCAGGGAAGTAATAATGCTTATTATTTAAGTGTTTTATAAGTGGTTCTTAAGTTTCTCAGGCTAATCCCCAGGACCTAGCTACCACTTATAACACTGCTTATAAAGAAAAACTGTATTCTGTGAGGATTAAAATCACCAATACTTACAGAATTAAACAGAAGGTTTTCATATAGTACTGACAGATCTAATGAAGCAAAACAGACTTTTATATTCTTAACATTCAAAAGGGCATTTGTGTTCCTTTTCAGCTAAAATTATTTGAAAGTCTCTCTCATCAAATTACTGAGGGAAAAATGTGGTAGGCACTAGTGAATCTCAAACATATCAGCATCATAACTACCAACCAGTAGGAACTTGGGTAGGAATTTCACTTAATAGTTATTAGAGCTCAAAAAGTCTCTCTGAATAAAATATAATTTACCTTACAGATGAAAGCTACAACCAAAGACGGATCTCTGACTTTTATTTTCCAATTGTCATCTAAAGGAAAACAAATCAAATATTAAACAGAGAACATAGCATGCCACTTGCTCAACTGAAGACAAGTACCCTGGATAAGTAAAATTTACTACATGAAACATCAAATTTTATATTAATCTGAAGATAGAAGAATCAAGTTATCTTAATGCCTATTATGATCACTTTTTTATGATCACATTCATTACCTGTGTATTACTGTGGACAAAGGAGGTGGTCAATGAATGCCATTTTTAAAAAAGCAAATGAATCAAAGACATGAAACATCAGCATGAGTTAAAGATTCTAGGGTAGGGTGACTAGAGCCAACAGTGATGCCATCGACAGAAACAGGAAAGGTCTTGTTTTTCACTCATGTCCTACTGTGTGTGACCCCATTTGGGTATTTTTGGACAAAGATATTATAATGGTTTGTCATTTCATTTACTAGCTCATTTTACAGATGAGAAAACTTAGGCAAACAGGGTTAAGTGACCTGCCTAGGGTCACATAGCTGGTAAGTATTTGAGGCCAGATTTGAACTTAGGCAGATGAGTCTTCTGTGTCTCCACTGCACCACCTAATGTTGATTTTTTTAAATAATAAAACATATAATGGAAGAAAAAAAATCATGCCACAAAATGGAAAAAAGTAGCAGAAAGGATAGGAAAATCTAATAATTTGTTGAATATAAAAAGTATACTTAGAAAACAAAGAATATGATAAATTTTATTATGCTCAATATAAAAAAGCAGGCACATTAATCAATTTCTGAGATAGCAACAATAAAAAAGCACCATTAATTATAGAGAAACTACAACTTCCTTAAGGTACCATATCTAACCAAATCGACATAAAATATGTATGAAATGTCAAAGTATCTGAATACTTTAAGGGAAAAGATAACAAATGAAAAAATAAGATTAAGTAAATAATGAGAAATGAATTATAGGCAACTTCAACATTCTTCTTTCATACATTAACAAAACTAATGAATTAAAAAAGCACAGGGAGCTCATAGGGAATGTCCTCAACTTACTAAGAAAGAATCAAGGGGCAGCTAGGTAGTGCAGTGAATAGAGCATCAGCCCTGGAGTCAGGAGGACTTGAGTTCAAATCCAGCCTCAGACACTTGACATACTTACTAGCTGTGTGACCTTGGGCAAGCAACTTAAGTGTGACTGCTTTGCCAAGAAAGAAAGAAAGGAAGAAAGGAAGAAAGAAAGGAAGGAAGGAAGGAAGGAAGAAAGGAAGGAAGGAAGGAAGGAAGAAAGAAAGGAAGAATCAAGGTGTTTAGCTGAATGAGAATGAAGAGGGGGAAATGTGAAGCTTGAATAGAGAAGAAAGTGTCTGGAAAAAATTCTGTGGAGAGTGAGGCAGGAAATCAATAAAAAGGTATAAAATGATTGCCTTCATTAGCACATTGGTGGGAGTAATCCAGGCCTAGGAAAGTAATGATATTAGAGACATTAGAGGTATTGATGAGGGCAAAGAAGAAGCCTACAAAAAGAATTGAGAGGAGGTTTTGGTTAGAGACAGGAAGTCAAAGTTTCTAATCAAGGACTTGACTGTCCCTGGGTATGGCTATGGTAATAGTAAAGGTGTAAATCTTGGTATTGAAGAAATCATACGGTTAGAGGTAGAATCAATATGGATGTTGAAATATCCCAATATAAAAGAAAGAGTTGGGGAAGAAAGAAAGACAGTGAATCAAGTGCTGACTTTCTCAAGAGAAAATAGAAAATTACCTGGATTCCAAATCATTCAACAGTCATTATAATTTGAAGAAGGTGAAAAACTGGCCTGGGGTAGGGGGAAGGGAGTACAAAACTAGAAACTTGAAAATCAAGGAGATAAAATTAATGGGGAGAAAAAATAATCAGATTCTACTACACCCAACAATATGCCAACAAACTTGATAGCTTAAATGAAATAAATGGTCATGAAAATATAAAACTTCCAAATTAAGAAGCAGTGAATAAAAAACTCCAGAAAAACTCACTCCAGCAAGAAAAACTATGCAAGTTAACAATAAACTTCCAAAGCAAAAAAAACCTGGTTCTCCTGATCCAGGTGAATTTACAATTGGATTTAATAAAATACTTAAGAAACAAATACACCCTAAGCTACTGCTGAATAACCCATTAAGTATTCCATGTTGTTCCATTATCATACAAACTAGCAAGTGACTATCTAGTCAAGCACAGGCCAAACCATCATCCTTTTAAAATTTTCTACTTTTTGTGTATGTTTTATATTGTACACAATATATTAGAATAGTAGTATAGAATTGATACATACCCACTAAGTCTTATATACACCTATTAGGAGTGTATGTTCAAAATTTGTTTTACTGATGGGATGTATCAATAAAAAATTTGAAGACATGCTTTAAGATAAGCATTCAAATATAAACATTCAAATCCAATGAAAACTGGATTTCTATTTCAATGGGGAAGTTTGTGGATGATACAACGCAGGAAGTGATAGCTAACAAATTGGATGGCCAGATTAGAATCTAAAAAGCTCTAGAGAAAAAATTCTTTTTTTTCAATAGTAAAGCTACTATTTATTTGAGAAATTATTTGCAATCTTTATTTTTTAATTAAATTTTGTTTATTTTTAGTTTACATCATTCATTTCGACAAGATTTTGAGTTACAAATTTTCTCCCCATCTTTCCCCCACCCACCACCCACCACCCCACAACAGCGATTCCACTGTATACCTCCTTCCCCAATCAGTTCTCTCCTACATCCTCCTCCACTCCCCCCCCCAACTTTCCAGTAGGGCAAGATGGATCTCCATACTCCAGTGCCTGTATACCTTATTTCCCAGTTGCATGTAAAAAATAATAATACATATTTTTAAATATTTGATTTTAAAACTTTGAATTCCAGATTTTTCCTTTACTCACTTGTCACCCACCCTTACTGGGAAGATAAGCAATTCAATATAGGTTGTATGTGTGTAGCTACGCAAAACATTTCCACAGTGGATATATTGTGAAAGACTGACTATATTTCCCTCCATCCTATCCCGCCCCCTACTTGTTCTATTCTCTTTGACCCTGTCCCTTTTCAAAAGTATGTGCTTCTAACTACCCTCCCCTTCATCATCTTCCCTCTCATCCCCTTCCCCCTTACTCTCCTATAGGAGAGATAACCTATTTAGCGTGTATGTCATTCCCTCCCTAGGACAAATTCAATGAGAGTAAGGTTAACACATTCCCTGTTCTTCCCCTCCATTGTAACAAGTTTTTCCTTGCCTCTTCTATATTAAATAATTTACTGTGTTCTGTCTTTCCCCATCTCCTCTCATTATATTCCCCTCTCATCTCTAAATTTCACCTTTTAAGTATCATTCCTTCCTATTCAATTGATCCTGTGCCCTCTATGTATACCTGTATACATATATATACACACACCCACATATGTATTCATATGCCCATATACCCTCCTATACAGATATATTTATGTATATATACATATATCTACATTTATATTCCCTTCAGCTATCCTCATACTGAGAAAAGTTTCATAAGTTACAAATATTGTTTTTCTATGTAGGAATATAAATAGTTCAACTTTGGTAAGTACCTTATGATTTCTTTTCCCTGTTTACCTTCTCATGCTTCTTGTATCTGAACGTCAAATTTTCTATTAAACTTTGGTTTTTTCATAAAGAATGCTTGAAAGTCCTCAATTCCACTGAATGACCATATTTTCCCCTGAAACGTGATACTCAGTTTTGCTGGGTAGGTGATTCTTGGTTTTAATCCCAGTTACTTTGACCTCTGGAATATCATATTCCAAGCCCTTCGATCCCTCAATATAGAAGCTGCCAGATATTGTGTTATCCTGATTGTGTTTCTACAATATTCAAATTGTTTCTTCCTGGCTGCTTATGATATTTTCTCCTTCATCTGGGAACTCCAGAACCTGGCTATAATATTCCTAGGAGTTTTCTTTTGGGGATCTTTTTCAAGAGGTGATTGGTGAATTCTTTCAACCTGTATTTTGCCCTCTGGTTCTAAAACACTGGGGCATTTTTCCTGGAGAATTTCTTGAAGGATGATTTCTAGGTTCCTTTTTTGACCATGGCTTTCAGGTAGTCCAATAATTTTTAAATTCTCTCTCCTGGATGTATTTTCCATGTCACTGGTTTTTCCAATGAGATATTTCACATTGCCTTCTATTTTTTCATTTGTTTGGATCTGTTTAATAGTATCTTGATTTCTCATAAAGTCACTAGCTTCCATTTGCTCCAATCTAATTCTGAAGGCATTCTTCTCCTCATTGCCTTTTTGAGCCTCTTTTACCATCTGAGTTATTCTATTTTTTAAGGTGTTATTTTCTTCAGTCAGATTGTTGGCTCATTTTTCATGATTTTCTTGTATCATTCTCATTTCTCTCCCCAATTTTCCCTCCACTACTCTTACTTGATTTTCAAAATCCTTCTTGAGCTCCTCCATGGCCTATAACCACTTCATATTTTTCTTGGAAGCTTTTGGAGCAGGAGTCCTGACTTCACTGTCTTCCTGCCATTCCATGCTTTGATCCTTTGTGTCCCAAAAAAAGGAATCTACAGTTGGATTACTGTGTTTGCTTTGCTTCCTTTGCTTGTTCATGTTGCCACTCAATTACTTGACTTTTGAGCTTTTTGCCACAGTAGAACTCTGCTTCCAGAGAGGAGAGCTTTGTCCCAAATCACTGGAGTTTTCACAGCTATCAGTTGGCTGCCCTCTCTGAAGCCTCAACAGGCTCTGGCACCTGGTCACACACCCCAGGACCTCCACCCAAGACAGGGACCCAGATCCAAGCAGGTTAATGCAAAAGCAATTACCCCTCAGAATGGTCACTTGGTCCCTCTACGATCTGCAGGCCAGGAGCTCTGAAGCAGCCACACAGCAGCAGCAGCTGCACAGCCGCAGTGCCTCAGCCACTTCTCCCTCCGGAGGCAGAGGCCAGATTGCACTCTTGATCACCCTGTTCCCAAAGTCCACACTGACTTTTTACTCTGCCTTTGGCATTTATGGGTTGATAATTCTGGAAACGCCACAGATACTGTTGATCTACTCTCCTGAAGTCCCTCCAGCCGCTACTGGTCAGGGCCACCCTGGGGCTATAACTGCAGGTTTACATGGGTCTAGGCTGTGCTCCCAGTGTGCTGCGATGGACCCTTCCTGCCGGCCTGCCTTCAGCAGGAGATTTGTTTCTCTCTGTCACTTTGTAGGTTCTGTAGCTCTAAAGTTTGTTTAGAGTCATATTTTATAGGTATTTGAAATGGTTATAGGGGGAGCACATGGCGTTTTCCTGCTTCTACGCTGCTATCTTGGCTCTTCCCCCCCCTCCCCAGATAAAATATCTTAAGATGAAATCTACTAGAAATTTATATGTATTTATATGGTACTATATGTACAGGTTGTTTAAAAAACTGCAATTGCTTTAGGACAAGATAAAGTAATTTGTAGCTCAGTAACTATTAGTTTGAAAAGATATGGGAGTTTTAGTGGACTTAACACTCAGTGAGTCAACAGTGACATGATAGCCAAAAAAGCTACTAATACTAGGCTGTTTTAAGTGGCACAACACCCAGAATGAAGTAAATTATAACCTGCTATGTTTTGCCCTGATGAGAGAATATTTGTCATTCAATTCTGGATATCATATTTTAGGAAGAACATTTAGAAACAGGAATGTTCAGGAGGGTGGCTAGGACCATAAGTCTATAGGTATGACAATATACCATACCATAATTAGAATAAATGTTTAATCCAGAGAAAAGATTTAAATGAGAATGTTATGTCAAGCATCTGAAAGACAGTCATATCGAAGAAGAGTTTAGGTTTATTTTGTGTAGCCCAGAGGAAAAATTAGGTGTCAAAAATTTTAGTAAATTAGACCTTGACTTGAATTTTTTAAAAGAAGGCACCTCAAAATTAGAGCTACTCAAAAAGAGAACAAGTTGGTTCTAGGACCTGGGTGATCCAATGTCCTGGAGATCTCGACTTCTGTTCAAATATACATTACAACAGATTCTGTAGGGATACAATTATTTTTGTATCCCCTACAATGCCTAGCAAAACATTTGATACATAAATATCTAATCTGACAGGGGCAGCCAGGTAGCACAGTAAGAGCACCAGCTCCAGTGTCGGGATGACATGTGGATTGAATCCGGGCTCAGACACTTATTACCCACCCAGAAACACCTGGCCGTGTAACCTTGAACAAGTTACTTAACCCCAATTGTTTAGGGGCGGCCAGGTGGCTCAGCGAGTAAGAGCACCAGCTCCAGTGTCGGGATGACCTGGGGATCAAATCCAGGCTCAGATACTTAGCACCACACCCAGAAATAACTGGCCATGTAACCTTGAGCAAGTTACTTAACCCCGATTGCTTTAAAAAAAAATCTAATCTGACACAGGTTAAAAAAAAACCACCCTGACTTGATAATCCTCACAGTTTACAGAATACGATTAGCATAAATAAATCCAAAAAAGCATGACCTAACTAATTTGAACTGAAAATCAAAGTTCCATGTTTTCAAGGCTGAAAAATAGATGCTGAAGCAGAAGTATAAGATGTCCTATGAAATAACTTGACACAATGCTAATATAAGCCAAGCAGAATATATCATTCTGTTAATTTTTTCCCCTCTATTAATCAGAGAATAATCTAGTTTATGAAAAACTTTTCAGAAATTAATTTAAAACATTAACATTATAGTTGCAAAGAAAAAAATGCAAACCCTCCTACCTATGTCCTTTGGAGAATCATTTCCATCACCCCCTGGAAGTTGCTGTTCACTTTTAAAAGATTCAAAGTTGGTAGCATGGTTTGGACTAAACCTGGTGGGTGACTTTCTGGAATGCTGAGTCAGCTGGCAATCACTTGCAGCCCATTTACCTGGATAGTAGAGCAACCAAATCAGACATCACACAGCAGAAAACCTATGTTCAAAACAGAGATGTTTCTCAGATGGTAAGAGGATGTGCTCAAAAGAACATTTATGCCTTCTATAAACTTCATAAAATGAGATTAGTTCTATTGCAATATAGTTTGCCAGAGTGAACTGCTCTATCAGTCCAGAAAACACCCAGATCAGAAAGAAGTTTATTTACCTCAAAGATAGCTTCCACATATTCATGGTATCTAGAGATGGAAGACTTTAGAATTCACCTAGTACAATTCCCCCACATTTTATACACAGGAAACAGATGCAATGGGGATGTTATTGAGTTGATATCACACAGGTTGACTTCTAGGTCTGTATCCCAAAGAGATCATACAAATGGGAAAAGGACCTACATGTACAAAAATATTTATAGCACCTCTTTTTGTGCTGGTAAAGAACTGGTGGGGGGAGAGGAGAGATGGGGAGAAAATCTGGAACTCAAAATCTTATGGAAGTGAATGTTGACAACTAAAAACAAAAAAATAAATTTATTTTTTTTAAAAAACAATCACAAAGGTTCTAAGGAACACAACCAGATCTTGAACCTGATGCTCTGACTTCCAAGTGTGGATATAGGCCTAGGTGAAAAATTTTATATGATGTTATAAATGACAACCTTTTAGACAGCTTTTCTCCCTGAATGCTACAATTCAACCCAAATATATATATCCCAGAATGCTGATTTCTTACTTTAATTACTTCAAAGATCTGTGATTTTCATGGTGGGAATACTCCTTTCCACCAAGAGATCACCACTCCTGTCAAGCTGGAGTTGGCAGGACCTGTGCTCTATTAGCATCTCCTTCTAAAAGCCCAGGGCACTATGCTATAAAAAGGGCATCAGTGAAGGAGGACTTCAGTGGAAAACCTTTAAATGCCTAACAGAGCCACAGTGAAGAAAGTATTGTGAATATTAAAATATTATATAAAGATAGCTTACTAGCTACATTTTAGTTGTGAACTAAAATATTAGCTGTAACATGGCTTTAAATTAAGTACAACTAGGCAAAAAAAAGGTTGTTCATGCTGCTAAGATAGCAGAAATAACTGTTCAAAATTTATTCAGTTTTCTCTTAACACCAGAAGGATAAGTCCTTTTGATTGATGCATCTTTTTTTACTATAAAATAAAAATTTTCATCCAACTATTCCTATTTCTTTGCCATACAAATAAAAAAAAATGCACTGCATCAAACTGACACTGCTTGATCCTTTGAGATATTCTTAAATACAAGCCATTTTTAATGTTGAGGTCAAAAATAACCCATTAATATTATCAGATAAAGTAGCTGCTAGCCCCACACAACCTGTTTTCTTATACTACCTTTTCTACCCCCTTTCTTCCAAGTTTTTCTATAAGGGCAGTTTCTTTCCTTACAGTCCTCAAAACACCAATGCTTTAGCTTTTTAAGCTGTTCTCTCCACTTAAAATGTCCTCCCCTCCATACCATGTGTTTAATGGAGCTTTCTCCAAATGCTCAAGCCCTGAGTAAAGTATAAAGAACACTAGATTTGGAAGCAAAGACCTAGATTCTAATTTGGGTTCTATTTTTTATGACCTATATGACCACGGCAAGACCCTTTTTATTTCTTGGTCTTTTTTTACCTGTATAATGAAACTGGATTAAATAACTTTTAATATCATAAAACCTCAGAATGCTAGAGACGGAAGGTTGGTACTTTAAAGATGTTTCAGAATAGGAAATGAAATAGAAAGATGAAGTCATTTACTCAATCAGCAAAACCAGAATTTGAACCCAGGTCCTCTAACTCCAAATCAACTTCAACTTCTCCAGTTCTCAATCCTATCATCTTTTTCGCTTAATTCCTCTGGTCTAATCTATACAGTAAACCATTTAAAAATTATAGTAGTTGTGCCTTTTCCTACCTGAAGTGCAAATTGCCATGCCCTAAATTTTTATATTCCCCACAACATCCCACAGGTATAATAAGAATATTACCTGTATCACAAGAATGTAAAGGAAATGCTGTGTATGTATACATGTATTGACTAACTGATAGGAATGTATGTATATGTATTGCCTGACTGATAATAACAGTTTAGCTTCCATCCAGATAACACTCATACTCACTTTGTATAGGCAACTGAAAAACTGTCATTGTATCATCTTTGTATTCGGGAGCAGAACAGGGTCGCACAGCTATGTGATATTTAACAAAAGAAAAAAAGAACAAATTAGTATAGACAGTCATAGAGGAAGTAAAACAAGATTAGACCACAAACAACCCAATTCTCTTTACTGTGGATAAAAATTTATGTTCCTAACTTTTCATGGCCTTTTGTTTTGGTCTGGGCCCATGATTTCACTGGTTAAGGGAATTCTAAACAGGGAAATTCCCTCTTCCAACACAAATATGCATTCTACAATTTTAGAGTCTTTGGGTATTGAGATGATAAGTGACTTGCCCAGGACCACTCAACCAATATGTGTCAGAGGAAAGACTTGAATCCAGGTCTTCCTCACTTTACCACACTATATCTCTTCATATCACTAAATGAAGCAAAGCATTCTAATAGTTTTAAAAAGACAACTGAGAGAAAATAAAATATTTTCATCACCATTAATCAGAACTGACAGAGCATCTATAGGTCAAAATATCACTAATCTTTTCCACTATAATTAGAGCTATTTTTTTAAGTACTATATATCAAAAGCAATTCAATGCCTCCTGTCTTAATTTTGTCAAGATAATTCACTGGTCATAACAAACACTCTTTTTCAACAATCCACAGGAACATCACCAGATGGTCAATACAGAAATCAGATGGATTATATACTTTGCAGATAAAGGTAGGAAATCTCTATACAATCAGTTAAAACAAGACCTGGAGCTGACTATGACAGAGACCATGAGCTTCTTATTGCAAAATTCAAAATCAAACTAAGAAAAGTAGGGAAAACCATCTGATCATAAAATGACTTAAATAACATTCCTTATGAATACGAAGTGGAGGTGATGAGTAGATTTAAGGAATTAGATCTGGTAGACAGAATGCTAAAGTACTATGGTCAAAGATACACGAGATTATACAGGAGAAGCAACAAAAAACATTCCAAAGAAAAATTTGCAAGAAAGCAAAAAGACTGTCTGATGAGACTACAGATAGCTAAGGAAAGAAGGAAAACAAGAGGGAAAGGAGAAAGGGAAAAAGATACAACAAATGAATACAGAATTCTAGAGAATTAGCAAGGAGAAAAAAGGTTTTCTTAAGTAAGCAACACAAAAAAATAGAAGAAAACAACAGAGTAGAAAGATAAGAGTTCTCTTCAAGAAATTAGATCTGACAAGGGAACATTTCATGCAAAAATGGACATGCTAAAAGATAAAAATGGTGGGGACTAAACAGAAGTAGAAGAAATTAAGAAGTTATAAGAATATACAGAAGAACTATACCTGAAAGATCTTAACATCACCCATAATGGTTACTGATCTACAGCAAGACTTCCTAGAGAATTACACCTTAAGAAGCACTGCTTACAATAAGGCTAGTAAAGGTGGTGTAACTCCACCTAAGCCATTTAAAATCCTAAAAGATGATGCTGTTAAAGTGCTGCACTCAATATGGCAGCAAACTTGGAAAACTCAACAGTTTTGGATAGGAAAATACCCTTTTACACCCCAATCCTAAAGAAGAACAAAGTCAAAGAATGTTCAAATTACTGAACAATTGCACTCATTGCACATGCCAGCAAGGTTATGCTATAAACTAGGCTTCAGAAAATATGTGAACTAAGTTCTACCAGGAGAGCAAGTTGATTTTCAAAGATGCAGAGGAACTAGAGACCATATTGCCAACTGGATTATAGAGAAAGCAAGCAGTTCCTGAGAAATATCTACTTCTAAAACAACAATAACAAAAAAAAACATCTATTTCTGCTTCACCGACTATACTAAAAAGATGGAAGTACCAGATCATCTTACTTGTCTTCTGAGGAACCTCTATGTGGGCCAAGAAGCAACAGTTAGAACCAAACATGGACCAACTGATTGGTTTAAAACTGGAAAAAGACTACAACAGTACATATTGTCGCCATGTTTATTTAACTTATATGCAGAGTACATCATGCAAAATGCCAAGCTAGAAGAATGAAAAGATGGAATTAAGGTTGCTGCAAGAAAAAGTAACAACATCAGATATGCTGATGATGATACTCAGAAAGCAAAGAGGAATTAATAAACCTCTTAATAAGAGTGAAAGAGGAGAGTATAAAAGTTGGCTTGAAGCGTAACACCAAAAAAACTAAGATCTTGGCAACAGGTCCCATCACTTTCTGGCAAACAGAGGGAGAAGAAATGGAAGCAGTGTTAGATTTTATATTCTTGGACTCAGTGCAGATCACTGAAGACAGTTACTGAAGCCATGAAATTAAAAGACACCTGATGCTTGGAAGGAAAGCTATGCCCAATCTGGACAGCATACCAATAAAGATCTGCATACTCAAAAGCTATGGTTTTTCCTGTAGTAATATATGGCTATCAGAATTGAACCATAAGGAAAGCCTGAGTGCCAAAGAATTAAATACTTTCAAACTGTGGTGCCTGGAGAAGCCTTTTGAGAGCCTTCTTTAAGTATTGACTGATTTGATGACCTGTTTCTAGTCCCTCATCTCCTACTAAGCCTGGTGACTCTTTTAGCCCTAAAACTGCTAAAAGCTTTCCCTAGGGAGCCCAGTCTTTATTTATCCCTAAAACTGCTAAATTGCAAGGTGAACTATCGCTTCCTTAACCTCTTACCATGATGCTGCAGCTCTGAGTTAAGTAAAATTTAAATAAAATAAAAAATAATAAATTAAGTATTTAAGTCAATACTTAAAGAAATTAATTCAGACTATTCACTGGAAGGTTAAATACTGAAGCTGAGGTTTAAATACTATGGCCAAATAATGAGACAGGATTCAGTGGAAAAGACTGAAGCTGGGAAAGACTGAAGGCAAAAGGAAAAGGGGATAGCAGAGGATGAGAAAGAAAGACAATGTCATAGAAACAATGAACATGAACTTGGACAGACTTCAGAAAAGTGAAGAATAGAAGGCCCTGGCTTGCTATGGTCCATGGGGTCCCCAGAAGTCAGACAGGACTAAACAACAACTAAGCCTGCTCTCTTACTGTAGCAGCAAGCACCCCAAGCGTCCCTAGGGTGTCTGCCAATACAGGTTCTTGGATCTGCTTTGTTAAAGGAAAGTAACTCAAAATGGGTTAACAAGCTTACTTTAATCAGTCAAACATATATCGTTTACCTCGTTCAGGGGAAAAAGGTCAGCACCCCGAACTTCAGAATATACAGACAGAATTATCAAGTCAGAGAAACAGATCAAGTAGACAGATTTCAAACTGTCCAACCATTACATCCATACCAAATCAACATCTGGGTTTTTCAAAGTTGGGGGCTCTCAACAATGGCTTCCCAGAGTTTCATCTGATCAAATCACAGAACACTTCTCAAAGTGAGCTCCAAAACAAAGCTACACATCAGGGCTTATATTAACAATGTAATATATAATTATATAGCCTTCTCCAGGCTCAGAGAATGTAACAACCTTATTGACTCACTGGCCAATCAAGAAGTATCTACTGAAAAACAAGCCTCCCACCCCAGGCTCCAGGTGCACTTTAGCCTAGGGCCAGGGAAGATCTTAAAAATTTACATTCCCATTACACTTACTCCTATTGAATTGTGGTCCTATTTCACTATTGTCTACAAGGCATGACCCAGGTAATGTTACTGATGGATTAACTCAATGGACTGCCCATCCTACTATGTCATAAGTATTTCTTATCCATTTAATATTTCTTTCATGGACTGTCAGGTCAATCTCTTTTGAATAATCATAGTTTTCACTAAGGAAGCCTAGTAATATTTCCCTGATGAATTATAATCCAAAAAGCAATGATGGGTGCATGAAGAACGCAGTCTATATCTAATCAATGATGACCTACACTAAAATAGTGTAGAGCAGTGTTATCAAAGTCAAAATGAAATGAGGCCTCTAAACCATACATAAAGATCCCTGCGGTTACATATTAGCTTAGTTTTAAAATGTAATGTTCTGCTACATTTTCATTTATTTTGTCAAAGATTTCCCAGTTATAGTTTAATCTGTTCAGGCCTCATTCAGGAATATTGTAGGCTACACGAAGCCTGGTCTTGCATTTGACACTTTTGATACAGGAGGTCATGAAAGAAATGTATGATTAGAAAAGGAAGTAAGATATACTGATAATATACAATACTTGTATTAAAGAGGAAACAAAAGAAAATGCTATGTTGGGTTTAAATTGGGGGGATCACTAAGAACTGAAAAGTAAAAGGAAAACAACAGAGAAAGTGGCATTGAGTTGGGTTTTAAAAGACAAGAATTCAACAGACAAGGAGGAAAAGTATTTTAAGAATAATTAACAATGTAAATAAAAGCAGTCAGGAAAACAGAGGATATTAGAAAGGCAGAGTCATCAAGAGTAGCTGCACCATTAAATAGATCTAGAGTAAGGAGCAACTATTTAGACCCCAAATAGTGTATTTGTACACAGTTGTTGTTAGAAATTATTCCTAGGGACTCTTTGATCCCCAGTGATACTTTCAGACCCTCCCTCAGCCACCATCACTCAGTAACCTCTTTGAGTTTCAATTTATCTATCTATATTACTCAATCAAGATTATGATTAACTGTTATCTAGAAACCCCCAAGATTTTCCCCTTCCTTCTTTAATGAATTCATTAACTGGCTCCCAGGTTTTCCTCCTGCCCTCTTACTTCACCACCACCATCATATGAACAACATAAGTCTGAGGGGTAATCGCTCTTGCTTTAACCTGCTTGGATCTGCATTGCAGTCTAGGGTGGAGGTCCTAGGGTGTGTGCCCAGCTTGCTAGAGCATGTGGAGGCTTCAGAGAGGACACCCATCTAATACCTCCAGCAGCTGAGAAAACCCAAGCGATTGGGGCAAAAGCTCCCCTGTCTGGTGGCAGAGTCCTACTGTGGAAAAAAGCCCAGGAGTCAAGTGACTGAGGGGCGACATGACCAGACAAAGGAAACAAAGTAAACAGAAGATTCCAACATTAGACTCCTATTTTGGGGACAAAAAGGAGCAAAGAATGGAAAAGGAGTTAGACAGTGAAGTCAGAACTCCTGCACCAAAAGCTTCAAAGGAAAATATGAGCTGGTTACAGGCCATAGAGGACCTGAAGAAGCAGATAAGAGAAGTGGAGGAAAAACTGGGAAGAGAAATGAGAACAATGCAAGAAAATTACGAAATGAGAGTCAACTGCCTAACTGAAGAAAATATCACCTTAAAAAACAGACTGACTCAAATGGCAAAGGAGGCTCAAAAAGGCAATGATTGCCTTAAAAAGCCAAATTTGCCAGATGGAAAAAGAATCTCAAAAGCTCAATGAGGAGAATCATTGCTTCAGAATTAGATTGGAGCAAATGGAAGCTAATGACTTTATGAGAAACCAAGATGCTGTTAAACAGATTCAAACAAATGAAAGAATAGAAGGCAATGTGAAATATCTCATGGGAAAAACCACTGACCTGGAAAATAGATCCAGGAAAGATAATTTAAAAATTATTGGACTACCTGAAAGCCATGATCAAAGTAAGAACCTAGAAATCATCCTCCAGGAAGTTCTCAAAGAAAACTGCCCTGATGTTTTAGAACCAGAGGGCAAAACAGAGGTTGAAAGAATCCACTGATTCATTTCCTGAAAAAGATCCCAAAAAGAACACTCCTAGGAATATTATAGCCAGGTTCCAGAATTCCCAGATTAAGGAGAGAATATTACAAGCAGCCAGGAAGAAACAATTTGAATATTGTGGAAACACAATCAGGATAACCCAGGATCTGGCAGCTTCTACACTGAGGGATCGAAGGGCTTGGAATATGATATTCCTGAGGTCAAAGGAGCTGGGATTAAAACCAAGAGTCACCTACCCAGCAAAACTGAGTATCATGTTTCAGGGGAAAATATGCTCATTCAGTGGAACAGAAGACTTTCAAAAATTCTTGCTGAAAAAACCAGAGTTGAATAGAAAATTTGACATTCAGATACAAGAAGCAAGAGAAGCATGAGAAGGTAAACAGGGAAAAGAAATCATAAAGAACTTATCAAGTTGAACTGTTAACATTCCTACATGGAAAACCAATAATTGTAACTATGAAACTTTTCTTAGTAGTTGAAGGGAATAGAAGTATGTATGTATATATATATATATATATATATATATATATACATGTCTATATATGAGGGTAGGTAGGCATATGAATACATATGTGAATGTGTATATATATGTTTACAGGTATACATAGATAGAGGGCACAGGACCAATTTAACAGGAAGGGATGATACTTAAAAGGTGAAATAAAAAGGTGAGAGAGGAATATAATGTGAGGAGATGGGGAGAGACAGAATGGGGTAAACTATCTCATATAGAAGAGGCAAGGGAAACTGGTTACAAAAACTGTCCAAAAACCAGAGTAGACTTTCCCAGACTTCCTAGCCCACTTTACAAAGGCACTCCAGAGAAGTGTCTCTGATCCTACAGCAGAACAGATTCTCTTGCAGAAACTAGCCAGAGAAAATGCTAATCAAGATTGTTAATAAGCCTTAGCTGGAGAAAAACCAAATATGACAATTACAGAAATGATTCAAAGATGCCAAAGTGTAGGCACAACCAATTTTCAGGCAGAAGTACTAGCTGCTGCACTTCAACCCCGAGAAAAAGACAATGACATGTTTTAATTGTAGGAAATGGGGACATGTGAGGAGGGACTGTCAGGACTCAATGGCCCTCCATGGCCAATAGCCCAACTACACCCTGCCCATGCTGTAATAAGGGATACCACTGGGTATCAGAGTGTAGGACTAAGAGAAATGTCAATGGACAGCCTTTAAACTCAGCCCTGGGCTTGTTCCAGTCCCGGAAAACAGGAGCTGCACTTTCACTGATTCAGCCAGTGCCCACTCCACAGAACCACACACAACAATAAAAGATATTGTACATACTACTCTGGAGGGGTGCAGAACTTGATTTGTCAGCATTAAAATCTCATCTTATAGATCATACACAAGGAATTATCTCCATTCCTACTGGGACCTATGGACCACTGCCACCTGGAATAGTAGGGATTATATTAGGAAGAAGTTCACAGTCTCTCCACGGCCTCTTAGTTGAACCCAGAACACACACCTCACTACCCAGTCCAATAACTGAGGGCAGTTGAGTAGCAGATGCACTCCCCACACCTACCCATCTTAACTTTAAACATTACTGAAGCTTAACTAGCCCTCAAAAAATTTCACCAGACAGCTCAGATGCTTAGAAAGCAGTTCAAAATATCTAGGGACCACGCTCACAATATTGTGAAGTCATGCACACAAATGCCTTCCATATACCCCACCCCCACCTTTCCCATAATCCCCAAGGTCTATTCCCCAGAGAATTGTGGCAAATGGATGTCACACATCATACAGCATTTAAAAATCTTAAATATATTCATGTTTCAGTAGACACTTATTCTTCCTTCACCATGACAACCTTGCAGTCCGGTGAAGAAGTAAATCAAGTAACTGATCACGTTTCATTGTTTCTCTATAGCAGGAATTCCTTGGATAATTAAGATAGACAGTGAAGCATACACTTTTCAAGTACTTAAAAAATTCTGTCTTATTTACAATATAAAACACATCACAGGTATACCTTACAACCCCACAGGACAAGCCATAGTGGAATGTAAAAACCGTACCCTCAAGGTCATTCTTCAAAAACAAAACGGGGGAGAGGGACAGGGGCAGCCACATAGACAACTAAATCAGGCAGCATATACACTAAATTTTCTGACACCAAACTGCGAAGGAAAAACCCTGGCAGAAAGGCACTTCCAGAAGGCAGAGGCTATGGAAGAAAGCCATAAAAAGACATAAAAGTTATGTGGAAGGACCCAAAGACTAGTCAGTGGTACGGGCCAGATAGGGTACTAAAACAAAGGGACAAGAGTATGTTTCTGTCTTTCCAGATGGAGTCCCTGAGCCGATGTGGTTTCCAGAAAAGAACATCAGAACCTGTGGATGAATTGGCCCAGAAAATGGGGAAGCTGAGACTCCAGGGTTGCAGAACAAGGGGACGACGATCAAAAAGGAGACAGAAAGCCAAGAATGAAAGGCATTTAAAAAACTTTTGGTCTAAATCTATAGTGACACTTACAACTTCTTTAGCAACTCTTTCATTGACTACACCTGAGGTGGAGGAAGCCCAATACTGGATTTACTTTCCATTTCCTCCTTGGCTCAGACCAATTATTTGGATAGATAAGATAGGAGAAATATAACAACACCCAGCTTTTATGGGGACAAGCTTATGCGTTTCCTATGAATTACGCTCATGATATGAGATATATAATTCTGATATATAATTTTTCTGCAATAGCTACATGCACACCTGTTTGCTTCTGTAATCATATGCTTTGCCCTGCACGATTTCTTAAGCTTGTAGCTAAAGAAAAATGGGTTCACGACACTTGAAAGGATTTAGCAGGGGTGTATTGGCAAGTTAAGAAACTGACTGTTAAGGGCAGTAGCACATCCACTTTCACTCAATATACCTCTGTCCCTCCCTGCCAAGATGATGCAAAAAAAATGTCATTTACAAAAGCCAGAGAACATTACTGTAAACTGTTCCCCATGTCCTACATTGTTTAATTGGGGGGATACAGAAGAAAACCAAACATCAAGTGATGCTTTTATCGGAGCCTTTCTGGAGGACTTAATACAGACTGTTGAAGGACAAGAATTTTCAGGACTTTGGAGGGCTTTTGCTGTCCTAGAAATCATTAATCACACTGTCTTCACAGGAACATCTGAAGGTGGTTTATTTTTAGAAAGCAACAAATCCGTAGTTGCTGCATGTTTAAAAGTGCCTCAAGCTTTTTTAAGTGCTTCTATTTACACTGACTGCACCAACAGTAATAGGGAATGTATGAACATGACTACTAAAGGTCAAAATTTATTTTGGAATGTTACTTGTAAAAACTGTACTCTCACAACAATGTATCACCAGAAGTTATCAGTATGTCATGATTGCAAAACCTTCCTTTGCTGTCTTTCCCACTGATTTATCTCATGCTTGGTACCAATCTGCAGGAGAGCATAGCTTAAGTTTGATCAGTGAGGCTTTAAAACGTAAAAAAAATGATTTGTAGGGCTAATGCTATTAGGAATTATATCTCTAGTTACTTTAGTGACTACAGCTACACTTTCTGCTATATCTTTACAATCCACAATTCACACTGCCCAATATGCTGAGGAACTAGCAAAAAATTTATCTGAAGCACTTCAGATATGGGAAAAAAATTAATCAGGATACCCAGACAAAAACTGATTTATTACAACAGTCTATATTATATATAGGAGATGAAGTAGAGACACTCAAGGCTCAGCTGTCTCTCCGATGTGATTATAGATATATATATATATTTGTGTCACTCTAACTTATACAACTCTTCCCAGAACAACATTACATGGGACACTTTCTCAGTCGTGCACGTCATACTAGAACTGGCACAAGAAACCACTTAGTGTTGACACTACAACCCTCACATCCAAACCTCCTTGTTCTTTGAAGTACCTATTTCCCATGACCTACTTCTATTCCACCATAGCTAAAGATGATCATACTCTTTAACATCTACCCTTCTGTGCTAAAGAACTGTGAATGAAATTATTTTACCTGATCATATTTATCATTTCTTTCCCTTGCTGTATGACCTTGAACCTTGATTTTCTGTTCTCATTGTGACTGCTAATCCTTCCATCCCTCACTTCTTTCTAAGGTCATCATTCTATACACTGATTACATTTTCCTCTCTTCTCTACCTTGACCACTTAATAAACCTGTTCAAATATATTGGAGTCCCTTGCTCCCCTTTTCTTATCAAAGATCATGATTTGCTATACCCCAATCTTGGATCACTGCCATTATATGATGCCTCTCTTCTACCTATTGCTGAATAAAGCTGGAGAAAAATTACAAAACCATACTGAATATGTCCATTTAAAATTTATGTTACAAAATCTCAAATGGGCCTTTGCTGCAGCAAGGAAATCCTTTTAACCTCCCTAATCATTCATTATTCACTTACCAGAGACTCTTCCAAACCTTCTCATCCCTTTTTGAATCTCCCATGGATTCACCTCCCCTTCTCAGTTTGTCTTATTTCATAGAAAAAAAAAAATCGAGGCCATTCGCCTATACCTCCCTCTTCTTGCTGCCTCATCTCATTTCACTCAGATGCTCCTTCTCCCGTCTCATCTGAAGTGGAGGTCCTTTTCCTTGACAAATCAAACTTCTCATACATGCACAAAAGATCCCATTTCATCCAACAGATTGCACCCTCTACCATTTCTATTTTCTCATTAATCTTCAATCTTTTTTGTCTACTGGCAACTTCCACGATGCATGTAAAACATCCATGACATCTTTAAAAAAAACCTTTACTTGATCTGACCAATCCCTACACCCATCATCCTATATCTCTCTTCCCTTTTATGGATAAAACTTCTCGAGAAAGTCATCTACAACTGGTGTCTCCACTTCCTTTCCTTTCCCTCTTTTCTTATCTTTCTGCAGTCTGGTATAAGACCTCATCATTCAACTATTACTGATCTCTCTAAGTTACCAATGGTCTCCTAACTATCTAATTACTTTTTCTCAATCCTTACTCTTCTTGGCTTTGATAGTGTCATTCACCTTCTTCTTGATACTTTTTCCTTTCTAGGTTTTCATTACCTGCTTTCTCCTGGTGTTCCTCCCTATCTGCCTGCTCACTCCTCAATCTCCTTTTCTGCATCCTGGTAAGTCACTAATGATAGCTATTCCTCCAAGGCTATGTTCTTGGTCTTCTTTTCTCTTTCATCTATTCTATTTTACTCGGTGGTCTCATTAGCTCTCATGTATTCAATTATTTCTATGAAGATAATTCTCAGATTTATCCCACCCTAACCTCCAGTCCTACATTTCCAACTGCTATTGGGACATTTTGAAACAAATGTTCCATAAACATAACATCTTAAACTCAACTTGTCCAACACATGATCTTCCCCTATACACTTTCCGCTTTCTAATTTCCCTATTAAATTCTACCTTATTTCCAACCTAAGTGTCATCCTTCACTCCTCATTCTCATCCCACCATAACCTATCAGTTGCCAAGTCCCAATGATTCTGCTTCTGAACATCTCCTATCCATCCCTTTCTCTCCTCTCACTCTCCGTACAAACCATGGACTGTTGCAATAGCCTAGCTCTGCCTGTCTCAAGTTTCTCCCAACTTCAGTTCATCCTTCCCTCAGCTGCCAAAGTGATGATCTTAAAGCACACAGCTGGCCAGATCATTCCCCAATTCAATAGAATAGTTGGCCCTGTTACCACCAGGATCAAATAAAAAATTCTACTAGCCTTTTACAGTCCTTCACAACCCTCCTACTTTTCTAGTCTTCTTGTTTTTAGCTTTTTCAGGTACTCAAACATCCAGTGACACTGGACATTAAGATCTTCTATGCCTTTTCACTAGCTGTCCCTCATTCCTGGAATGCTCTCCCTGTTTACACCTCTGACTTCTCTGGGTTTGTACAATACTCAACTCAAATCCTACCTTCTGTAAAAGGCCCTTCTTGGTCACTCTCACTGTTGTCTTTGTTCTGAGATCACCTCCAATTTACCCCATGCATATCTCACATGCATATAATTGTTTGTATATTGTCTCTACCACTAAAACATGAGCTTCCTGTGGACAGGGACTAGTTTTTGCCGTTCTTTGTATCCTGATCACTTAAGAAGTGCCTGGAACAGAATAACAAGTGTTTGTTGATACAACTTGACTTAACCTGTGTTGGACAAGAGATGAGGGGATAGAAGAAAAGATTTTGAAAATATCAATTATTTGATACAAGGTTTTTTTCTTAAGGTTTGCCTGAGGGCCAATTTTTATCTTAAAAGTTGACAATATAGTAAAACCATATGGGAACAGAACAGTAGATAAATCATTGCTGAATACATACCCAAGTTTATTCCTTTCAATGGACCAGAAAATACTTTGATAGCTTCAAGGTATCTTTCCTATAAAGAGACAGACAAGATATTCTATCAACTCTACAAGTTGATACAAGTTGAGAATGTATTTGATAAAAACAAAGCTCTCCACAGATGTTAGAAAAATGTTGCTTTCCTCACAGAAAATAGTCAAAGCTACAATAAAAGTTAGAACACAGAGTGCATAATGTGAATCACTAGAAGTCTCTTAAGAAAAATTCAGGACAGGGCTCAGTAAAATTGAGTCAGAAATAAAGAGGTCAGCTGCTGATTTGGGAATTATCTAGAATTTATGCTATATAACTACACTTTGTAAGAAAAATGACATCACTAATATTTAAGGCTTACAGAATTTGAACTGTTAGATATGAAAGGGATCCCAAAGACAGCTCAGAGAATGATCTGTCCCCCTTATTTTACACATGAAGAAACTGAGGTTTAGGGATCTAAGAGATCTGTCAAAACTAGAATGTATATTTGACTCCTAGTTAAATGTTCTTTTGGGGGCGGCCAGGTGGCACAGCGAGTAAGAGCACCGGCTCCAGTGTTGGGATGACCTGGATCAAATCCGGGCTCAGATACTCAGCACCACACCCAGAAATAACTGGCCGTGTAACCTTGAGCAAGTTATTTAACCCCGATTGCTTTAAAAAAAAAATGTTCTTCTGAATACATTAGGGGGCCTCTCTCCATACTATATAGTATTAATCACTTCTTCCCCAATCTCCTTAGACCATGGTTCCCCATTTCCCTGTTCCCTTCATTCCTGAAACCCAAAGTATCTGGTAAAGGAGCCAGTTGGGCTATTATAAGAATACCCATATAGAAACCCAATTGTTAAAGATTTCCTTTTGACAAGTTTTAGACTTAAGTTTGTTTGTTTGTTTAAACAATTCAAACTTACCAACTGTGGTGGTCCAGAAAAAACACATTTTGGAAGCCCAGTTTCCTTTAAGGTAAGAATCATTCCTAAAAAGAAATAGAGTGGATATCATAAAATTACACAGATCTCTTTGCCATTTGAAACTGAGGATACTATTGGAAGAAGTGTTTCCTATCAAAGCTTATCTTTAAAAGAGAAAATGACCTCACTTCATTTAACTACCTGTTCTCCTGTCTCTCACCTTCTAAGAAGGAGGCAGGGAAAATTGGCAGCCTAGATGATGTGAAAATTTCGGTGAAACAGGTGAGTAGGAGGGTGTGGGGAAACATCAGAAATTTTCCAAGTATCTATAAAGAGTAACATCACTTAAGATTTTTGGGTCAGCAGTGGGTAGATATGAAGGACTGGAATGGTAGTGAATATGTAAATATGGTAAGATTCTGTGATATTGTTTGGGAGGAATCTCCTGAACTTGAATCTCTGAGGCACTACAGCCTAAAACATAATGGATAGAGTTCTGGGCTTGGATGTGGGATGACCTGAGTTCAAGTCCTACCTCTCTAAAATTATAAGCTATAGAAGGTGCTGATTTGCATTGGTGTAGGAAGAGAAGAATTTGTTCTACTAATGCATACACATGCATATGCATAAAATTGCAGCAAGATATCCTGAAAGTAAGAAAGCAGCATCTGCCAAGCAAGTCAAATCACCACCATTACCTCCCCTCGGAGACTGATGGAGAAAGCCTAATATCCTGAAACTAAGAGTCTTGGGAGTAGCAGGGCCACTTCCTCTACCATCTACTACAAGACTAATAGCTCTGCTCCCAATCTAGTCCCCCTCTTTATCAACCATCTAGGAAAGTAATTTCTATAGGGAAGAAGAGATAAGTCATCCCACCAAATGCCAACCAAATTACCACCTGGAACCCAGGCAAGCCAGCTCAGCTGAAGCAAGTACCCTAAGGGAGAGCTAAGAGGCAGCATGTGCCAAGTGAAACCACCAACTCCCCAATCACAATCCTTCACTTCCAGTCCCTGATGAAAGCTCAGGGACCTGAACACAAGAGTCTTAGAAATAGTACTACTGCTGCTTCACCTTCGTCCCAAGGCCATCATGAGTAACCAGCATGTTCGCGAAGATTATAACCAGTCTCGTCCTCGGAGACCAAGACCCAAGCCCCAAGAAAAAGGCCCTCTGTGGTTCCTGGTCAAGGCTCGGCTTGTGGGAGCCCTTATAGGGATGAAAGGATCAAGAATTCGAGCCATGGAGACCCTTTCGGGAGCTCAGATTAAAATAGATCTATTCAATCAAGAGGAGGATGGTGAAAAGCCCAAAAAAGCAGAGGTGGAAGTTTTCGGAAGTAACCACTAGAATTAGAGCAAAAGAACTGGTTGAATGTATCATCAGATGGTATCCACCGACCTCCCCGGATGTTGCAGATGAAGCACAGAAGGCTATTGCCCAGATGTCCATGCAGGAAAAGAAGTAATATGCAGCCCAGTTGGTTTTTGTTAATTTTATACAAATAAATTATGTTTCTGTTTTCTATTAAAAAAAAAAAAAGAAATAGTATTACCCCAAAACCTCGCTGCTAGCCCAAATCCCATGGCTGTCATCAAGAAGAGCAATCACTGTAGATATATTCCTTATCACCACCATCACCAAATGGTGGCCAAATGCCTCTGATGGGCAGGTAAGTCTAAAAGTCCTGTGAGTGGTAGGTTCCCCCCAAAACCAATCCTGCTTCCAATCTAGCCGTTGCAGTCATCTATCCTTGGAAGCAATCCTTGTGGTGATGCAACTTGCCAACTGATTCAGCAGGTACTAAAGTCATAGGTACTAAAGACTCAGAAAAGAAAGTTCTTACCATCAAGGCCCGTGGCATTGGTTTTATCAGTGGAATTAACAGTAAAAAGATACATTACCATCTTCTTTGCTGTTGTACCCTAACTTTCTGACTGATTTGCAAATGAAATCATCTATATGATCTCACTAGAACATGAGAAAGACTCTTATTTTTCTATCTATATCCTCAGCACTTAGCACAGTGCTCTGGACAGTATTAAGTGACCTATGAAGATGATATCGTTACTAAGTATTGGAAGCAGGATTTGAATCCAGGATTTCTACCTCCAAGCCCAGAATTCTGTTTACTATAGTGGTCAATATGCCTACCCTATAGACCTATTTAATCCATGAATCATGATTACTACACATATATATCACTCTTTCTAGTTTCCTGCCATAAATCTTTGGTACAGTATCAAAGTTAAGTCAAATGAGTAATAAATATTCAGAGTTGGTCCATTGATTAAAGATGATTTCTTCATAAATCACAGGTCTTACTTAGTATTAATGATGAACAGGCTGGAGAAGCAAATTGTCATGATATCTTGAATATATCAGGTAACCAGTAATTATTTACTGAATGGATGAGTTAACATAGACACAAGAAGTGATCAGGATTAGTTGAAATTCCAGGGTACTATCAGGGATTCCTTCCCAGTACCCTGTAACTAAAAACAAACTCACCAGATAAACCCCCAACATTGGACCAGTGCATTCGGGTCAGGAAGATGTTATCCAAGCGAGCAACCTTCAGTCTAGAAAATAAAACAATGGAAGGGAACACTGATCTAAGTCTTTATAAAATTCCTTATTTTCTTACAAAATGTTGTCATTTATACTTTCTCCAAAAATCCTTACAAAGAACAAAACCCAGAATCAACCACAAACCCAAAAGGAAGATGAACTCACTTGTGTTCCTGCATGATCCTCTGGGTACCTTCCCCACAATTGAAAAGATACCTACAAAAATATCATCCAAGTCATTTTAATTGGTGTCAAGAGTTTTTATGGTAGGGTATAAGTGCCCCATTTCCATTCAAAGTTCCTCCAAAAAGTCATCCCCTCCTCACATCTTACTAAATTCTCTCAGTCCTGAAGGATTTTGATTTTAAAATTCTATTCATTCCTGAAAGAAAAGTCTGTAGATACCAGTCTATTGCTCAATTATCCCTTTTCTCCACTATGCTGGGCATCATAAGACTATATAGATTTAGAGCTGGAAGTGACCTCAAGGGTCACAGAGTCCAAACTTCTCATTTTTACAAATAAGGACATTGAGGCCCAGGGAGGTGAAAAGGCTCACCCAATGTCAGAGAGGTGGCAGAACTAGATCATTGAACCTAAGTCCTCTGACTCTTAATTTAGCACTATCCACCCAATCACACAGCCTTAATAGGTCTCTGGTTAAGACAGAGGTGGAGAGTACCGGTCAAGGTGTCCAGGACCGAAATGAAACCTACACTACCAGGCTGTCCCAATCTAGAAGGGGCTTTAGGATCCACCAAGTCCAACCTTCTCATTTTAAACATAAGGGAACCAAGGGGAGGGACTTGCCCAAGGTCAGTAACAAAGCCAAAGTCAGGAATCAAACTATGGTGCTCTTTCCAGGCAGGGAATCTGCCTCCACTGGACAGTGGATTAGAATCTGGGGAAAGAGGAGTGGAGAACGAAGGCTGGTGGTGGGGGCAGGGCAAAGGAACAGAAGGGAGCACAATATGAAGAAAGCGGGTCAAAGGTGGACAGAAGGTGCACTCACTGACCGGTTAAACTCCGAGAAGACATAAAGAGCCGAACCAGCATCGCGGGTCCCAGAGGCCACCACCTGCAAGTACACGGTGCTGGGTCCCGCGCGCTCCCCCGCAGAGCCGCGCTTCTCCCGTGTACGCAAATGCCGAAGAGGATCCTTGGGAGGCCGCTGGCGGCGGGCGGAGCCCTCAGACATGGCCCGGCCGAACCACAAGCTGCAGAAGCCCCAGCGACCCGGAATGGCCCAAAGGAGCCGCAAAGGCCACATGCAGCAACTTAAGGCCTGTAACTGGACAAGAACACACGCTTACTCCAAGCCGGCCAGAGCTTCCCAAAACGTGAATGAGGCGGCGCTGCTTACGTCAGGCGTTCAGCCTATGGCTGGCCAACGACTCTAGCCATCCTAGCCTTCCTCACCAATAGGAAGGAGTCATTCTCGATTTTTTTTTTCCTCTCCCTTGGACCAAGCGAGAAGAGGAATGAATGCTAGAGTTCCTTCTGTGGCTCAGGCTTGTAAATCAGACGCCCAATAGGAGAACGCGTCTAATTGGTAACGTGACGTTTGCCTGGACCTATTGGGTAGCTTAAAGGAGTGGCGGACCTTTGCAGTTCCTCTAAAACTGTACATAAACCAAAATACTTAAGATTATAAAGGGTTAAAAATAATACTAAGGGTGACATTTCCAGTACTTTATGAAACCCTTAGTTTATTCTGTAACCTGAAGGCACCCCCAAAGTCCTTTCCTCCCTCATCTTGAACCTGTAGCAAAAGAATTGCTTTTGTGTCCCTTATCCTGTGTTCCCCATTCTTTAATGTTTAACCTGTAAATTCCTGCTCTACCCTTAAATCCTTAAACCATAAAGAATTCCCTTTGTTTCCCTCATCCTGTCATCCTGTCCTGTCTTTAATCTTTAACAACTCCATAAAAACCTCTAAAACTGCATCATTGTTCTGAAATCTCCATATAAGCATAACTCCCCCAAATATCAGTCTCACTTCGCTTTCTTGCTAGGACACTGCTTTTGCATCAATAAATCTCCCAATGGCTACAGAGAAGGTCTAAGTGAATTCTTTCATACCTGAACTGGTTCTACCAACTCTAAACCTCATCACAACCAGTATTTTGAGAATTCTCAGGCCGAAGTGTTCCAACTGCTGCATTTCCTTTTTCCCTCCAGCTTATTATTTATTTAACTTTTTAATTCATTTTGAACTTAAAGACAAAAAAAAAAGAACATTTCCATGAGAGGATTCACTTTAAAATCATGACTTTACTTTTCATACTGTTTTCTTTAAGAAAAAAAAAAAATATGAGTACCACTTGTCATTTTCAAAGCTCTGTTTTCTATGCTTCCTTCTAGATTTTGTTTATTTTCTACTGTGAACTTTAAATATTTTCCCCTCCCACCAATAGAGATGGCTATTATTAGATACAAATATACACACACACATATGTAATATTATGCATATTTCTAGTTATCAATTTCTTCTTTGGAGGCAAATATCTTCCTTCATTGGTCCTTTGTTGTTAATTTGGCTATTTACAATATTCAAAAGGACTTAACTGCTCACAGTTGTTCTTAAAACAATGTTGCTATTACTATATATAATGTTCTCCTGGTTCTTCTCATTTCACTTTTCATTATTTCATGTCTTCCATGTTTTTTTTAAATCTTGAAGCATCATAATGTTGTACCTGGTTTTCCCATCCCCCTAGCTCAGCCCCTCCTCAGGGAAGTGAATAGACTACCAGGTCAGTTCCACCCTCCCCCAACAGATGTCCACCTTTACTCAGTTAGCCCATCTCCACAGAGGTGGTGGGCTTCCGGGTCAGGGAGACTTGGCACAGGCAGGAATTTCGAGGTGTGTACTGACCAATCACTCTTCTTGGCCTCTGCAAGTTTCTGCTTGCCTAATGCTGATGGGGTGCTTGGGATCTATGTTTGTAACATCAGTCTGTAAAACTTTGTAACATCAATTTGTAAAACCAGTTTGTAAAATCACACTCCATTCCCCCCCGCCAGTCTCAGAACATTAACTCTGCCCCTTCCCCCTACCTGCACTCTGCCTAGCTTCAAAGCATTAACTCTGCCCAGAAACAACTCATGAATTGTTTATCTCAGCCTTGAAACACTAACAAGCTATACCTATCAATCCTTCACAAAAGTATCTATAAACATTTCAGCTTAGGCAACTATTATCTCCCTTTTGTATAGTGCCTCGTTGCCCCCATGAATCCTTCAATACCCCCTTTCTAGGTTAACTCCTTAAGCAATTATCTTTCCCTAACCTTGGTTCCCAGACATCAATCCTGTCAAGCATGACACTAATGGGTGGCAGGTTGGGCACTTCTCCATCAGCCCTTGACCGCTAGCTGACTTAGTGACCTTTCAAGCCTAAAACCACACCTCCAGGTAGCCCCCCACCCTTCCCCAGTGAATCATGAGCAATATGCCTGAGCAGTACATCACACTGTCCCCACCTTAACTCCTCCCTAATCCCACCCTTAATCACCTAGTTAGCATATTTGGCATGGGTTCTACTATGGATGATTCTATATAAACCTTAATTCTACCCCTTTAAGGTTGCAGGTCCCCTGAGGATCCTTGCCAGCTGTAAGGCATATAATGAACTTTTCCAACTCTGACTCCAAGTTAGCCTGGGCCTACTGAATTCTTTCCAGACTGAATTGAAGGCTTTCTGGTCTTAGATAAGATCAGAGTTCCTGCTGAACCTATCAGGAGCCATCCCTCATCAATGCCTCCTGGCGTCCCTTTAAAAGCCAACACATTGTCCACTGTTCGATTTGGGCCTGACCCCGAACAGTCCCAAGGAAGATAAAATGCACTTCCAAATTTTACTCTAGGGGGTCTCTTGTCTTGCTCCTTTTGGCACAACATTTGGAGGCCCTAGTGAGGTGATCATGGTGTCCCGAATCACCTTGGAGATCCCTGAACAGGTAGAGCTCTCAGCCTCAGGAGGCAGGCATCTGCTCACCCTGATCCCTAGGGAGACTAGCCCCTGCTTAAGTTCCAGGGCTCCAGGTCTCAAGGAGGGAAAGATTGCACCTGCCTCCCGACTTTGACCAGCTCCTTATTCGACCTTTGTGTGAATTCAGGATCTCCAGCTTTGGGGGTGAGTACAGCTCTATTTTCTGTCCTGGGGAACTTGGGGGGCTAGAAACAGCTCAAGTGCAATCTGTACCCCATCCTACGGGCAAACTTGAGATGTCAAAACTTTGCCTGTATCTGGTTCTGGTCTGGTCTGTTAGTGTCTGTCTCTCTATCTTTCTATGTGTCCTATCCATTCTGGGATCATAAAGTTTTGTTTTGAGCTCATTTGCTTAAACCCTCCCTGCTTTTACTCTGCAAAGCAGGTATTCCAGGGGCTATCAGACAAGCACCTTCAAGGAAGTTTTTCTGATTTCTGATTTATATGGGAAGATATATTTGTTTACTAAGCCATTTTAAAGTAGCCCATCAAGATGGGGCAGATTATGGGGTCCCCTTGAAGAATGAGTGGACCATGTTTGGGATAGGCTGGACCCGCAGGGAAGTTTATCCAATCAGTGTGGCAGGTGGTCACAGGAAATCCAGGACCTCCAGATCAGTTCCCTTATATTGATGTCTGGCTGGACCTCATCACCCATACCCCTCTCTGGCTTAGGAACTGTTCTTTCTAAAGGGGTATCGGAGTCCTTGTGGCCCAGCTACTCTCAGACATTCCTAAAAACCTCCCTCTGGGTCCTAAAAAACCAGCCCTACAGGATCATATCGATCTCCTGCCCTAAGTCTGACCCTAAGGCAAATTGGGAAAATATTTAGCTCTATAAAAGAGAAGCCTTAGAGGTGGAGCTTTGAGATTGGCAGGTCCAAAGCTCTCACTTTCAAAAAATCCCCCAAGATTCTTCTCCCTGTCATTCCCCCATTGACAAGGCTATATTGTTAAAGAAATAAAAAACGATGAATGGGACACTCTGACCTGAGTGTTGTAATATTTTGAAAGGTTTTAATTTGGGGAATATGTACAATCTCTTTCTTTATAGTCCTGGTCTGCCCAGCTTGGAATTATAACAAAAGCTAGAAAAAACAAACTAACAAAATATCTTCTCAAATTCTAAGAATTAATCGTTAAGAAGTTGGAAATAGGATATTGGGATTGCTTAAAAAAAAAAAAACAGAAGTTTTTTTGCTATCTCTGCTTGACCTGTTCCCTGAATTTGGAAAGGGAAAATTAATAGTGTTTGTGAAACACTTGTGATCAAAATGGTATAATGATTGTAAAATATAATGACTGGCTGTAAGGATTATGGGATTTAAAGATCTTCCATGCCCCATTGGACTTGCTGACGTAGCAGGAAGGGGTGGAGCAAAAGGAAGCGGAAGCCAAGCTGGAGTTCCTTCGGTGGCTGGCGGTGGTGGCGACGGCAGCAGCAGCAGCAGAGGCAGCGGCAGCGCGAAGCCCTTTTTGAGTTAGGACTGACTGCTAAGGACTTTCTGCTAAGGACTCCTGCTGAGGACTGCCAGGGGCCGGAGCTGCTGGGAGTGCGCTTCCCGGACGCTGGGTGGTTGCTGTGAGTGGGGAGAGGAGGACCTTTGCCTGAGGTAGCCTGTTCTGTTTTCAAGGCTTGAAAATGTGGGTGCTTTCTACTTTATCTACCTGTGCCAATGTCATAACTAATCTGATGGCTTTCACTTTCTGGTTTTGGGACTCAGTCTTTTGGTATCTTAATAAATTTTCTAGTTTATTCCCCCATATGGCAAGCATGATGTATTTTGTGATGGATAATTATATCAGCATATCTGTAATCTCCATAGGCATTGTGAATATGGCATTGCTGATACACTGGAATATGTTGGTATCTCCCTAACTTTGAAGCCAATGCCAGGAGTGATAAGATCAATTATTATATGGGTCATTTGATACTCTGTTATGTTGTTGCAGTCTTTCTAAGATTGTAATGTGTTTCTAAAAGTCTGTTTAGCTAGTGAACTTAAAAAAAAACATTTTGAAGTAGGAATAAGAGCAAAAATTTGAAAAACACATCCAGCTGATTTAAGGTCACTAGATTAATGATTAATTGGAGTTTACATTAGGGAAAGGAAATTGTTTTAGTCATTCAGTCCCTAAACAATGGACTTAAATTTCTGAGAAATTGCAAGTTCATGTACAACAGGTAAAAGGGATTTCTATCAGTTGTTTTTTTTACAAGGTTAGATTTGAGAAGGAAAGATGGAATCTCTACATTTGTGAGACCTGGTAAATCTTTATTGCTGATTGTAGCCCACAAGAATAAAAAATGCTCTAAACTGTGATTGATGAAATTTGCTGTTTAAGGTGAATTTTTTCCTTCTTTAGTAAATTTCCTATGATCAGAGCACGTAGTCAGTAAAAGATATGAGCACTTTTGTGTTAGCTTATTGGAAAATCTAATATTTTTTATCTAGAATTAGAACATGTGCAGAAAGTTATGCAAATTGCTTAAGATCATTTTAACAGTTTTCAACTAACTTTCTTCATAAAAGTTTAATGAGATTGTAAAGCAGAAGATGTCTTGCTGTTTTGATCTGAATTTGTAGTTATTTCATGCTCTAAGCAAAAGTTAACATTTGTAACTGAATGTATGTGTTAAAGATTCAATTTCTGAAGTATCTCTTGCAGAGTGAATATAATCAGAGGATAAACAAACTGTGAAACAAGGATATATGTCTACTATTCAGTTGTGAGGTTCAAGTAAGGAACCTCTATTGTTTAAGGCAGTATAGTTACATTAGTAAAAGAATAATAACTTATGAAGTATCTGGTTTATGTAGTTTGTAGAAATATAAAGGAAAGTGAAATAGTCTGGGTAATGGATTATGCTAGCCCATCCTTACTCTACTTCTGGTCACTTTCCTCCTACTCCTTTTTGGCCCCTGTTTAATCTCTTTGCCAGATTTGTTTCTTCTAGGCTTAGCACCCTTCACTTGCAGATGTCATCTCAGGCTGAGTACCCACTATCCTGAGATCATAGCCCATCACCCCCTGAACCTGGCTTCCACCAAGTTTTGGCCACTGGCTACAGACCCAGCCCACTAAATGGTGGGATCATGTTTGTTTTTGATTTTTGGTCCCAGCTGTTTAAGGGGGGAATGATGGGGTGCTTGGAATGATGGGGTACTTCGGTGCCTGATATTTAGTTTAATCAGAGATACTTTAGTTAAGAGAAAAGAAAGATATCATTTTTAACACCAGGTTAATTCAAACTGTCTTTAAAGTCTATTTATGGAAAGCTGAACTAAGCAGATAAGAAGGTTGAAGGTTTGGGGACAAATGAGGTTCATCCAGCCCCTCCTATTTGCAGATAGTTGATATCAGTTTTGGAAGTAGTTTGAGAGAGCATGAGGAAGTTTTGAGAAGGCAGAAAGATTTGTAACTTGAGTTTACAATTAATAGCTCAATCAAATTTTAGATGGCCCTATCTGAAGGACAATAGTCCATATTTATTTGCTATTTAATAATTTGGGGAACTGTATTTTTTTATCATTCTGAGCCTTAATTACAGAAATCCATTGTCATAAAAGCCAATGATGGCAGAGACTGCAGGCTGCAAACTGTTCAAGGTGGATGTCTGTGCTTGGAAAAGTCTGGGGTCAACCTCGGACACTGCCCAGATGGGATCTCTCTGACTTTATTTCCCAATTGTGCGTTTTCCTTCTGTAAAAGAAACCCCCCACCTATTTATGCCTAAGCCCTGATTGCAGCACCTGATAGCTATCTAAATGACTACCAGAAATGACTCATGCCTGGATCCAAACATGGCTAAGGAAGTTTTCCTTCTGGCAAGGTTTATGACATTGTCCCTCCTTTTTCCTATAGCAAATTTATTGAGAAGTAATATTCGGGGCCAAATAAATGAATAAATATAGAGATAACATCCTTCAAAGAAGGCGATGATTAGTAATAAGGCAAAATGTAATGAAATAGATGCCTAATTGACCAGGAGAGTGAAGTTTGAGGAGAGCAACAGGCTCAGACTTAGATGACACCTAGGATTAAATACAGATGTATAAAAACTGGCTTTAAAAATTTTCTATTATGTGAATTCATGCTTTGAGCATGTTTGGGCATAAGATCAAAGGTTTGGATTTTGGATTTTAGCACAAGGATTGGATAAGATAGTGGTAAGGGTGAAGCTAATGTTACTTTGTTAAAGCATCTGTCTGTTATTTTACAAAGGGCAGATGAAAGCTGCAGATGAAATAATTTTTTAAAAAGATTTTCATATTTTAAAAGATTCCTATACAAGAGTTAGGAAAGGTGGAAATAACAAAGGACAAATAAACTGAAAATTCTCTGTAGTTTCAAATATGGAACTAATCTGAAGTCATTGTGCTAATTTATATTAAGTCAGAATTATATGGTCACCTCTAGATCTGAACTGAAAAAGCAGAACTCCTTTTTAAATTCTGTAACTACATGAGGCATCTGGGATTTAAAAGTGTTGTTTAAATGAAATAGGTCACTGGGATGCAAGGAATTGTATGTTAATTACTATTCTTGTATAGTTTGTATGTAAGTTTTCTTGGTTATCTTGGTGACATGTAATTGTGTACCTGACAATGTAATCATGTCATTTTGTAAAATTGTGAGAAAAGCCTCAATTGTACTAGCCCTGTGTGGCTAAGAAAACTGAACTATAGTCTTGCACAGCTAGAAAACTGGACCTTTATATTTAAAATTGTGTTTCTGGGAGCTCTTGTCAGATTTGGCTGGCTGGGCTAGCTTGTATATATTGTACATTTAAGCATATTGTACATTTAAACTCTAATTACCCCCCTGAGCCATGGGATCTGAAAAAGATGACATCAGATGCAGACAGCTTTCCCAAGAATCCAGACCTGGCTTCTACTGGGACAGCTTCTTTCCTGGAGAAATTCAACTAGAGGGGCGGCTAGGTGGCACAATGAGGAAGAGCACCAGCCCTGGAGTCAGGAGGACCCAGGATTGGTTCTGGCCTCAGATACTTAACACCCACACAAAAAAACTGGCTGTGTAACCTTGGGCAAGTTACTTAACCCCATTTGCTTTAAAAAAAAAAAAAAAGAAGAAAAAGAAATTCAACTAGAGGACCGATGGAAAATGTGGCTACCTCCTCCTCCTTGTGACTATGGCCTTGATTATAGGAAGTCCCTATTAACTCTGTTAAATTGCTGATTGTTATGAATCCCACTACCAGTCCTTGAGAACAGAACTGACTGACCTGTATGATTCGGCCTGGTGGTGTCAAGGGTTTGACACACGCACAAAAGAAGTAGGGAATGTTGTACCTGGTTTTCCTATCCCCCTACCTCATCCCTCCCTCAGGGAAGTGAGCAGACTGTCAGGTCAGTTCCACCCTCCCCCAGTAGAGGTTCACCTTTACCCAGTCAGCCCACCTCCACAGAAGTGGGCGGGCTTCCAGGTAGGGAAACTTGGTGCCAGCAGGAATTTTGAGGTGTATACTGACCAATCACTGTTCTTGGCCTCTGCAAGTTTCTGCTTGCCTAATGCTACCTGGTGTCCCTTTAAAACCCAACACATTGTCCATGCAGACTCACTGTTTGATTTGGGCCTGACCACAAACAGTCCTGAGGAAAATAAAATCCACTTCCAAATTTTACTCTAGTGGGTCTCTTGTCTCACTCCTTTTGGCACAACAATTTCTTATAGCACAGTAGTATTTATTCCATTACAATCATATGCCACAACTTGTTCAGCCATTCTCCAATTGATGGGCATCCCTGCAATGTCCAGTTCTTTGCCACCACAGAAAGAGCTGCTATAAATATTTTAGAGCATATAGATTCTTTTCCTTTTCCCCTAATTATCTTGGGAAACACATCTAATAGTGTTATTGTTGGGTGAAAGGGGATAAGCAGTATAGTTGGGTGTAAGTCCAGATCAATCTCCAAAATGGATTAATTCACAGTTCTACAATAGTGAATTTGTGTCTCAATTTTTCCACATCCCTTCCAACATTTGTTGCTTTCCTCTTCAATTTGCCAGTCTGATAGGTGTAAAGGGATTTCTCAACGTTGTTTGAATTTTCATTTCTCTAATCAATAACTAATTGGGCATTTTTTATATGACTATAAATTGTTTTGATTTCTTCATAGGAAAACTGCCTGTTCATATCCTTTGGCCATTTATCAGTTGGGGAATGACTCATATTCATATAGATTTGACAAAGTATTTATATATTTGAGATATAATGAAACCTTTATCTGAGAAACTGTCTATAAAAATTTCACCAAATTTCTGCTTTCCAATCATGGTTAAATTGGTTTTATTTGTATAAATGCCTTTTAATTTAAAGTAATCAAAATTATTCATTTTAAGCCTCATAATGCTCTCTGTCTCTTGTTTACTAATTGATTGATTAAATTGTTTGTCTCTTCATAAGTCTTATAGGTAATATGTTCCATGTTCTAATTTCCCTGTGATATCTCTCTTTATATTAAGGTCATGTGTAGGGGGCACTGTCAAGGGCTCTGAGGAGTCTGCCATGGGTGCGCTCTGAGGGGTCTTCATCTCATGGACGAGAATCTCAGGTTGACTCTCCATCTCCCCCACCCTCCCACCCCTGATTCTCAACCCCCCTATCCTCCCAAGCCCATGTTATTCATCCCCCCTGCCAGGGAGGCTTGGACTATTCTGGCCATCCCTGAAACCCTGGTGACTTGAGCAATATAGATAAAGTAGTGACAATATAGATAAAGTAGTGAGATGAGAAAGCCGGGAAGCATCCCACAGGAGTAGGCTCTGGCAAAGTTGCAAGTTAGGTGCCTCATGTTGCAAACTACGTGAAGTTTCCCATGAAAAAGTATGATGTAAGTGCTTTAGCTACAGTATATAAACCCTAACCATCAGATGCTTAGTTGAGACTTGCTTAGCATGTAATAAATGTATACTTCCAATCTCTGCCTGGCCACAGACTCATTATTTATGCCCTCACATTCTGCTAATGCAGGCAACAGTCATGTATCCATTTTGATATTATTTCTGTAAATAGTGTAAGATATTGGTCTATGCCCAATTTCTACCAGACTCTTTTCCAGCTTTCTCAATAAGTTTTACCAAATATGAATTCTCATCCCCAAAACTTGTCTTTACACTTGTTAAACACAAGGTTATTATAATCATTTGCTGCTGTATATTGTATGCCTATTCTGTTCCACTGACCTACTTTTCTATTTCTTAGCAAGTACCAGATAGTTTTGTTAAGTACTACCTTAGAACCAGGAGAATATAGTTACACCAAATCAGCAATATTGGGCAAGAAACGGGGGCAGAGCCAAGATGGCGGAGTAGAAGCACGACCTTCCCGCAGCTCCGGCTTCCACCTTCCCCAATCCATGTAAAAAGGGGACTCTGAACAAACTTTGGAGCTGCAGAACCCACAAAATGACACAGAGAAGCTAACCTCCCGCTGAGGACAGCCCGGCAGGCTGGCAGAAATCCAGTGCAGAGCTCTGGGAGCCTAGCCCAGCCCCATGCCAAGGCTTTAACCCCAGGGCAGGCCTGACCAGCCAATGGCCAGAGGGATTCCAGATCAGCAGCAGCTGTGGCAGTTTCCAGATTTATCAACACATAGATGCGAAGGGCAAAGTGAGAGGCCAGTGCAGTCTGGACTTTGGGACCAGTAAGTGAGAGTATGTGGCTTTTACCCCTGGGGTGAGAAGCTGCTGAGACGCCTTCACAGCCAGCCAGTGCCACGTGGCATCTTCAGCTCCTGGCCTGCAGAGTGTAGGGGGACCAAGCACCAGTCTGAGGGTTAATAGCTCTTGCTTTATCCTGCTTGGATCTGGATTGCAGTTTAGGGTGGATGTCCTGGGGTGTGTGTCCAGCTTGCTAGAGCATGTGGAGACCTCAGAGAGGGCACCCATCTAATACCTCTGGCAGCTGAGAAAACCCCAGCATTTGGGATGAAAGCTCCCCTGTCTGGTGGCAGAGTCCTACTGTGGCAAAAAGCCCAAAAGTCAAGTAATTGAGTGGCAAAATGAGCAGGCAAAGGAAACAAAGCAGACAGAAGATCCCAACATTACACTCCTATTTTGGGGACAAAAAGGATCAAAGCATGGAAGAGGAGGAAAACAGTGAAGTCAGAACTCCTGCACCAAAAGCTTCAAAGGAAAATACAAGCTGGTTACAGGCCATAGAGGACCTGAAGAAGCAGATAAGAGAAGTGGAAGAAAAATTGAGAAGAGAAATGAGAACGATGCAAGAAAATTATGAAATGAGAGTCAACAGCCTGACTGAGGAAAATAATACCTTACAAAACAGACGGACTCAAATGGCAAAGGAGGCTCAAAAAGGCAATGAGGAGAAGAATGCCTTAAAAAGCTGAATTTGCCAGATGGAAAACGAATCTCAAAAGCTCAATGAGGAGAATCATTGCCTCAGAATTAAATTGGAGCTAATGACTTTATGAGAAATCAAGATTCTGTTAAACAGATCCAAACAAATGAAAGAATAGAAGGCAATGTGCAATATCTCATGGGAAAAACCACTGACCTGGAAAATAGATCCAGGAGAGATCATTTAAAAATTATTGAACTACCTGAAAGCCATGACCAAAGTAAGAACCTAGAAATCATCCTCCAGGAAGTTCTCAAAGGAAACTGCCCTGATGTTTTAGAACCAGAGGGCAAAATAGAGGTTGAAAGAATCCACCGATCACTTCCTGAAAAAGATCCCCAAAAGAAAACTCCTAGGAATATTATAGCCAGGTTCTGGAATTCCCAGATTAAGGAGAGAATATTACAAGCAGCCAGGAAGAAACAATTTGAATATTGTGGAAACACAATCAAGATAACCCAGGATCTGGCAGCTTCTACACTGAGGGATCTAAGGGCTTGCAATATGATATTCCAGATGTCAAAGGAGCTGGGATTAAAACCAGGAGTCACCTACTGTAATGGGAATGTAAATTTTGAAGATCTTCCCTGCCCCTAGGCTAAAGTGCACCTGGAGCCTGGGGTGGGAGGCTTGTTTTTCAGTAGATACTTCTTGATTGGCCAGTGTGTCAAAAGGTTGTTACATTCTCTGAGCCAGGAGAAGGCTATATAAGCCCTGATGTGAGGCTTTGTTTTGGGGCTCACTTTGAGAAGTGTTCTGTGATTTGATATGGATTCTGGAAAGCCATTGTCCAGAGCCCCTCGGCTTTGAAACCCAGATGTTGTTTGGTATGGATGTAATGGTTGGACAGTTTGGAAATCTGTTTATTTGATCTGTTTGTGTCTTGATAATTCTGTCTGTATATCTGAAGTTCGGGGTGCTGACCTTTTTCCCCTGAACTAGGTGAACAATACATATCTGACTGATTAAGCTTGTTAACGCATTTTGAGTTGCTTTCCTTTAACAAAGCAGATCTAAGAACCTGTGGTGGCAGACACTCTGAAGACACTTGGGGTGCTTGCTGCTACACCTACCCAGCAAAACTGAGTATCATGTTTCAGGGTAAAATATGCTCATTCAGTGGAATAGAGGACTTTCAAGCATTCTTGCTGAAAAAACCAGAGTTGAATAGAAAATTTGACATTCAGATACAAGAAGCAAGAGAAGCATGAGAAAGTAAACAGGGAAAAGAAATCATAAGGAACTTATCAAAGTTGAACTATTAACATTCCTACATGGAAAAACAATAATTGTAACTTATGAAACTTTTCTCAGTAGCTGAAGGGATTAGAAATATATATATATATATATATATATGGGGGCGGCCAGGTAGCACAGAGAGTAAGAGCACCGGCTCCAGTGTTGGGACGACATGGAGATCGAATCCCAGGCTCAGACACTTAGCACCTACCCAGAAACACCTGGCCATGTAACCTTGAGCAAGTTACTTAACCCCAGTTGCTTAGGGCGGCCAGGTGGCTCAGCGAGTAAGAACACCAGCTCGTATTGGGATGATCTGGATCAAATCAGGGCTCAGATACTCAGCACCACTCCCAGAAATAACTGGCCGTGTAACCTTGAGCAAGTTACTTAACCCTGATTGCTTAAAAAAAAAAAAAAAAAAAAAAAAAATATATATATATATATATATATATATATATATATATATGTCTACATATGAGGGTATATGGGCATATGAATACATATGTAAATGTGTGTATATATGTTTACAAGTATACATAGATAGAGGGCACAGGACCAATTTAACAGGAAGGGATGATACTTAAAAGGTGAAATTAAGAGGTGAGAGGAATATAATGAGAGGAGATGGGGAGAGACAGACTGGCGTAAACTATCTCATACAGAAAAGGCAAGGGAAAATAGTTACAATGGAGGGGAAGAATAGGAAGGCAAAAGGGAATGGATCAACCTTATTCCCATTGAATCTGGCTTGAGGAGGGAGTGAAATACACACTAAATAGGGTATCTCACCCTCCAGGAGAATATGAGGGGAAGGGGATGAGAGGGGGGATGATGGAAGGGAGGGCGGGCTGGGGGGGGGGGAAGTTGGAAGCACTCACTTTTAAAAAGTGATGGGATCAAAGTAGAGAATAGAACAAGTGGGAGGTGGGATAGGAGGGAGGGAAATATAGTCAGTCTTTTACAATATATCTACTATGTTATTGTTTTGCATTAGCCACACATGTACAACATATACTGAACTGCTTATCTTCCCAGTAAGGGTGGGTGATAAGGAAGGAAGGGAATGAATCTGGAATTGAAAGTTTTAAAATCAAATATTCAAATATGTATATATGTAAATATATGTGTATATATATATATACATGTATATATATATACTATTATTAATACTATCTTACATGTAATTGGGAAATAAGATATACAGGCACTGTGGCATAGAGATCCACTGGAAAAGTCGAAAGGGGTATAGGAGAAAATGTGGGAGAGAACAGATTGGAGGAGGGGATATCCTGTGGGACTGCTATTTTGGGGCAGTGGGTAGGGGAAAAATTGGGAGAAAATTTGTAATTCAAAATCTGGCAGAAACGAATGATGTAAATCAGAAGTTAATAAAGCATTAAAAAAAAATACTGGGCAACAAACAATTATGAATGACTTAGCTCTTCTTAGCAACACAATGATTCAAGACAATTCCAAAGGAGTCAGGATGGAAAATGCTATCCACATGCAGACAAAGAACTAATGGAGTCTGAGTCCAAATCAAAGCATAGTATTTTCACTTTTTTATGAGTTTTTTTTTTCTTTTGGTCTATTTCTTATTTCACAACATTACTAATGTTTTACTCCCACATATATAACCTATATCAACCAATGTCGAAGGGAGGGGGAGGTGAGGAAGGGAGGTAGAAAATTTGGAAATCAAAAACTTTTTAAATGAATGTTTAAAAAATTGTCTTTACAAGTATTTGCAAAAATACTATTAAAAACAAATAATAAAAATTGATACAGTGAGAAAAAAAGATAATCACTGCATTATAATATAGCTTAAGATCTGATACTACCAAATCTCCTTCCTTTACATTTGTTATCAGTCCCTTTGATAACCTCAACCTAAAAGAGTTTGGTTTAAGAAAGACAAATGGGATTAGGTTGTAGTAGTACAAGTTTATTCTCTCAAAGTAGGCAGGCATCCAAGCATGGGAGCTGGAGTGTTGGAACTGAGCTCATTTGAGGGTTAGGGTGCACAGAGGTAATGTCATCCTATCATCATTTTATCTTGGACAGAGGAAATATCTCTTTTATCAGACCACCACCAACCATACTAGCCCGGTCCCAGACTTGGTCTATCTACACTGAAGAATCTGTCTTCACCAATTAGATTAGATTAAATGACTTTCCAGCTTGGGTGGGGGCTGACCAGGATAAGAAGAATCAATACAATCTCATTATCAGTAATGTCCTTCTGAAGAAAAACTGTAATTAAAGTGACGACTTTGGAAGAAGGGGGATTGGGGAAGCTCTGAATCTCCAAGATAATGATTATTAAAAATCATTTTCCACATTCCCCCTCCTACCCTTTTGTGTTTGCCAAATAAGAATAGGTACACTTGGATTGTCTATGACCTATTTCTGTGTTCTTTGTCCTTTTTCTGCACCCAGACTATAAGCCCATCTCCCAGCCACTTAGAGATAGTGGCAGGCTTATTTGTTCCTTATCATTGCAGGAGATTTCACGCTCAGATTGTAAGCCCAAAATGGGAAAAGGGTAGGCCATGGGAGGGGACTTGACTGAGTTAGGGTATAAATTCTTGTTCTGTCTTCTATAACATGCCTCATTCTGCTGGTTCATAGTGGTGGAAGGGATGCCCTCTTCTTGCAAGAATTGAATAAAACTTCCTGTTCTTTCCTCAAGACACCTCTGAATTTTAATTTTTTGGGGGTAGGGGATTTTTGGGGTCCTCATTCCACACGCTGCCATGGAACATGTAAAGATAGAACCCTTTTTTTTTCCTGGGCTACATCTGGATTATTTTCTGGACCCTTATAATCCAGTCTGGCTCTGATTATCCTTTGAGTCCTAAAGCTTCAAAAAAATGCATGAGGTTGGTGAACCTAAAAGTTACTCTGTGAGCTGAACTACTTGGACTTTTCTCTCTGAAACCAGAACTCAAAAAAAAAGGGGGGGAAGGGGGGCTGGCCACCAATTTTAAATCAGGATATACTCTTTTCATTTCATCTTTAGGTTTCTTCTCTACCTTCTTTGCAAGTGCAAGAGGACACATATTCTGTAACTCCTTTTAACTTCTTTAACTTTCCCTGATGCTCAGCAATATTCCTGATGCTATTAAATCCCTTGAAAAATGGCTTGTTCTTCTGCCTCGAAATTTGTCTCTTGATCTCATGCTCCTTTTCTAAACATAGTCATGATACCATGAAGGGTCTATTTAGGGGGGGGGGGGGCGGATTTCTGCTGAGGAATCATCTCATTTCTCCAGAGCCAATAACGTCTTCATCTCCAAAGGATAATCCAGATGATTGTTTTGGAAAAAATCACAGAAGATGCAAATTTACTGATTTTCTAAGCTTTATCTTCTGTGATTTCTAGCCTCCAGCATCACTCCTGCTACTTTTTTGGAAACCTCCCACCCTTTATTCACATCTCTCCTCCAGGTCTTTATTCTTTCTTCAGAACAATAGACAACCTTCCAAGAAAGTACATAACTTTTGGTTTTCATTTCTGTCCAGGTTCTTCAAGATTCTTCCTTACCCAGTGACTACTGTGAATAATGGTGTGTGCACCCCAAAAACTGTGTGCAACAGGAATCCTTACCCAAATAATACTTAGAGGTTTCTCAAGGTAGGAAGCAGAAAAGAATGGTTTATTACAGTCTTGAGAAAGGGCCACCCTCCTGACAAATGGTCAGGGGAGAAGCAATTTACAAAAGGAAATGGCAAAATTATAAAGCCTTGGAATTCTCCCCCACCCCTGCTGACCCTTTTCTTCCATTGGTTGGAAGTCAAGTGCACAATCTAAGCACAGCAATCTACCTTAAGTACAGGAACAAGGAAACAAGTAGATCACATAATGTACATTTGAGAAAGTGCTGCTGTCCTTATTTGGCATATTTGTGCTGAGGTGTCACTGAGGAGAGGGTGACTGACTCCCTACTGCTCTGAATTTTGAGTCCTTGTAAATCATGTGATTTCTGGTGAAGGGGAACTTGGGCCTCTTTCCTATGAAAAGCCTTACTAGATTTTAGAGTATAGTCTGAGAAGTTTTCACTTCTTTCACTCACGTATGACCCTAGGAAAGTTCTATTTACCTCAGTTTACTGTTCTGTTGAAGGACAGTGGTTGAATCCACTTGCCTGGGTTGTTGTGAAGATCAGATGATTATAAAATGCTTGGCATAGTGCTTGGCATGGGACAAATGCTATCTGAATGTTACCTGTTTTTATTTTATCTTTACTTATATGTAATTGCTTCATATTATGTAGCTTTATATGTTTTTTTTTCGATGTGATCAGCATACAATGCCAATGGTAATGAGATGAATGATTTTCTATCTAAGAAAATTTGGAAGAGCATCCAACTAAGTTAAGGTCACCTGGTTGGTAATTCATTGGTTTTATTTCAGGTTTTAAATACATTATAATTGCTTATGGCATGGTTATATTTTAAAATTTTCTTATATTGTATAACTTGGTAAACCTATGTTTACCAACATACATACATAGTTAACACCTATGTTGTTAGAAAAGCAATTTCTCTTACAGTCTAAATGTTATTGGATTAAGAATTGTACTGTGAGAAAAAAAAATGAATGGGTGAAGAAACTGTTAGATCATTCTGTCTGACCACGTGTTGTAATATTCTGAAGTATTGTAACTTAAGAAATCATAAACTTCTAAGTTTTGTCTATATCTAAAAGGAATTTAAAATTATTTGGCTATCATGAAAATTATGAGATTGTTAACTGAGCTATTTGGAGTTATTGTTTTATTCAAGTCAACTAATTTGCTTCATGACAATTTAGTGATTATTCTTTTTAACATCAGAATAAATTTTAAGCTGTTTTTAAGAAAAGGAAATACTTTTATGAAGAAATGTTTTGTAAAAATCCTTTGCGTGATTTTTAGAAGGATATAGATAACAATCAAACATACTATAAATTTCTAAGTTTGAAGAGTCAGGGTTAGCAACTCAATGGAAGCAGCATCAGAGATCTAAGACTAGTGATTAATACTAAAGCTTCTGAATTACCATGAGGTCTAAGTGGGAAAGATCTTGCTATTTTTTGCTTTTTTTTTTTTTGGAGGGCAATTGGGTTTAAGTAACTTGCCCAAAGTCACACAGCTAGGTTTTTTGTTTTGTGTGTGTGTTAAGTGTCTGAGGCTGGATTCGAACTCAGGTCCTCCTGACTCTAGGGCCAGCACTCTACTCACTACACCACCTAGCTGCCCCAAATTCAAGTGCATTGCCTGGAAAGGGATCTTGCTATTTTCATCTCAATTTGTAGTCATTCCATGGCTTAAGCAAGAGAGAAAATTCGTGTTTGAACTTATCATATGTATACAATTCAACTAGAAATGTATGCAAACTACTTAAGTCTCACATTAAAGATGTTCCCATTGTTTAAAGGGATTCTGGGAGCAGCAGTATTTTTTCAGTGATGAATCTCTTACTATTATTAATGTGGGATTATGGTCAGATATGTGATCTTTGAAAGCTGAACCCATCTGAAATGCTGATTATTGGAACTTGCTTTTCAAGACCTTATGGGACTGTTAACTGATGTTATTCTCAGTCTGACTCCAGGTATGATCATCAAGGAATGCTATTGAGCCAATGATTCATGATGCCAGCAACCCTATGGAGTCTATTTATAAAAGGAAATTGCCCTCTTTTTTGATTTTGTCAATGCATCCATCAATTTCTCTTCTCCCCCCCAGCCCTCATCACATTGTTACCAATCATAACTACCAAAACCCTTGATGAACTGTTGGTCATATCAGTTAGTGATTCATTGAAAAGGCTATGCCTGCCATTAGAATCAGATGGGAGAATATGAAAAATGATTTTTAATAATCAATTATTCTGGAGATTCAGAGCTTTCCCCAGCCCCCATCTTTCAAAGTCTTGACTTCAAGTTCAATTCTATTTCCTTCAACTGCCCTAATAATGAGAAAGGTCTCATGAGTTATAAATATCATCTTTCCATGTAGGAATGTAAATAGTTAAACTTCAATAAGTCCATTATGGTTTCTCTTTCCTGTTTACCTTTTCATGCTTCTCTTGAGTCTTGTATTTGAAAGTCAAATTTTCTATTCAACTTTGGTCTTTTCATCAAAAATGCTTAAAAGTCCTCTATTTCATGGAATATATATATTTTTCCCCCAAAGGATTATTCCCATTTTTGCTGAGTATGTACTTCTTGTTTTTAATCCTAGCTCTTTTGAGCTCTGGAATATCATATTCCAAACCCTCAGTTCCCTTAATGTAGAAGGTGCTAAACCTTGTGTTATTCTGATTGTGTTATAATACTTGATTTGTTTCTTTTTGGCTCCTTGCAATATTTTCACCTTGACCTGGGAACTCTGGAATTTAGCTATAATATTCCTAGGAGTTTTCCTTTTGGGATCTCTTTCAGGAGATGATAGGCCGATTCTTTCAATTTCTATTTTGTCTTCTGGTTCTAGAATATCAGAGCAGGTTTCCTTGATAATTTCTTGAAAGGTGATGTCTAGGTTCTCTTTTTGATTGTGGCTTTCAGGTAGTCTAATAATTTTAAAATTATCTCTCCTGGATCTATTTTCCAGGTCAGCTTGTTTTTCCAATGACAAGACAATTTCACATTGTCTTCTATTTTTTTATTTTATAATTTCTTGATTTCTCATAAAGTCGTTAGTTTCCATTTACTCCATTCTAATTTTTAAGGAATTATTTTCTTCAGTGAGTCTTTGGACCTCCTTTTCCATTTGGCCAGTTTTGCTTTTTAAGGCATTCTTCTCCTCATTGACTTTTTGAAACTCTTTTGCCATTTGAAATAGTCTGTTTTTTAAGGTATTATTTTATTCAGCACTTTTGGGTTCTCCTTTAGCAAGTTGTTGACTCATTTTTCATGATTTTCTTGCATCATTTCTCTTCCCATTTTTTCCTCTACTTTTCTTAATTGATTGTCAAAATCCTTTTTGAACTCTTCTATAGCCTGCTACAAATTCATATTTTTTCTTGAAAGCTTTTGATGTAGGAACTTGGACTTTGTTGTCTTCTTCTGGTTGTATGTTTTGATCTTCCTTGTCACCAAAGTAAGATTCTATAGTCTTATATTTTTTTTCTACTTTTTGTTCATTTCCCTAGCCAATTACTTGATTTTTTAGTTCTTTGTTTAACTTTGTTAAAGTAGCACTCTGCTTCCAGTGTGGGAGGTGTACTGTCCCAAGTTTCAGGGGTTTTGTGTAGCTGTTTTCAGGGATATTTCTAGGGACCTGTAAATTTTCAGTTCTTCCAAGGTTGTATGATCAAAGGAGAAGTGTTTACTACTCTCCTGCTCTGTGCTCTGATCTGTGAGTGACCACAAGCCCTCTTTTCTGCCTTGGAACTGTGAGGAGGATTCCCTCTCCACCACAGCCACAAGCTCTGCCACACCAGTTGCTCCTCCTTGCCCTAGGACCACCACTCAGAATCCAGATCAAAGCACAGGCAAAGCAATAGAATCATGCCTTAGCACCAGAAAAGAGATCCCTGCAACCCCTCTCTGATCAGCCACTTGATCCTCCCACCATCTGTGAACTAAAAGCTCCAGAAGCAGTTGCTGGCACTGCTTCTGCCCTGGGTCTGGGGCCCGACCTTGCTCCTCTCTCACCCAGGTCCAACAGACCTTTTCTACTGACCTTCTAAGTTGTCTTTGATGTTTGTGTGTTGAGAAGTCTGGAAAACACCCCACTGTCAGTGATTCAGTCCCCTTAGACCTGCTCCCATCTGTCTGTGCTGTTCGGCCAACACCGCACTATGCTCTTCTCTCCAACCGGTGTAACACATATTTCCTGTCAAATTTCCTGGTTGTCTTGGGCTGGAAATTTGTTTTACTCTGTGATTTTGTGGATTCTGTTGCTCTAGAATTTGTTTAGTCATTTTTTTAAATATGTATTTGGAGTTGTTTGGGAGGGAGCTCAAGTAAGACTCTGCTTTTACTCCCTCCTTGATAATTTCTTGAAAGATAATGTCTGGGTTCTTTTTTTTTTTGATCATGACTTTCAGGTAGTACAATACTTTTTACATTATCTCTCCTGGATCTATTTTCTAGGTCAGTTGCTTTTCCAATGACAAGACAATTTCACATTATCTTCTATTTTTTTCATTCTTTTGGTCTTGTTTTGTTGTTTCTTGATTTCTCATTGTCATTAGCTTCCATTTGCTCCATTCTAATTTTATTTAAAGCAATTGGGGTTAAGTAACTTGCTCAAGGTTACACGGCCAGTTATTTCTGGGTGTGGTGCTAAGTGTCTGAGCCTGGATTCGATACCCCAGGTCATCCCAACACTTACTCACTGCACCACCTGGCTGCCCCTAAGCAATTGGGGTTAAGTAACTTGCTCAAGGTTACACGGCCAGATGTTTCTGGGTGGATGCTAAGTGTCTGAGCCTGGATTTGATCCCCCAGGTCATCCCAACACTGGGGCCAGTGCTCTTACTCACTGTGCTACCTGGCCGCCCCTCCATTCTAATTTTTAAGGAATTATTTTCTTCAGTGAACTTTTGGACCTCCTTTTTCATTTGGTCAATTCTGCTTCTTCAGACATTCTTCTCCTCTTTTGAACCTCTTTTACCATTTAATCTAGTCTGTTTTTTAAAGTGTTATTTTCTTCAGTATTTTTTGGGGGGGTCTCCTTTAGCAAGCTGTTGACTCATTTTTCATGATTTTCTTGCATCACTCATATTTCTCCTCTCAATTTTTCTTCTACTTTTATTAATTGATTGTCAAAATCCTTTTTGAGCTCTTCCATGACCTGAAACCAATTCTTATTTTTCTCGAAGGCTTTCAACACAGGAGCTTTTATATTATTGTCTTCTTCTGAGTGTGTGTTTTCATCTTCCTTATCACCATAGTAACTTTCTATAGCCAAAGCTTTTCCCCCTGTGGTTTGCCCACTTTGCCAGTCTACTACTTGACTTTTAACTCTTTGTTAAAGTAGGGCTCTGCTTCCAGTGTGAAGGGAGTATTGTCCCAAGCTTCAGGGGTTTTGTGCAGCTGTTTTCAGATATACTTCTAAGGACCTGTGATTTTTCAATTCTTTCAAGGTGGTATATTCTAAGGGAAAGTGTTTACTACACTCTTGGCCTGTGCTCTTATCTGTGAGTGACCAAAAGCACTCTTTTCTCCCTTAAAACTGTGAGGAGGGTCTTTCGTTCCACAGGCTCTTCCATATTAGTGTTCATCCTCACCCTGGGACCACCACCCAGTATGGTGAGCCAGATTCAAGTATGGGCAAAGCAACAGAGTCCTGCCTCAGTGCTAGCAAAAAGACCCCTGTAATCTCCTTCTGACCAGTTGTTCAACCCTCTTACCATCTATGGGCTAAGAGCTCTGAAAGCAGCTGCTGCTGTTGCTACTGCTGATTCAGTTATTCCCAAGGCCTGCTCCTGGTTTGCTGTGGCAGGGGCTGTGCTAGCATGGCATAAGCTGGACTGCACTCCAGTCTCATCTAGGTATGATAGATGTTTCCTGCTGACCTTCCAAATTGTCTTTGGCTTCTGTGGGCTGAGAGGTCTGGAAACTGCCACTGCTACCAGTGATTCAGTCACCCCAAGGCCTGCTCCATATTTGCTGGGGCCTGGTCTATGCTGATGTGGCCTGTGCTTGATTGTACTCCTCTTCCACTCTGATGCAAGTGACCTTTCCTGCTGACTTTCCAGGTTCTTTTGGGCTTGAAATTTGTTTCATTCTGCCTTTTTGCGGGTTGTGCTCCTCTAGAATTCATTTAGAGTCATTTTTAAACGGTATTTGGAGGGGGTTAGAGGAGAGCTTAGGTGAGTCTCTGCCTTTACTCCACTATCTTGGCTCCATCTCCCTGCTATCAGAACATTGTTTTGATGATTACAGCTTGGTAGGACAGTTTGAAAGATGGTACTGCTAGGCCCTGTTCCTTCACATTTCAAAAGCTCAATATTTAATGTCTGAGGCACAGAGAACACCAAAAAGAGTATCCATGATGAGTTTACTCTAAACAGCTGTAGCTTCAACAGCATTGAGTCCTTAGTGTCAACGTCAAAAAACACACACAAAAAAAAGAAGTGCCAGAAGTAATGTGATTCTAATAGCAAGTACTTAGGGGCAGCTAGGTGGTGCAATGAATAGAGCACTGGCCCTGGAGTCAGGAGGATCTGAGTTCAAATCTGACCTCAGACACTTGGCACACTTACTAGCTGTGTGACTTTGGGCAAGTCATTTAACCCCAATTGTCCTGTCTTCCCCTCCCCCCCCCAAATAATAGGTAATCAGTCTGAAATGACCTCTTCTTCTAAACTTCTTTTGTGCTTGTTGTCTATAATACACATTTAACATGTACTACCTTGTGTTGAGTTGTATGGTCACTTTAAGTTAGTCAAGTATAAGCACCTTGAGAGTAGGGACTTTTCATTATATTTTTGTATATCCCTTTCACTGTAGAATCAGGAATAAGTATTCATTGATTGAAACAATGGAATTAAGATTCTTACCCTAGGAGATATTTAAAAAAATGATTCTACACAGCTTATCAAAGCAGAGTTAACATAGCATGGGAAAAGACAATGTAGTAGGAACTAGTAGCTGAGAAAGTATGAGTTGTAGATGTTTGCACAGGAAGAGTACTATAGAATTTTCACCTCTGCAAAGACAGTGATGCATCATTGTAACTTGTAATAATATTAATAATCAACAAATCAAATTATCCATTTTACAATATTTTTAATGCAGAGTTATGGAATATTAGGGAAACAAGAGAATGGATTATGGGCATAAAACTACTTCATTATTCTCACTTGTTCATGTGCTCTGCTGGGACTTCTTCTTTCTAGAAGGAGAAACCCAAAATTTCTGTTCCATCTGTGTCTGTGTTTGCCTAATTTTTTCTAGGTCTAAGACAATAGGGAGTATCCTTCAAGGAACTGATGCTTTCATATTCTAAGTTCTTAGAAGGCTAGGATGTGATGATCTGTTCTTCTCAAGACTATTTGATTCATTCTTCAAGTTGGAAAAGAAAGAGAAAATGACTTTTAAGAAGTCAGTCTGGGAGAGGATTCTGGGAAAATGGTGGAATAGGTCAGAAAATTCTAAGTTCTCCCAGTTCCCCCCACAAACAAAATAAAAAGAGTGCCTCAGAGAGAGCACAGAGTGGTAAAAAAAACAAACAAACAACAACAACAAAAGAGTAGGGGCAGAGCAGTGGTTCTCCTGTGACAATTGGAAGAAAAATCCCTAGACCAAAGTTTGTTCACTGTGAAGAGCAACCACTTCTAGGCTAGTTCTGTTGAAGCAGTAAGCAGGGATCCCTGGGGCTACTTAGGTTGGGAGGTGTAATGTTAATAGAATAGAAAGATCTTCCCTGCCCATTAATAGGCCTAACACATGGAGTGTTCACATGGAGCCAAGTCACATGGAGCCGAGTCACATGGAGCCCAGTGTGGGAGGAGTTTGCCCAAGAAAGACACACACACACACACACACACACACACACACACACACACACAGAGCAGAGAGTAGAGAGCCAGACAGAGCAAAGAGACAGAAGCAAGCTGTGAGTAGGTAGAGGAAGGAACTTGCCTAGGAGAACTTGTTTTTGTGGGTTGGCCTGACAGAAAGAATGCTCAAGATGTCAGTGCTCCCTGTATTAGTGATGAGTAACTAGTTAAATCTTCCCTCCTGGTATTGTAATGATGTTACAAATAAATATTTTGATTTTGCCTTTGAGAAAGAACATTTATTATATTTTGTGAATCTACCCTGGAAATGTGCATGCATGTTCATAGCGACTGCTAAGAGTATCACATTGGTGTTGTAGGGAGGCAGCCTCGACCCCCACCATAGGAATTTTCACCTCCCAGACAGTGTGAGGAGTTGAGTGTCTGTGTGTGGAAAGATTGAGGGAACCTCTGCTGATAAGAGGCACCAGTTCTCCCTGTGCTGCCAAAAAGTGAGAAGTGCTGGGTGAGTATGGAAGTAGTGGGACATGGATGCTGCTAGCTGTGGGCACTTAAAGATGGGAGGAGTTCTTGGTTTCTATCCCAGGTCAGAGGTGAGAACTGAAGAGGATCTGAGGCCAGAGACATCATGCCCCACATTCCAGGACTAGAGGTGATTATAATAACAAATTCCTATAAATATTTTTTTTTAAATGAGCAGACAAAAAAAAAAACCCAACCATAGAAAATTACTATGGGAATAGAGAAGACCAGGGTTCATCTTCAGAGAAGGATACTGAAGCAAAAAAAAGCCTCTCCTACCTCAAAGAGTAATATCAAGTTGTCACCTGCCCAAAAAAGAATTTATAGAAGAATTTTAAAAAGACTTTAAAAATCAAATGAGAGAGATCAAGGAAAAATTAAATAGAAAAATGAGAACAATTTAAGAAAAACAAGAAGACTGTGAAAAGAAAGTCAAACAACTAGAAATGGAGATCCAGAATCTTAAGGAAGAAAATGGCTCCTTGAAAATTAGAATTGGGTAAAGGGAAGGCAGCAAAGATATAAGAGATCAAGAAATAACAAAACAAAATACAAAGAATGAAAAAATAGAAGAGAATGTAAAACATAAGAAATACAACTTATATGGAGAACAGATCAAGAAGATAATACATAAGAATAATCAGACTACCTGAAAGAAAAAAAGACCCTTGATACAATAAGAAATAATTAAAGAAAATTGTCCTAAAGTGTTAGAACAAGAGAGGAAAGTAGAAATAACAAACAATCCATCAATCACCACCTGAGATAGATGCTAGAAGGAAAACCTACAGGAATATCATAGCTAGATTATGAAATCCTCAATTCAAGGTGAAAATATTATGAGCAACAACAACAATGAAATAATTCAAATATGGTGGAGTCACACAAGACCTAGCAGTGGCAATATTAAAAGGCATAGATCTTGGAAAACTATATATCAAAAAGCAAAAGAATTGTAGTTGCAGCCAAAAATATCATACCCTGAAAAGTTAAGCATAATCCTGAATTTAAAAAAAAATAGACATTTAATGAATTGTCAGTCTTTCAGGATTTTGTTGCAAAAAGACCTGGAATCAATACAAAATTTTATATACAAGATACAAGAGAAATATAAAGTAAACATCAAAGACTAATTACAAGTGACTCAGTAAGGATAGACTATTCACTTTTTATAAAGGAAATATAAATTGTATGTCTAAGATTGTTATTAGTAATTTGGTAGTTTGAAAGAAAGATTGGGGTAGAGTTGAATATGATGTGATACTAAAACACAAACTGTATAGGAGAAGATAAAAAGAGTAATTATCTTATACAAATGAGGTGCCAGAGAAAGAATGGACTCAGAGGAATTAGGTGGGGAAGGAGGGCTGATAGTTCTGGAACCCTACTCTCATCAGGAATGGGTTAAAGAGGGAACAATACATGTATACCTAAAAGGGTATAAAAGTCCTCTAAATTCAGAAAGAAGTAAAAGAGTGTAGGGAAGGAGGATAAGATAAGGGAGGGGTTTTAGAGTGGGAGGGAAAGGATAAGGGAAGGGATCTTTGGGGAGGGGGTTGGTTAAGTAATAGGAGGGCAAAGTAGAGGTTAGAAATAGAAGAGTCGGCTTAGATTCTATCTACCCTGACACAGGCATACGTTTTAATCTGGCCAGTTCACATTAGTGATACAAATGTTCAGGCTCCTTAAGAGTCTATCCAGGGAGTAGAAACAGGACTTCCCCACAGATCTGGCTTCCACCTCCTCCAATACATGTAAAAAATGGCTCTAAACAAATTTTAGAGTTACAGAATGCACAAAATGACAGAGAGAAACAAATCTCCTGCTGAAGGCATCCCAGCAGGCTGGCAGGAAAGGGTAATCACACCAAGGGGGGAGCTGAGCCCAGTCCTGCGTGAGCCATGTGGTTTTGGCCACAGGGCAGTTCTGACCAGCAGTAGCCTGAGCAGACTTCAGGAGAGTGAAGCACAAGCAGCTGTGGCAGTTTCCAGAATTATCAACCCATAAACACCAAAGACAAAGTAAAAGGTCAGTGTGGAACTTTGTTGGAACAGCGGTGGATGGAAGAGTGTGGTCTGGCCCCTGGGGGGAGAAGCAGTAAAGGCATGGTGGCTGTGCCATGTGGCTGACTCAGGAGATCCTGGCCTGCAGATTGTAGGGGGACCAAGTGACAATTCAGAGGGTAATCACTCTTGCTTTAACCTGCTTGGATCTGGATCGCTGTCTTGGGTGGAGGTCCTGGGGTGTGTGGCCAGGAGGCAGAGCCAGTGGGGCCTGAAGAGAGGGTGCCCTCCTAATTGCTCCAGCAGCTATGAAAACTCCAGTGATTTGGGACAAAGTTCTCTCCATTCTGAAAGCAGAGTTCTACCGTGGAAAAGAGTTCAGAAGTCAAGTAATTGACTGGCAACATGAGCAAGCAGAGGAAACACAATCCTACCACAAATTCCTTTTTTGGGCTTAAAAAGGATCAAAGGATGGAATGGGAGGAAGACAATGAAGTCAGAGCTCCTGCATCAAAAGCTCCCAAGAAAAATATGAATTGGTTACAGGCCATGGAGGAGCTCAAGAAGGATTTTGAAAACCAAATAAGAAAAGTGGAAGAAAAATTGGGAAGAGAAATGAGAATGATGCAAGAAAATCAAGAAAAGCAAGTCAACAGCCTGACTGAAGAAAATAACACCTTAAAAAATAGACTAACTCAAATGGCAAAAGAGGCCCAAAAAGTCAATGAGAAGAAGAATGCCTTAAAAAGGTGAATTTGCCAGATGGAAAAAGAATTTCAGAAGCTCACTGAAGAGAATAATTCCTTCAGCATTAGATTGGAGCAAATGGAAGCTAATGACTTCATGAGAAATCAATATACTATTAAACAGATCCAAACAGATGCAAAAATAGAAGGCAATGTGAAATATCTCATTGGAAAAACCACTGACCTGGAAAATAGATCCAGGAGAAATAATTTAAATATTATTGGACTACCTGAAAGCCATGGTGAGAAAAAGAGGCTAGAAATCATCCTTCAAGATATTCTCAAGGAAAATTGCCCTGATATTTTGGAACCAGAGGGAAAAATAGAAATTGAAAGAATTAACAAATCCCCTCTTGAAAAAGATTCCCAAAAGAAAACTCCTAGGAATATTATAGGCAGCTTCTGGAGTTCCCAGGTCAAGGAGAAAATACTGTAAGCAGTCAGGAAGAAACAATTTGAGTACTGTGGAAACACAATCAGGATAACACAAGACCTAGCAGCTTTTATGTTAAGGGACTGAAAGTCTTGGAATATGATATTCCAGAGGTCAAAGGAGCTGGGATTAAAACTAAGAATCACCTACCCAGCAAAACTGAGTATAATGCTTCAAGGGAAAATATGGTCATTCAATGAGACAGAGGATTTTCAAGCATTCTTGATGAAAAAAACCAGAGCTGAACAGAAAATTTGATTTTCAAATATAAGAAGCAGGAGAAGCATGAGAAGGTAAACAAGGAAAAGAAATCATAAGGAACTTATTAAAGTGGAACTATTTACATTACTACATGGAAAAATGATAATTGTAACTTATAAGACTTTTCTCAGTATGAGGACAGTTGAAGGGAATATATATGTGTGTGTGTGTGTATACATATATATCTATACACACACATAAATATATATGTATAGGAGGGTGTGTGTGTATAAATATATATGTGAAGGGATGCATATGTATGTACATGTATACATAGAGGGCAGGATGAGTTGAATATGAAAGGATGATATCTAAAAAATAAAATTAAGAGGTGAGAGAGGAATATATTGGGAGAAGGAGAAAGGGAGAAATAGATTAGGTAAATTATCTCATATAAAAGATTAGGTAAATTATCTCATATAAAAGAGGCAAGAGAAAACTGTTACAATGGAGGGGAAGAGCAGGAAGGTAAAAGGGAATAGGACAACCTTATTCTCATTGAATTTGGCTTAAGGAGGGAATATCATACACACTCATTTGGGTATCTTACCCCACAGGAAAATAGGGGGTGAAGGGATAAGAAGGAGATGATAGAAGGGAAGGCAGACTGGGGGAAAGGGTAGTTAGAAGCAAACACTTTTGAAAAGGGTCAGGGTCAAAGGAGAAAATAGAATAAGTGAGGGGCGGGATAGGATGGAGGGAAATATAGTTAGTCTTTCCCTATATACCTACTATGGAAATGTTTTGCATAACTACACATGTAAAACCTATATTAAATTCTTTATCTTCCCAGTGGGAGTGGGTGAGGAGGGAAAAAGGGAAAAAATATGGAACTCAAAGTTTTAAAAACAAATATATATATATATATATTTACATGCAACTGGGAAATAAGATATACAGGCACCAGGGTATAGGGATTACAGAGCATATTCTTGCCTTACTAGAAAGTTAGGGGAGTATGGGGGAGGATATGAGAAAACAGATTGGGGAAAGGGGTATTCAGTAGGCTAGATATTTTGGGGTGGGAGGCAGGGGAAAGATGGGGAGAAAAATGTGTAACTCAAAATCTTGTGGAAATGAATGTTGAAAACTAAAAATAAATAAATTGGAAGAAAAGAAGTAGAGGAGTCAAGAGGGATAAGAAATAGGAAATACAAACATAAAATGAAGATTAGGAGAAGAGTTTATTAGGCAAAAAAAGCAGGGATAGTAATCATGATCTCACACAAAGTTAAATCTAAAATAGATTTAATCAGAAGAAAAACTAGGGAAATTATACTATATATCAACCATATTAATCAATATTGTTGTAGACTACTTAAAATAACTAGACAGTATAAGGTTGGAATACTGCTGTGGTATAGGAAACAATGAGTTGGTGGACTTAGAAAAATAGGGAAATATTTGGACCTATGAAGGAAGACATTATCCATCTTCAGAGCAAAAGAGGACAAACAAGTATAGTACAGTCTTATATAGATGCATACGAATGTATATATCTATATATGAGTATGATTATAGATATCTAAGCATATGTATGTGTATTAAAGTATATGTATGCATATGTATATTATGTTTGTGGGTATAGGTGTATGAGCATGTATACATATGTATATATATATGTGTGTGTATTGTATGTGTACACACACATACATACAAATATATCCATACATACAAATATATCCACACCTAATTGTAGCCTTCTTGGGGGAAGAGGAAAGAGGGGGGGAGGGGGAGAACAAAGTAAACAGTGCACAACTAAGAACAAAAGATAACAGTGAAGCAAAAAAAGATGGACTGCTTGGAACACAATATGTTATATTTATTATATAGGCTTTCTTGAAATGGAAATTTATTGTTGTATAGTTTGAATCCTTTCTTATATTCTACAATGCACATGGCAAGCTTTTTTTCTTTCCTTATTTTCTATTTAAGTTTTAGTATTTAAGTTTATGACATGTTTTCTTTTCTTGTTAAGTTTTAGTATTTAAACTTAAATTAATATTAAAAAAGAAGTCAGGTATTTCCATTTTTTAAAAATGCTCAATGTTCTCAGCATATGCAGGTAATTCATATCAAAAACCAAAAATACAGAATATATTTATTACACAGTCACATATTAACATTTTGGGATAACAGAGTGAGTGTGCTATCATGGAGATGAAAACAGAAATATCAATCCCTACATAATGTAGTAAAAACATTTTTTTCTTGGTTTGATCTCCACAACTGAGATTTTAATGGAATCTAAATTTATTACTAGCTTCATTTTCTTTATTAGAATACTGAGATGGGCAGCTAGGTGGCACAGTGAATAGAGTACCGGCCCTGGAGTCAGGAGGACCTGGGTTCAGATCCAGTCTCAGACACTTAACACACACACACACACACACACACACAACCTAGCCATGTGATCTTGGGCAAGTCACTTAACCCCAACTGCCCTCCAAAAAGAAAAAAAAAGAATACCCTGAGATGAGATGTGAACAAAAAGCTGTTATTCATTCCTAGAGTCTCTGGTGGATTACAGTATGAGCTATTTAGAAATGAATGGATATATTATGTCTTCCAGGAAGAGCCTGTTATTCAATTAAAAATCTGATAATTGGTCTTTATACAAACATTGTTTATGTTTTCTTTAGCTGTTAACACAAAACAAATAATTTTAGGAGAAATTCTCCCCTGTTGTTGAATGGTTGATAAATTTTAACAAGTCGTTTAAAAATAAAACTGGGGTTAATTTATTATTTAACGAAGTTAAATTTATTATTTGACAAAGAGACTCACCATCTTAATCTGGGGCATGGCAAACAAGCTTGTTAGTGTGTTCCTGAATAACAGTCCCAAGTCCACTCATTTCACAAATTATAAAATGAAACATTTCAGAAAGACACCCCTTTGCATTTTGATAATTATACTCTAAACAGTTTTACTAAACAGTTAGGAACCCACTTCTCTCTCTGGAAAGTTTCTCTTTAATAGTAATTTTTAAAAATTTTTAGTTCCAAATTGTCTCCCTTCCCTAACTGCTCCCCTTCTCATTGAGAAGACAAGCAGTATGACACCCATTATACATGCGAAGTCATAAATACATAATTCTATATTAGCCAAGTCACCAAAAATCAAGAAAAAATAAAGTGGAAAAAATTGTATTCCTAGTTCATGGGTTCTCTCTCTGGAGGTGGATAGCATTTTTCATCACGAATTCTGGGTACTTATTCACCAAAGCTCCTCCTTCCCTCCCTTAATGCACCGGGTTGTTTCAGACACATTTATATTTATGTAGGTATTCGATAGATATTAAATAACAGATCTAGTCCTTGCTCTCCAGTAGTATGAACTCTTATATAGCTTAATTAGGTGACTGAAATTTTGATTTACAGGTTATATGGGAGTATACTCTAGTTATTCATAGTCAGTCATCTCATTTAATTTCAGATTTCAATTTTCTGTTAACTATTTTTGCTTGTTCATTTCTTCCCAATCTGAATGTATCCTCTCTCCAATTCTTTCAAATATGCCTGATTTTTACCTATAGTATATCTGGTTCCCTTAACACCGTTCTGGATAGACTCTATTTGGAAGCATATAATTCCCTTAGGATTTAAGAGAAATTTGGGTTCTTTACTAATACTTATTCTTATAAAATGTAAGTATAACTTTTGTAATGTATGTGAAAGTGCTTTGAAAATTGTTATGTCCTAGGGGTGGCTAGGTGGCGCAGTGAATAGAGCACTGGTCCTGGAGTCAGGAGGACCTGAGTTCAAATCCAGCTTCAGACACTTAACAAGCACTAGCTGTGTGATCTTGGGCAAGTCACTTAACCCCAATTGCCCCTCCCCCCCAAAAAAAAGCAAAAAAAAAAAAAAAAGAAAATTGTTAAATCCCAACTAGTAGATTAAAAATTGGTTTCAAAATGAGAAACAACTTGAACTTTTGAAAGTACAAATCTTTTCAAATTCTTTTTCTCACCTACTATGTGTTCATACTTAATGTCCCCTCCACTTCAGTTACCTCAGGTAACTGCCTGCCCCCAGGCACTTGCTTCTTTCTACTTGGACCCTCTATAAAGTACCAGAGAGAGACCTGGACTTGGCTACTTTGTACTTTCAGAATGCAAGCCCCAGTACTTGGTGAAGTTAACCTATTTATCATTATAGTTTCTGTCTTAAGGGCCCCACCCAGTTGATTGATGATTGAATTTTTGCAAACCAGTACATTTAGTCCTCAGTACCTGCTGGTTGGTCCTAGATATCAGACTTTGCTTCAGTTATACATTTCAACCAGTCATCCAGCCTGGAAATCTTTCCATCTACCCTTCCCCTTCTGTGTACATATGTGAGAGCTACACAGGCATGGATGAATTTTTAATCTTCATTTTTTGAGGGAACTCTTGAATCTATGAGATCATAAATCCATTTGAATATAGAAGCAGGATTTCTATGGACAGAAAAGTATGAGAACTATAACCGTAATTTTTAAAGAATTCTAATTAAGAAACTCTGTTTAAACATGACAATTATTCTATTTTTCTTACATTTTGAAGCCCCCAGAGTACAGAAGAATTTTTCTATTTTCCTTTCCCATTCACCTCAACCCTAAATGTACCTCAGAGAACATGAGTACAAAACATGGTAACAAAGAACTTCACTGGGCAGCTAGGAAGCACAATGAGTAAAGCATTGCCCCTGGAGTCAGGAGGACCCAAGTTCGGTTCCAGCCTCAGACACTTAACACCCACACACACACACACACACACACACACACACACAAACTAGCCATGTAGCCTTGGGCAAGTTACTTAACCCCAATTGCCCTATCAGGCAAAAAAATAAACAAACTTCACTGTTCAACTACCAACCTCAAGATAGTTTGCTTTTTGATTTGTGTCCTTCCAAAAAAGCTTGAGTAATGTGAAGTTTCCTATAAATATTCATTTACAGGACATGCCTAAATGAGAATCTCTATAACAGGGAAAAGAAAACAATTGAGAATTTACAGGTCAAAAGTGCCCACAAATTTTATTAACAGTTTCTTTGAAGTAGAATTAGACCTCCAACTTTAGAAGAAACTCATAAAATTTTATTTGTTTTATAAAGAGAAATGACCATTTTATTTCTCTACAAGCATTAAACTATAAAAATAAGGAGGTGACATTTTTTTTCACAACTTCACTGTTAACATCTGGGAAACAAGTCTAACATTCTCTACATCACCAGAAGCCTGAGAAAAACAAATACACAAACAAACAAATGAGGTTTTAGTTTCTGACCATGGCTAAGGTTGAGTGCAAATGATGACTCATTTTCAGGGGTTTACTAGATTTCTTAACCCTGACTCTCAGAAATACAGATGGCTTAATTATAGCACTTCTTAAAAGCAGCTTTATTAATTCTAAATAAATCTATTTTTAATTATTATTTCTTTTTTTTTAAAGAAACATCTTACTGTGTTTACTGGAGAAATCAGGGGAAAAGCATAATTTGGAGAAAAATACAATATGAGAGATCTCAGTATAAAGAAACAGTGAAACAAAAAGTCAAAGTATTACAATAAAAAACCATCCACACCAGCTGACATTGTCTTCTTGTATTTTGGGGTTACTAAAAAGTAGCTCCATCCCAATGTTCATTTAATCAGCAAAATTCATCTTGGATCTCAGACATCCCATGTAGTTGTCTGGTCTTTGAAAACATCTTTTCTTGGACACTGTGTGATAGCTTTCTTCTTGGTAGATTTGCTTCTCTGGTTCCAAGTTACTTGTAGAAACTCCTCAGATGTTCCTGGTAAAATCTTTTTTTTTTTTTTATTAATTTGTTTGTTTCCTTTTAGTTTACAGGATTCAATTCCACAATTCCTTGAGTTTCACATTTTGTCCCCCTCTCTCCCCTCCCCTCCAATGGCGGCGTATAGTCAAGTATAAGATCTGTAAATACTTTCACATTATACATTAGTCAGGTTATAAGGACAGATTGTACTAGCTGGAATGAAAAATGGTAAAGAGGACATAAAACCAAATAAGAGAAGGAAAAAGATCAGGTATTTTGCTTCCACCTGAATATAAACTTAGTTCTTTCTAGTTCTTTCTCTGGATGCACATATTTCTCTCCATCATGAGTCTTTTGGGATTGACTTATATCACTGCATTGTTGAGAAGAGTCCAGTCTATCAAAGTTGGTCAATTGATTATATTTTCTAATGAAAAATATTGGGGGGGGGGGGTAAGGGTCCTTTTAACTCCAACCTTGAGTTTGTTTCTCTTTGTTGTCTAAATGGTTATGTGCATACATAAATACACATATGTATGTATGTACAGCTATATGAATATATGTGTCTATATGTATGCCTTTCTTATTTAAAGTTAAATTTGCTATAATACAAGTTGATTTAATAGCATTTATTGAACAAAAAATAATTTTTATTAGCAACCAGTGCTTAAATTTTTTTCCCACACCATTAAGACCACTTTTTTTCTCCTTATTGATAGATAGCTTTATGAGTGTAGATGGAAAAAGACCACCATCCCTTTATACTGAAATGCTTGGCATTCCATACTACAAAGACTTAAGTTTTTAATTAGAATCTGAGAAGTTTTCTTCCTTTACTTCCTTCCTTTTTTCCAATTATGAAAGGAGAAACTTCTGTCAATAAAATGTTTAAAATTTATCTGAACCTACAATTTGTATTGAAAAAACTTAAAATTAAAAATTTAGTTTTTTAAACTTTTTTCTGAATTAATATGCTTAGGTAAGATTCTCATCAGGTCTATCCCTGTTATCCTGGATTCTACTTCTTAATTAATTTTATCATTAATATTTATTATTAAAATAACAAATGTTTATTTTTTATTAATCTGTCCCTCCCACTACTTCCTGCCCTAACTGAACAAATTTAAAAAAATGAATACAAATCTCTCAATACATAGCTTGACTGTTAGGCAAAATAAAATACTCCTTTAGCCATGTTTAAAAATATATTTGTTTTTCTGAATTTTAAGTTCAATTTAATTTTAGGTTCACTGTTAGGAAGCAAATGGCCTATTTTATCTTCATTTTTTGGATCGAGTTGATCTGAATTCTAAAGTTTTTCAAAGTTGTATTTCTCTATAATGTTATTGTCATCTAATAAATTGTTCTCCTAGTTATGTTCACTGTTGCACATCAATTTATACAATTATTCCTTGTTTCCTCTAAAATCGTCAATTTCATCATTTTTTTATGTTAAAATTATATTCCATTGCAGACATATACCATGATGTGTTTAGCTACTTTCTAATAGGACATCTCCTTAATTTTCAGTTTTTTTGGCCATGATGAAAAGAGCTGTTATAAACATTTTTGTACTTATTGATCCTTTTCTCTTTTCTTTGATTTTTATTTCGGGAGGAGTATAGGACTAGTAATGATATAACTGGGTCAAAAGGTGTGTACATTTTGGTAACCAGTTGGGCATAGTTCCAAATTACTTTCATAATGATTGGATTGCCATACTTTTGACAACAGTGTACTTGTGTATCTGTTTTCCCATACTTTCTCAAGCATTTGTTATTTTCCTCTTTTGTCATCTTTATCAGTAAAATAAGTATTAGGTGGAAACTGAAAATTACTCTAACATTTCTTTATTAATAATTTAGAATATTTGAAAATATAATTGCTTATAGTTTAGATTTTAATTTTTTAAATCTACCTGTTCACATTCTTTGACCATTTATCTAATGGGCAATGCATTTAGTCTTATACCTTTAAATCAGTTTTATTTGTCAGAGAGACTTGTTGCAAAGATATTTTCCCATGTTACATATTTTCCTTTTAAATTTTGCTGCATTAGAATTGTTTATACGAAAACTTTAAATTTTATGTAATCAAAACTGTTATTTGTATAGTCACAAGTTCTTCCCCATCAGTGGATTCAAAACAAAATTTTTTCTTACTCCTCTAATTTAATTTTATGATTTGACTTTTTTATCTAGGTCATATGGCCATTTAGAACTTACTTAGTATGAAGTATGAGGTATTTATCTAAATATAATTTGGGCTGGACAGTTTTCTCAGCAATTTTTGACAGAGTCCTTTCACCAGTAACTTGAGTCGTTTGACTTACCACACAATGTGCTATGATGCTTGTTTCCATAAATTGTGTACCTAGTGTTTTTGACAAATTGACCTCTTTTTTAACCAGTGTCAAATCATTTTAATGATTACCACTTGATATTACAGTTTGAGATCTGGTACTGATAGACACTTCATTTCCAGATTTTTCAGAATTTTATTTCTAGGTTCTTTTTTTGATCAAGGCTCTCAGGTAGCCCAATAATTTTCAAATACTCTTTCCTGTATCTATTTTCCAGGTCAGTGATTTTCCCAATGATATATTTCATATTGCCTTCTATTTTTTCATTTGTTTGGATCTCTTTAATAGTATCTTGATTTCTCATAAAGTGACTAGCTTCCATTTGCTCCAATCTAATTCTGAGGGAATGATTCTCTTCAGTGAACTTTTGAGATTCTTTTTACATCTGGCAAATTCAGCTTTTTAAGACATTCTTCCCCTCATTGCCTTTTTGAGCCTCTTTTGCCATTTGAGTTAGTCTATTTCTTTTAGGTGTTATTTTCTTCGGTCAAGTTGTTGACTCTCATTTCATAATTTTCTTGTATCATTCTCATTTCTCTTCCCAATTTTTCCTCCACTTCTCTTATTTGGTTTTCAAAATCCTTTTTAAGATCCTCTATGGCCTGTAACCAGCTCGTATTTTTATTTTATTTTTTCCACTTTTTTTTTTCATTTTTCAAATGCTTTATTAACTTCTGATTTACATCATTCATTTCCACCAGATTTTGAGTTACAAATTTTCTCCCCATTTTTCCCCTACCCACCACCTCAAAATAGCAGTCCCATAGGATATCTCCTCCTCCAATCTGTTCTCTCCCATATTTGACTTTTCAACTTTTCCAGTAGGGCATGGTGAATCTTTATGCCCCAGTGCCTGTATATCTTATTTCCCAATTACATGCAAAATAGCATTAATAATAGCATTAATACTATTTATTCTTAATTAATTATCATTATAAATTAATATTAATAGCTATAATATTCCTAGGAATTTTCTTTTGGGGATCTTTTTTAGGAGGTGATTGGTGGATTCTTTCAACCTCTATTTTGCCCTCTGGTTCTAAAACATCAGGGAAGTTTTCTTTGAGAATTTCTTGGAGGATGATTTCTAGGTTCTTTCATTGATCATGGTTTTCAGGTAGTCCAATAATTTTTAAATTATCTCTCCTGGATCTATTTTCCAGGTCAGTGGTTTTTCCAATGAGATATTTCACATTGCCTTCTATTCTTTCATTTGTTTGGATCTATTTAATAGCATCTTGATTTTTCATGAAGTCACTAACTTCCATTTGCTCCAATCTAATTCTGAAGCAATGATTCTCCTCATTGAGCTTTTGACATTCTTTTTCCATCTGGCAAATTCAACTTTTTAAGGCATTCTTCTCCTCATTACCTTTTTGAGCCTCTTTTGCCATTTTAGTCAGTCTGTTTTTTAAGGTGTTATTTTCCTCAGTTAGGCTGTTGACTCTCATTTCATAATTTTCTTGCATTGTTCTCATTTCTCTTCCCAATTTTTCCTCCACTTCTCTTATCTGCTTCTTAAGGTCTTCTGTGGCCTGTAACCAGCTTATATTTTCCTCTGAAGCTTTTGGTGCAGGAGTTCTGATTTCACTGTCTTCCTCCTGTTCCATGCTTTGATCCTTTTTGTCCCCAAAATAGGAGTCTAATGTTGGATTCTTCTGTTTGCTTTGCTTGCTTTGCCTGGTCATTTTACTACTCAATTACTTGACTTTTGGGCTTTTTTCCATAGTAGGATTCTGCTACCAGACAGGGGAGCTTCATACTAAATGCTGGGGTTTTCTCAGCTGCCAGAGGTATCAGTCGGGTGCCTTCTCTGAAGCCTACACACTTTCTGGCAAGCTGGACACACACCCCAGGACCTCCACCCTAGACCACAATCCAGATCCAAGCAGGTTAAAGCAAGAGCGATTATCTCTCAGACTGGTCACTTGGTCCCCCTACACTCTGCAGGCTAAGAGCTGAAGCTGCCATGTGGTGGTGACTGTGCTGTAGCCCTCAGTGGCTTCTGGCCTCAGAGGCAAAAGCCAACACACTCCCCACTACTGGGTCCCAAAATCCACACTGCACTGACCTCTCACTTTGTCCTTAGCATCTATGTGTTGATAATTCTGGATCGCCATAGCTGCTGGTGATCTGGAGTCCCTCCAGCCAGAGGCTGGTCAGGCCTGCCCTGGGTCTAAAACCTTGGTGTAGAGCTGGGCTCAGCTCCCAGAGCACTGTGCTGGCCTATTCCTGCTGGCCTGCTGGGCTGTCCTCAGTAGAAGGTTAGCTTCTTTGTGTCATTTTGTGGGTTCTGTAGCTCCAAAATTTGTTCAGAGTCCCCTTTTAAATGGATTGGAGGTGGTGAGAGCCAGAGCCACATGGAGGTCCTGTTTCTACTCTGCCATCTTGACTCCACCCCCCTCTCATATTTTTCTTGGAAGCTTTTGGTGCAGGAGTTCTGACTTCATTGTTTTCCTCCTGTTCCATGCTTTGATCCTTTTTGTCCGTGTAAAGTTGGGTGGCTCTGCTTGCTTTGCTTCCCTCATTTGGTCATGTTACCACTCAATTACTTGACTTTTTGGCTTTTTGCCACATTAGGACTCTGCTACCAGACAGGGGAGTTTCGTCCCAAATGCTGGGGTTTTCTCAGCTGCTGAAGGTATTAGTTGGATGCCCTCTCTGGCAAGCTTGTTGCACACCCCAGGACCTCCACCCTAGACTGCAATCCAGATCCAAGCAGGTTAAAGCAAGAGTGATTACCCCTCAGACTGGCTGCTTGGTCCCCCTACCATCTGCCAGCCAGGAGCTGAAGCTGCCAAGTGGCTGCCACTGTACAGCTGCTGTGCCTCAGCCACTTCTTGCCCCAGGGGCAAAGGCCAACTACACTCCTGAACTACTGGATTCCATAGTCCACACTGCACTGCCCTCTCACTTTTTCCTTTGCATCTATGTGTTGATAATTCTGGAAACTGCCACAGCTGCTGGTGATCTGAAGTCCCTCCAATTGGTGGCTGGTCAGGCCTGCCCTGAGGCTAAAACCTCTGGCTCCCAGGGTTCTGGGGTCGGCTCCCAGAACACTGTGCTGGCCACTTCCTGCTGGCCTGCCAGGCTGTCCTCAGTGGGAGGTTAGCTTCTCTGTGTCATTTTGTGGGTTCTGCAGCTACAAAGTTTCTTTAGAGTCACCTTTTACATGAATTGGAGGAGGCAGAAGCCGGAGCCCCACGGAAGTCCTTTTTTTACTCCACCATCTTGACTCTGCCCCCATTTTTCAAAATTTTAATCCTTGAAATTTCTTGATCTTTTGTTCTTGCATATTAACTTTGTTGTTATTTTACCTAGCTCTACAAAATATTCTTTCGGGAGTTTTGCTATAACCCTGAAAAAATAATTTAATTTAAGTAGTGTTGTAATTTTTATTATATTTGTTTGATTTATTAGTGAACAATCACCATTTCTCCAATTTCTTAGGTCTTAATTTATTTATTAGACTATTTATAATAGTGACAGAGAAATCTGAGAAGCTAAGGTTAGCATAAAGAAGCAGGAGTAGACCTACAGGCAGTGAGATAGAGGTCCAGATAAGAAGGTACCACAAGAAGGTTCAGTACAAGGACTATGTATGTGTACCAGGAAAAGAGATGCTGTATAGTATGCAGGGAGCAGGAACAGTAGCCAGCCAGTAGTTGGGTTTCTCTGTCCCCAGAGCTGGGCTGCATATTCAGCTTGTTACTAAGGGACTTGCAGCTAGTCTGAACTGACTTGTGACTATATGACTGATTGCAGATACAGTTCAGAACTGGTCTATGCCTCTGTAAAGGGCAAGGAGTGTAATAGAAGCAAGCAGCAGCTGTGTGACGCTGACTCCTTTTTTAAAAAAATCAGTTTTATTTTCTATTTTAAATTCTCTCCCCTCCTATTTCCACTTCCCCTACCCACTGAGAAGGCAAGAAAAAGAAAGTCCATTACAAATATATATAGTCAAGTAAACAAATTCCCTCATTAGGCATGTCCCCTACTCCCTACCTCCACAAAAAAGGAAAGCAAATGTTTGAGTTTGCACTCTGAGTTCACTAGCTTTCTATTTGCAGGTTGATAGCATGTTTCATGGTGAGTCTTTTGGAATTGTAGCTGGTCATTATTGACTCCTGAGTGAGGTTTCAGATTGACGATACTGAGTGACCTGGGAAGGGAGATCAGACCACGGGGGAGACCAAGTTGTGTTGGTATGAACCTACACAGCCTTCCAGATAGCTGACAAAGGCCAGCAGACATTTAATGGAACTCTTACAGCCTAAATCTATGTTGTTCAGCCCCAAACCAAGGTCAGAAGTTTCAAGGCTCAGACTAGGATCAGACTTTTCTCTCTTATTGTGCACTCAAAGTTTGCACGTGAAGAGCTACCTGGGCTTCTCTGTACAGATGGATTTTAACTAGTTTGATGAGATTAACAGTTCTCTGGCCTCAGTGGAATTGCTATAAACATTTAAAAAGCAACACTTTTTAAATGCCCTTTTAAAGATGATTGTAGAAGAGAGGATTCTGGGAAGATGAAGTAAGTAAAAAAAATTCCAAGCTCTCAAAATTTTCCACCACAAAAGAGGTAAAACAGCACCTTTGGGCAAACATAAAGTCCTAAAATAAACAAGAGAAGGGGCAGAAATCCCAGGAAGAAGGTTAGTCCCTGTGAAGAGTAAACACCTCTAAGCTAGGGACCATTTAAGCAAGTGGAAAGCTCTGAGGTTAGCTGGGTGGGGAGGCTGCTTCAGCCACAGCCACAGGAACTTTTACCCCCTGGGACAGTTAGGGAGGTGGGCATCTGAGCCCGGGGATATTTAGAGAACTTCTGCTGACAAGGAATGCCAGATCCAGCTGTGCTATGGAGATGTGGTCCAAGGAACCAGCACATGCCTTGTGAGAGCAAGAGATCAAGCAGTGGAAAACACTAGGCACACAATTTACAGAAAGAAACATAGTAGCATAGTGTGTCAAAAGATCCCAGTTACTGGGGGAAGGACTGACAAAAATTACTGAGAAAACTGTCTAGCACAAATTAGAGAAGCAGTGGTGCTGAGGGCACTTAGAGGAGGCTGGAGGTCTTGGTCTGGGTTCAAGGTCAGATACTACATAATTTGGTATATTTGCAAGTGGCTGAATGGCTAGACCCAAAGATTAGTCACTGGACTCTTAATGGAACGTCCCCAGGGCTTTGTCCTTGGTTCTGTGCCATTTATTATTTTTATATGTGAATTCTATCAAGTGACAGAAGGCACATTTCTCATTTTTGAAGATGACAGTCAAAAAGCATTGTGCTAAGGGCCCAGGACACAAGGAAAGGCAAAAACAAAGTCCATGCCCTCAAAGAACTTACATTCTAATGGAGGAAACAGGCAAATGGTCATACAAGTTATATGTACTACAAATGGAAGATAATCTAAGAAGGAAGACACTGTCATTGAGGGTGCAATAGAATGACTATCTAGTTAGCCTAATCTTTTCCATGAAAAGTAACAAAGTTGTCTCTAAGACTTGATTAGCCTAGGGGCCTAAAACTAACTGCTATTTCCCTGACGCAGCTTTAGGGTGACCTCTGAAATGTATAGACATGGTCCCCTACAGGCATAGGAAGGCCTAATCATGTGGAGTAGAGGCAGCTACCATTTGAAGGGTGTCCCAAGATTGCTTTAGTCACCTTCCTGATAACTATCCTCCTCATGAGACCTGTTGCTAAATATTCTTTCTTCGCAATGGCTAAGTTTGTTAATAATCCCCTTTCACTAACTTTGGACTATCAAAGAGAATCTCATTTCATTCTGATTTTCAACTTAAACTAAGAGGAAACTAGTCTGAATTAAGCCCATTAATGATGTGTAGGGAGGGACTGGAAAAGGCTTCCTGCATAAGGTGGAATCTGAGTTAGGTCTTAAAGGAAGCCAGAAGGGGAGGGGAAGTAGAAGAGTATCATAGTTAATCAATTAGACACAGTCAATGCAAAGGTAAGGAGTGAGGAGATGGAGTGTCATATATGGAGTGAGGAGATGGAGTGTCATATATAAGGAATAGCAAAGCTAAGGACAGTTAATATTTTAGATGACAGAATCAGAATCTAAAAGGATCCTAAAATGTTAGAATGCTAGGATGCATCTAAAGCAATAAAATTTAAAGGGGAAAAATATAAAGTTTTCAAAGGGTTCAAACTAGGAGAGGTATGGTTATATAAAAGTTTAGGTAAGAAATACCTTGGTGTTTTTGACAAGTACAGGGTCCAGGACTGAGAAGGTGATAGTCTCACTATATTCTGCCGTGGTCCGACCACTATAGGAATAATATGTTCAGTTCTGGAGACAATATTTTAGAAAAGGCACTAATAAACTAGAAATCATCTAGAGCAGAGGTATTGAACTTAAAACCTGCTAGCCATATGGATTCAGGGAAACCAGATAAAAATGTAACTGGAAAAGATGAATACAAATACAAAACAACATAGGTAAAGTTAATGTGTGGTTTTCTAAATCAATATTTAGTCTACAGAGATCCCTGACTTTCACATAATTGATACAGAGAACTATCAGGATAGTGAAAAGTCTTGAGACTATGCTATGTGAAGACTAGCTGAAGTATTTGGGATGTCTGAAGAAGAGAAGATTTAGGGATATAACAGCTTTTTTAAAGTATCTGAACGGCAACCATAAAGAAGAGGAATCGGACTTGTCTAATTCACCTAAGAGGATCAGGTACTAGGAACAACAGATGGAAGTTGCAAAGAGGGAAATTTAACTTTGATGTGAGGAAAAACTTACTTACAATTAGAGATATTCCAAAGGGGAATGGGCTGCCTCAGGAAGTGAACTAAGGTTGAATGATCAATTATTATGTATATCATAGAAGCAATCTTTGAACTCTTAAGTAACAAGAAAAATATATAAAATGCTCAGAAGGCAAAAGGATCACATCAGAGGTCTTTAAATAAGACGAGTTTATGGAGCAATGCTACCCATCTTAACTAAGTGATATCCTAGGAAGTTTTACTATTATGACATTTGCAGAATTATGACACGTGCAAACATGCTGTGAAAAACACGATCACGTAAATGGAAATGGAGAGAGGGAGGGACAGGAAAGGTAATTTATGATCACAATCTAACTTTCACAATCAATGGCTAGGTTAAAACAACAACAACAACAATAACAAAAGATGTTAAATCTTCTTGCACCTTTCAAAGATGTTGCTTTTAGCCCACTAACCCCAAGGATTCTATTTCTCCTAAAGTACAGTTTCCATTATTTTGCCTGAAATGATGCAATATAATAAAAAATACTTTTACGGGAGGAAACAACTATTTTTTTCCCTTCAGAGAAAACTGGTTATGAGTTTGGCTCATGTTAGAAATGATTTTTAGCAGTCACATCTTCACCTTTAATGGGCAGTAATCAGAAAATCATCACATAGAATTCTATGTGATATCCTGTTACAACTGGCTCTCCTTAGATAAAAAGAAGCCAAACAAATTACTCCTTTAACACTGATATGATAAATCAGGAGGAATTGAATTAGTACAGCTGTATCCACCTGGTTTAGGGATTAAGCACAGAACATTCAATTCTATTGCAAATGTTTCACCTTTCCATTAGGAAAAAAAAAAAAGATTCTAATTAGTTTTCATTTCTAGGCCCAATTCCAGATGGTCTGTTTTTTAATTTACCAATAGAAAAACCTTATATATTTTGTTTTTTCAAGTGTGTTTTTCTTTTCTCTACAACTTTCCCTTCCCTACCCCATATATTGTACAAATATGGTTCAACCATGTTTGACAAAAATTCCTATTTCCTTTTTCAGAATCACTATAAATTATCGGAATTCATGAATATCCTGGCACACGAATCTATCCTGAAGTAGGTGGGTACATCTGTCAGGAATTAGTTAGTTAGAAGGTTAGTTCCCTTCTTAACACTTTACTTACATGGCCATCACTCTAGTTCAGGCCCTTGTCATTTCTATGTTGGACTATTAACTAAGTGGTCCATGCCTCAGATTCCACTCCTGTCTATTCATCAAGCTCAGCTCTTCCAAACAAATAAAAAACATATTTTTCCTCCTATCAGTTCTTCTAAGTAGTACATGGCAGTACACGTTCTGAGGTCAGATTCAAAGGGAATTTCTCTTAAATCCTAAGCTCAGTTCAGCTCAGTTCTAGTTCAATCAGGGTCTTTTTGAAGAGATGAATAGCCTCTACTTCAAACCCATATTTCTGGTATCTATACCATAACTTGGCAATATATGTTTGTCCCTTAGTCATCAATTAGTTCTAAGAATCAAGGTTTTCCAAATATTACCATCAAAGCCCTCCTATTAGTCACATACCACTCATTCAATCAATAAGCATTTATAAGGCATCTCCTATGTGCCAGGTTCTGTGCCAAGTGACAGGGAAACAAAGGAAAGCAAAAAGAGTCCTTCCTCTCAAGGAACTCACTGTCTAATGCGTGAGACAACAGAAAATTAACTATGTGCAAACAATCATATTGTCTCTCCCATTAGATTGTGGGCTCCTTGAGGGCAGTGGCTATCTTTTATCTTTGTTCATCTTTTATCTGTCTTTTATTTTGTATACAGTGTTTGGCACATAGAAGACACTTAAAAAAATGATTACTGATTGATTCTGAAATGTCTAATAGGCAATTGGAGATAGGAGACTAGAGGGCACAGCCAAGGTGGGGGCATAGAGGAAGCATTATAGCTGAGTTCTCCCAACATTCTCCTCCAAACAACTTTAAAATAACACTTCAAATCAAATTCTAGGGTGACATGAGATATTTTCCAGTCTAAGACAGGAGGGTGGAAGGAGACATTTCTGATACTGAGGTAGGGATGACCCAGAGTGCATGGGACAACATCATCAGCTCTGAGCCTTGAAGGCAGCTATGACAGCAGCAGCTTTGGGAGCTGTCAGCATAGAGATATTAAGGGGATTCAACAACTGATCAGAAAGAGATTACAGGGTATCCCTGTGCACTGTCTGGCAATTGCACTGACACTACCCAGTAGTGGGTTGCAGTTCCAGGGAGCAAAAGAATGCGTGGAGTTTCAGGGAAGCTGGGGCCCTTCCTGGATAAGGACCACAGCACAGCCCAGAATGGTGCTTTTACCACTTGCTGAAAAACATTACCTTGGAAGCACTGAAAATTTACTGTGAGAACAGCAGTTTGAAAATACCAGAAGTTTGGCAAAGTGCCTCCCTGCTCCCCTGCCCCCAAGTGAGCAGAGTCTAACTATAACATAAAGTTAAAAGTCAAGAAATGGCTGGAAAAATGAGCAAATGACAAAAGAAGAACCTGACCATGAAAAGCTATTATACTGATAGGAAGATCTGTAACTCAGAATAAGACACTGAAGTAAAAAACAGCTACAAGCAAAGCCTCAAAGAAAAAGTGCAAATTGGATATAAGCCCAACAAGAATTACTAGAAGAGGTAAACTAAAGAGGTAAAAGTGGTAATGAAGTGAGAGAGAGAAGAGAGAATCAAGCCAGCAGAATTACACTAGGTTGGGGTAAACCAAGCTGTGGCTGTCTTTTTCTGAAGTTTTCACATGGCAAGGATCTAGCAGAACCCATCTCAATGCTATCCCTGCTCCCCCCACGTGACAGCATTGTTGATTTTTAAGAGAACAACAGACCACAAGAGTTCCAGTGAAACAGGATGAATGATTCATACTAGCCTAGGCACACTAGCAACGATTTATTTGTCAAAATAAAATAGAAAAATATTGAATTTTAAACTTCAGAATTCCTGTCAAACAATAAGTGTTGTAGGCAGCTAAGAGAAAGAGTCAACTATCAAGAAAAATAAATTTGAATAGCCGAGGAGTAATTTCCTCTAGGAGAAATCAAAGAAGAGACTAGAATATGATGTTCCAAAAAGCAAAGGAGATAAGGCTGCATACTAAAATAATATATACACCACAAAGCTGAGACTAATTACCAAAGGAAAAACTGCCTTTTCAATAAAATGTAGAAATGAGTCATTCTTCAAAAGAAACAAAGGCTAAGAAGGGTATTCAATATTTAAACACTTTAATAAGATAAATTAGAAAGAGACAAAAGACAAGATAAGAGAGACAGAGAGAGAATCTCTTAGGTAGGCAGAAGGGAGGTAAGAGACAGAACAAAGTCACAGATGCCAGTGCTTGACCTGGGATTCAGAAGGTAAGGGAAGTTAGGTTTATTTACTCTCTTGCTTTGCTAGAGACCCATGAGAGTATGGAAAGAGCAATGATGCTTTTTGGGAGGGAGTCTGTGGAGGAGAAGTGGGAATCCCGTCCTACCAGAGGAGGTAAAGTTCTAGGTGGGGATATCAAGGTGTATTCTCTTGGAAGCAGAGGAGGGAGGAAAGGGGGTCTTGCAACAGCTTTCCTTTGAAAGAAGTGGGAACTCCTTTTCTGAGCCATAGTTGAACTTTCTAGGACTATATTTCAGATAAAGAAAGGGGATCTTTGTTGAGGAGGGACAGGGAGTCTGCGTGAGATTTCTGGACTGCAATCTGTCTTAGCAAAACTCATCTCGGGTCAAGTTTTGACTTTCACATGGAAGGAAAAAGGAGGCGGTGGATAAACATTAAATAAGCTGAAGAAAACACAAAACTATTATAACCTTAAATGTGAATAGGTTGAACACCACAATAAAATGAAAGGATATGGTGGAACAGACAAGAAAATAAATCCTAACAATGTACTGCATACAAAAAACATGTAAAATAAAGACACACCAAACAAAGGTGAGGGTTAGAATAAAATTTTTGTGTTTTTGCCAGGAGTTAAGCTTATAGCCTCAAATAAGGCAATAATAAAAATTGAGAATGTTCAGAGAGACAAAAAGGGGGAACTAGACTGTATTAAATATATTGTTATATTATATATAATGTATCATTCAATACATTTATATTTGTAAAAATGTTATTTATATTATATGTATTTAATATACAATATTGACCATAATGAAAGTCATGATATCTGAGTTTTTAGAGGAAAATCTAACTGAATTGAAAAAAGACAGTAATAAATGCTTTAATGTTCCTTTTTATAGCTAAATAAATGTAACAAAAAACTAATAAAACATAAACAAGGTGAACAAATTGATTAAAAAAACTTAATTTTTTAATAAAGGTTTATGGCATCTTCTGATGGGGTTATTGCAGAATGTATATGTTTATTAGCGTCACATTATATCTCCACAAAATTATGAAAGTAATTACATGTTTGGGCACAAAGAAAAAGTAAATGTAAAAAAGTATAAATATTAAACAATTTATAAAAAAAATACCATGAGAACAATAATTACTAAAGAAAGCACAAGAAAAAAAGATAAAGATGGAAACTATATTACAATTAAAAGAACCATGAATAAAAAAATGATATCAATCCTTAATATTTACACTTAGACACACACATACACACACACACACACACACCAAATGATACAGTATCTAAGCATTTAAAGAAAAAGATCAAGGAACAATACCTTGAAAGATAAGAGGAAGAAAAAAATCACAGAAGCAATAAATAACTGTTAATAGTAATAGATAAGATGCTATTTTTGATAGTCTTTTCACTTTGTGATCCATACATGCATATACATATACACATATTGACACACTCATACAAGGAAGAATATAACAGGGAACCAAGAGAGGGCGAGTCAATGTGTCTAAGCAAAATTCAAGAAAGGAATGAATACTTTTAGATGAGGCAATGAGAAAAGCTACACAGGGAGCTCACACAAAAAAAGACAGATAGATGAGCCTCATCTATGGAGAAAATTAAAAAAAAAATGAAAACACACAAAAAAGTATTCTATCAAAAATATTGTGTATATAGTATGTGAACAAGTTAAACTTTATTTCAACAAAGACATTAGCAGTATTATGAGGGAGGAAAAGTTAGGATAGAAGTAAATAATCCCTCTGACACTTGGAACTTAGGTGACCTTGGGCAAGTCACTTAAATCCCTGGTCCTCAGTCTCCTCATCTGTAAAATAAGGAGGCTGAATGAGGGGGCCTCTAAAGATCCTTCCAAGTCTATATCTATACTATGATTTTTCAAGATAAACCAATCCTTTCTCTTACTGCAAGTGATTTTATGAAAAGCTTCAGAAATGTGGCCACTAGAAACAGAGAATGGTAAGTGGTACAAACATCTTGAAATACTTTGCAAAACCGTTGTCCAACAACCCCTTTCCTTCTCCTAAGTGATTATTACAAATAAGAACCACTTTGTAACTGAATTACGACTATTTCCTGAAAACTATATGTTTGATTTACAAATTTTTAACTCCAGCAGACCAAAATCTCCTAAATGTCTCAGTGCTTTAGATGCACATTATATCAACAATTTAAATGGAAATATCAAAATAATCCAGTTTCTAACAACAACAACAAAAACCTCTTTTGTCTTTATGGGGGAAAAACAAACTTTATAGTACATTACAAAAGAGAAAATAAGGTGACCTGTTATTAAAGTAAAACCATTCTGTAAGGTTAAATGAAGGATAGCTACTGGCTAACTTCTCTCTTTAAGTGGAAGGTTCCGACCACCAATTTGTCAGCACAAGTGTTTATGTTTAGGTTAGGAATTTTACACTCTTTTGTTTTTGTTATATTGTAGTCAGTGAACTGATGCAGTATTCTTCTTCACTTCTCTATTCTTCCCATAAAATGGAAATGTGTGTCATATTTACTCTGCCAGACTATAGCATGGGGCCATAAAATATAGAATTTCTTCATGGTTTGAAATTTTTAGTAATTTAAAATGTTTCAGCAGCACATCTGCTAATAACATTGTTAATGAAAATGGAGGAACATGAAAACAATTTTTCAGGGCTAGGGAAAATATAGAAACATAGTTTCTTGGTAACGCTTCAATTGTCCATTGAGAGAAAGAAGATTTTATGTTACTAGCTACTCACCAGCATCAAGGCTACCAGTAGCTGCAGTCCAGCCCATGACTGGAGGGATGGCTCCAACAAGGGCTCCAACCCACGTGTTGACAATACTAATCCTTTTCATAGGTGTATAACAGCAGGTGTACAGGAAAATGTTGAAAGCACCCAGAACTCCTGTGAGTGGATTTACCCCCCCAAGTTAGGAGCGCAATTCCTGGAACAGCACAGCATGTAGCAAATGATACAGCCAGCAGAGGACTGTAAGAGAGCAAAGAACAGAAATATTAAATGGTTAGCCATATTGCTTAGAACCTAAAGTTTTATAAAAAGTGAGTAATTTATCCTTGTATTTTAAAATAATCCTTCCTATACACTAGAAGATATTGGTTCGATTTCTTATATATTGTAGGAAATAGACACCTGGGAAGCAAAGCAAAGATGGTAAAGTGAATTCAGCATTTTGCTGAACTTTCTCTATATACCTCCTACAACAACTTAAGAAATGTGTTCAACCAAATTCTGGAGGGGGGGAGTGAAGGGGGGAACAACAATAAGTCACATTGAATAATTTCTCTAGACCAGGTTAACTTAGAAAGAGAGTCCTGCAGACAACTGGAGTAGAGGCCAGGGGGAAGTACGGTGTGGCATAAGCAGCACCAGCTGTGGAGTAGCAGCAGTAGGAGTAGCGAAGTGCCTTGAAATGTTAAGGGAACTGCACATCTGGTCAGAAAGAGATCCCAGGGGACCTTTGTGCTAGCACTGGGAACAGAATTTGGAGCCATTTGGTGACTCTGTTGCCCATTATCCAGTACTGGCTTGCAGTTCCAGAGCAGAAAGAGTTTGCAGACACCATTGAGCAGGAGTGCCACCTGCAGAAGACCTCTTTCCATATCACATCACTTTGGAAGCACCAAAAATTTAAATCCACCGAGTTGTGAAAGCAATAGAAACTCATAAAAGACAGCTCAGACAAGACATTCCTCCTAACCCCCAGAAGTAATTGGCACCCAACTCTAAATAAAGTCCAAAGTCAAGAAATAGTCTGGAAAAAAGGAGGAAACAAAAAAAAAAGAACCTAACCATAAAAAAATGACTATGGTGATAAGGAAAGTATACAAATGTAGATGACAATGACTTAAAAACATCTACAAGCAAAGCCTTCAAAGAAAAATACAGTTTGGACAGAAGCCCAATAAGAATTTTTAGAAGAGCTAAAGAAACAGGAAAAAAAGCAAGATAAAAATACCCATAACAAAACCACAATTAAAAAAAATCAAATGAGAGAAGTAGAGGAAAAATAGAGAAAAGTTAGAATAATGCAAGAAAACAATGAAAAGAGAATTAATAGTTTGGTAAAAGAAGCTCAAAAAAGACTGAAGAAAGAAACTCCTTAAAATCAGTTAATGGCAAACAGGTAAAAAATCTCATTGATGAAAATAACTCCATAAAAATTATAATTTACCAAATAGAAGCTAATGATGCCATGAGACATCAAGAAACAATAAAACAAAGTCAAGAGAATGAAAAAAATAGAAGAAAAAGTGAAATACCTTATAGGATAAACAACTAATCTGGAAAATAGATAGAGGAGAGATCATTTAAGAATTATTGGACTAGGAGGTGAAGTGACAGAACCTACAAAAAGATGGAGTGAAACAACTTTCCAGTTAAGATAACTTAGAAGGACTTCAAGAAAGATCTGTCTCACTTCAGAAAAAATGGAGCACAGCCTACAGCTGATGGTGTCCAGGCAAGCAAGGGGGAGGTTTTTAGCTACAGCATGAATCAGCAACTGAAGCTTGTTGCTCCTGGCTGGGCAGGACAGCTGTGAGGTTTCCAGTCCCAGTGCAGAAGGCAAGTTGCCAGTCCGGGAAACCAGGCAACAAAGGGTGCAATTATGCCAGGCCACCCTAGCACAGTGAGCAAGCTAGCAGCATCTAAGGCCTGCAATGTTATGGGATAAGATCTTCCCAGACCATTAATAGGCCTATGTGCCCAACTGTGATATATCCTGAATCACAGAGCCTATTGGAAGAGAGAAGCTTGCTTAGGGGAAGCTTGCTTGTAGGAAGCCTTTCACATTTTTTTCTAATTTCTAATTAGGCACTGAGTCACGAGGTACAATCCTTCTGGCTCTGAGAAGTGTACATATATTCTGAGTTGGTATTTTGCTTTTGGGGCTTGCATGTGAGAAGGATCTTGTAAAGGATCCTGGTCAAGATTCTGAGTGGCCATATGTTCAGAGCTCTGATCACATAGTATAGTGAACTCTCTATTCAGCTGTAAACTAGAGCAAAGCATTGACAGAAACCAAAGTACAGCATTCACAATTTTATAACATAACAACTTATCACTAAAGTGGTAACATAGTTTTCACCAAAGTGGCCACATAGTTTTAAACAAAAGATATCATTTAGTAAGTCTTTAACTCAATCATCCTTAAGGAACAAGCCTCCTTAAGGGACACAAAGTATAAAGGTCAAAGTTCTCCACCCCTAGGTCACATTTGCTTAAGCTCTCAGTAAAAAAGTTTTCTTTCTTCTTGATTGGAGATTAGTTTCCAATCATCCTTAACTCAATCATCTTAAGAGGTACAAAGTACAGAGTACAAAGTTTTCTCACCCCTAGGACACAGTAAGTCATAATCTTTTCAGTCAGCATTAAGTACCCAAGGAGAGGTCTTTTCATCTTGACTCAAGGCTGGCTTGCAAATTCCATGGTTCCTCTTCCATGGTCCCAACTTTTGCCTGAATTTATCCAGCTGTCACCTGGATTCAAAAGTAGGCAGCTCTTAGCTCCTTGTCCAACTCCTCATCCAGTTTCTGTTCCATATTGAAGTTCACAGTGTCCAGTCCACCCCAAATCCTGCAGTTTCTGTTTCTGGGAAGACAAAGTTTAAGAGAGCAAAAACAACATTGATACACATTTCCAGCATTATCATCAATTCACTATCTGCTTGTGAAATCAACACAGACCTACAAACAAAGTCCAAGAGGTCAACACAAATCATCAGTAAAGTCCCAGGACCTCCAAAACCCTCCTCCAGGACTTCCATAAACAGACAGCAAGAAAATCCTCTTTCAGGGCTTCCAGTAAGGTCCCAGGGCTTCTGTACAAAATATTACAAATGCAAATTGACACACAGAGAAAAGACAAACAGAATGCCAGGATACCACAAGTTTTCTCCTTCTCAACTCTGCCACCACAAGTGTTCCCTTCTCAGTTCTGCTCTCTCTGCGCTTGTGCTCAGCTTTTCCTAGCTCTTCCTTGTTCTGCCCACCTCTTACGTCCTTCCTGTTCCTGTCTTTCCTGTTCCTGCAAGTCCCTCCCACTGTGGGTTTCAAAAGTTCTGTTTCTTAACAGACTTAATATAATCATGGGCAAGGCTCAAAACAAACTTCAACTGAAACAAGGTGCTAAATAATGAAATAGCTGAAACAAGACACTTGCCATTACAGTGATCCAATTCTCATCATTAAATGTAGTGCCAATGCAATATTCACAGCACCCACAGAGACTATGAATATATTAACATAGTTCTCAATCAAAAAAATATAACAGACTCTCCATATAAAAGACAGAAGCAAAACATTCATTTAGACAACAGAAAACCAAATCTCAAAACCAGAAAGCCGAATCCATCAGAGGAACCAAGACATTAACACACCATAACCACAGAGATCCACACCATCCTTTAGCCTAGCCACAAATAAACACTCACAAGCCTATCTGTCTCCTTGCCTGTGTATCTCCTGTCTCCCACTGTCTAGCTGGTCTGACTCCCAGCTTCCTGTGGGATCTGCTTCATGCTTCAGTAAACTACTCCCACCACAGGCTTCATGGGATTACATTTAGCTTTTTAGGGGGCAGGGAAGATCTTCAAAGCAGGAAATATCTTCAAATTTCCTTAGGCCTATTAAGGGGCAGGGAAGATCTTCAAATTCCATTCTCATTACTGTCTGGAAGTCAACTGTAATAATAAGCAAACAAAAAAGAATCCTACCATAAAAAGTTATTACACACAAGGCGCAAGCCCAGAAGAATAGAAGCACTCCAAAATTTCTAAAAGCAATGCCTCAAAAGAGCACAGCTGGGGCACAAGTCCAAGTCCAATAGAAGATATAAACTAATACTTTTAAAAATGAACTAAAAGTGATTTTTAAAAACAAGTGAGGGAGTCAAGATGGCAGAGGAGAAACAGGACTTCCACGCAGCTCCAGCTTACACCTCCTCCAATTCATGTAAAAATGACTCTAAACAAACCTTGGAGCTACAGAACCCACAAAATGACAGAGAGAAGCTAATTTCCCACTGAAGACAGTTCGGCAGCCTGGTGGGAAGGGTCCAGTGCAGCATGCTGGGAGCTGAGCCCAGTCTCTTGAGCCCGAGGTTAGCTTTAGGGCAGCCACAACCAGCCTCTGGCAGGAGGGACTTTAGATCACCAGCAGCTGTGGCAGTTTCCAGAATTATCATCCCATAGACACTAAGGACAAAGTGAGAGGTCAGTGCAGTCTGGACTTTGGGATCTGGGAGTTTGAATATTGTAGAAACACAATCAGGATAACACAACATCTGGCAGCTTCTACTCTGAGGGATCAAAGGGCTTGGAATATGATATTCCAGAGGTCAAAAGAGCTGGGATTAAAACCAAGAATCACCTATCCAGCAAAAGTGAATATCATGTTTCAGGGGAAAATATAATAATTCAATGGAATAGAGGACTTTCAAGCATTCATGATAAAAAAAACCAGAGTTGAATAGAAAATCTGACATTCAGATACAAGAAGCAAGAGAAGCATGAGAAGGTAAACAGGGAAAAGAAATCATAAGGAATTTATCAAAGTTGAACTCTTTACATTCCTATATGGAAAAATGATAATTGTAACATATGAAACTTTTCTCAGTAAGAGAATAGTTGCAGGGAATATAAATGTACATATATATGTATATATATATATACATATACACACACATACATACATATATATGTCTATATAGGAGGGTATATGGGTCTATGAATACATATGTGAATGTGTATATATGTGCATAGCTATACACAGACATAGGGCACAGGACCAATTTAGTAGGAAGGGATGATACTTAAAAGGTGAAATTAAGAGGTGAGAGAGGAATCTAATGAGAGGAGATGGGGAGAGACAGAATGGGGTAAATTATCTCATATAGAAGAGGCAAGGGAAAATGGTTACAATGGAAGGGAAGACCAGGAAGGCAGAGGGAATGAGTCAATCTTATTCTCATTGAATTTGGCTTAGGGAGGGAATGACATACACACTAAATAGGGTATCTCACTCTATAGGAGAGTAGGGGGGAAGGGGATGAGAGGGGGTATGATGGAAGAGAGGGCAGGCTGGGGGGGAGGGAAGTTGGAAGTACCCACTTTTGAAAAGGGACAGGATCAAAGTAGAGAATAGAACAAGTGGGGGTGGTATAGGATGGAGGGAAATACAGTCAGTCTTTCACAATATATCCACTATGGAAATGTTTTGCATAGCTACACATGTACAAACTATATTGAATTATTTATCTTCCCAGTAAGGGTGGGTGATGAGAGAGGAAGGGAAAGAATCTGGCATTTAAAGTCTTAAAATCAAATGTTTAATATATATATATATATATATATATATAATTTTTAAAAAGTGAGAATGCTAAAGGAATTTTTCTAAAGGAATGTGAGTTATAGGTAAAAGATCAGGAAATAAAATTAATAGTTGGTAACAAGAGGTACCAAGAAAGATTCCTTATCCAAGGGAAAAAAAAAACTCCCCCAAAACTGGAATTGACCAAATATAATTGATAACTCATGAGACAAGAAATTTTTTTAACTCAAAAAATTTGAAAAAATAGAAGAAAATTAAAGGTATCTCATAGTCAATTAATAATCATTTCTCAATAATCTCAAGCTGTCTCTTAAGTACTTTGGAACTGTGCCCACACCAGAAAAGGTGCTGTACTCTATGAGCAAAACAGAATTGAAACACCTTAAAGGAAATGTAGGATATGCAAATTTAGAGAATCCACCACAAATGTTCACATAGACTATTTATGTCACACCTGTGATAGACCATTCTGAGCTCATATTAATCTATTCAGTAACAGTCAGACACCCTGAAACTTGACTCTAGCATAAAGATGCCATTTTGGTCCTCTTCAAGAACAAAATACAACAATCAACAAAGCAACTAATAATCATTTATTTAGTGTCTACTATGTGCCCCCCACTGTAGTAAGCACTGGGGATTCAAAGAAAGCTAAAAGATCATCCTTCCCCAAAATCTAATGAGGGAGATAACATGTAAACAAATATGCACAGAGTATATACAGGATAAATAAGAAATAATTAACAAAGTGAAGGCACTAAAATTAAGAGAGACTGGAAAAAGATTCTTGCAGAAAACAAGATTTTAGCTAAGACTTTAGGGAAGCCAGGAGTAAGAGATGAAAAGAGAAAATATTCCTGAGACAGGAGACAGTCTGAGAAAAAGCCCAGAGCTGAGAGATAAGATGTTTTGTTTGGGGAACAGAAAGGATGCCAGGGAATCAAAGAGTATTTGGACTGTGCAAGGTATAAGACGACTAGAAATGTATGGGAGTAGGGGGTAGAAGTTTATGAAGGGCCTTAAATGCCAGAGCATTTTGTATTTTATTCTGGAAGTCATAGAGAACCATTGGAGTTCATTGATAAGAGAGGTGATATGATTGCACCTGGGCATTAGGAAAGTCACCTTGGTAGCTGAATGGAAGATAGACAGGAATGGGAAGAAATTCGTGGCAGGCCAACCAATCAACAGACTATTTTAATAGTTCTGGTGTGAAAAGATGAGGGCTTGTACCAGAAGGTGGCAGTATCAGAAGACGGAAGGGAGAATATTAAAAAAAAAAAAAAAGAGTTACAAAGGTGAAACTAACAGGCCTTGGCAACAGAATGGACATAATGGGTGGTAATGAGAGGTAGTGAGTTATTGAGAATAAAACCTAGACTGCAAGCTTGGGAGACTGGGAGAATACCTCCTTGATTCGGTGGTGCCCTAAACAGTAATAAGAAAGTTCAGAAGTATGGAGTGTTTAGGCAGAAAAGGTAATGACGTGTGTGTGTGTGTGTGTGTGTGTGTGTGTGTGTGTGATCCAAGACCCCACCTCCCCACCCCAAGTCAGGAGAAGCTAAGGATGCTTAAAGAGGAAAACCTGCCACAGGTGGAGAGATGAGGCAATCAGGGACAGAGAGGTGGGCAGGAAGGTGAGGTAACTAGGAACACATAGGCAAGTGGTGATGGTAATTCAAGGTTTTTCCAATACCTAGAGATATCTTTATTCCATTGTTCAGCTCACTTGCAGGGGGTAGGGAATGGGGGGGGGGGGCAACTGTTTGTATTCTTATTTCATTGACCAGCCTACTTGAATCTCATTATCTCCTAAAGTGTTTTTAAATGGTACTGAAAATAATGGACTTCCCATTGACCAGTCTATTTGAATCTCATTAATATTATATATGAATCTATGAATTACATGTTAGTAAAGATGCAGCTAGGTGCTCAGTGTATAGAACGCTGGGCCTGGAGTCAGGAAAAACTGAGTTCAATTTTGGCCTTAGGTATTTATTAGCTGTGTGACCCTGGGCAAGTCACTTAATCTCTGCCTTAATCCTCTGGAGAAGGAAGTGGCAAACCACTCTGGTATCCTTGCCAAGAAAACTGCATGCACACTATTGGCATGTTATAGTCCACAAGGTCACAAAGAGTCAGACACAACCAAATGACTGAACAGCAATGTTCCTTAAACTACTCAAAAATGAAACTAATTTGATTTTTTAAGGACTTCTGAGAAGGTTTTGGCTGGTGAAGTCTCTTTAATGGTAAACAAACCTAAAGAGAGTGAATACAATTCTACAACAAGCCCATAGGTTGGCTTGACCAACAAGTTGATTCCAAAGTAATTGAAGAAATTTGATTGGCTCATGTTTGGTAAATGGTTCATTTTTTCAGAGGCTTCTATCAGGTACCTTTCACTAAAGGCAAACAGGGTTAAGTGACTTGCCCAGGATCACAAGCTAGTCTGAGGCCACATTTGAACTCAGGTCTTCCTAACTCCAGGCCTAGCATTCTATCCACTGCCACCTTGTTGCCCAAGTTGAATAACGTTTCGAAAAACAGCAAAGCAAATTCAATCAATTTCCATGATGTAACATGTAACAGTGTGTGAATAACTCCATTACTGAACATTAGAGTAGGTAGTAATGTCATCCTTTAAAAAATAACCAGAATGCAGAAGTTTTATTTTTTCTGTTAATAGTAAAGTAATTGCTTCATCACAAGAAAGAAAACTTTGTGGAAGGGAATAAGAAACTGCACATGATATCATACCAAAAGCAAAAAACAAACATTATTCTCTGGGTATGAACACTATGGCCAAATGACTGGTCAAATAATGGACCCCTAGATAGCTTTTTAAGGGACATGAAAAGTATAGTTACTTATCTGATTGACACACAGCTGGAAAGCATTAGATTTTTAAAAGTGACAGAATGATATCACTTGACAAAATTCCAACTGGAATGACCAGTTCTATTTTGAGAATAATCCCCTTTTGTTGCTATGCAACCCTATTTTGAGACCATACACCTGAGATCTTTCACAGGGAGTCTAGTCTTCTAATCAAGGGCCATGCAATGAAAGTTAAAGTGTGCTTCCCAAAATGAGAATGGAATTAAGTCCTAAAGAAATTGGAAAAACTATGTCTGTCTCCCCCTCTTCTCTCTCTCTCTCTCTCTCTCTCTCTCTCTCTCTCTCTCTCTCTCTGTTTCTGTCTCTCTCTGTCTCTGTCTCTCTTTCTATCTCTGTCTTTCTCTCACACACATACATACACACACAAATTTGGGAAAATAATGCCCATAAAAGACAAATTATTCAGGTCATGGAGTCCTTAAATGTTTACAGCCTAATGAAGTTGAATCTTTTCTCATCAATGACGTTTTTAAAAACTTGTTTTATTTTTATGGAAATATAAGTGTCAATTTCTTGCCTCATGTGCCTATGATGTTATAGTGACTTTGCAGCCCCAGTAAAAATAAATGTCTTGGGGGGCGGCTAGAGGTGCAGTGAGTAAGAGCTCCAGCCCCAGAGTCTGAGGACCCGAGTTTAGTCTGGCCTCAGACACTTGACACCCACACAAAAAAACTAGCTGTGTAACCTTGGGCAAGTTACTTAACCCCAACTGCCCTCCAAAAGGCAAAATAAATAAATAAAAATTAAAAAAAAACACACACACAAAAAATAAATGTTCTTTCACAACTTATGGAATCTGTTTATCATATTTTTTTGGGGGGGGCAGACTTCATAACACACTTGTTAGGACTGAAATGCGAAATTCTCTTTCAATAGAAGTATCCATCCACATGCATTAGTCCATATTGTGTCTTTTAAAATACACACCTTATTCTGAGTTTTAAATTTCTATGTGAAAAGTAAATATACAAACTAAGGCACTTTTACCTGGTGTGCAAATTTACCAAAGAGTTTTCTAAAGTGATCATGAGAATAAAATATTGCAAACTGTTCTGGTCCTGAGCATATGCTCTGAAATTTACACTTGGATCCTGGAGGAGAGCTTTCAATTCAAGTTTCTCTTTGATTTTCATCATAATAACACATTGACATAGCATTTTATGGCTTCCAGAGAAACTTTCTCAAACAAACCTTGAAGCAAAGAACTAGGAGTAATGGGTTGAAGTTAATCTGTCAGCTTTGGGATTCACACCTCATCAGCATCCTCAATAGAGTCTACCTCTCTGACTGGAGGACTGAAGGGTAGAGCAAAAAATACCTCCTTACCTAGGCATACTAGATTTCAATTTGTATTACAAAGCAGCAGTCATCAAAACTACTTGGTACTGGCTGAGGAATAGAGTAGTAGCTCAGTGGAATAGATTAGGTACACAAGACACAGAAGTCAATGACTCTAGTAATCTACTGTTTGATAAACCCAAAGACCCCATCTTCTGGAATAAGAACTCACTATTTGACAAAAACTGCTGGGAAAACTGTAAAATAGTATGGAAGAAACTGGGTATAGATCAGTATCTTACACCATATACTAAAATCAAGTCTAAATGGGTGCACGATCTAGGTATAAATGCTGATACTGTAAGCAATCTGGGAGAGCAAGGAATAGTTTACCTGTCAGATCTATGGAAAATGGAAGATTTTATGAACAAACAAGAGTTAGAGAGCATTAAGAAATGCAAAATGGATAATTTTGACTACATTAAATTGAAAAGTTTTTGTACAAAATAAGTCAATGTAACCAGGAGGGAAGTGGGAAATTGAGAAAGAATTTTTACAACCAAGGCCTAATTTCTAAAATATACAGAAAAATGAGTCAAATCTATAATGATACAATTCATTCCCCAGTTGATAAATGGTCAAAGGATATGGACAGAAAGTTTTCAGAGGAAGAAATTAAAGATATTTATAAGCCTATGAAAAAATACTCTAAATCACTGTTGATTAGAGAAATGCAAATTAAAACAACTCTGAGGTACCACATCTTACCAGTCAGATTGGCTAAGATAACAAAACAGGAAAATGATAAATGCTGGAGAGGATGTGGAAAAATTGGAACACTAACACATTATTGGTGAACTAATCCAACCATTCTGGAGAGCAATCTGGAACTATGCCGAAAGGACTATAAAAAAAAGTGCATACCCTTTGACCTAGCAATACAACTTCTGGGGCTGTATCCCAAAGAAATTACAGAAGTGGGAAAAAGACCCATATATACAAAAATATTTATAGCAGCTCTATTTGTGGTGGCAAAGAATTGGAAATCAAGGGGATGCCCATCAATTGGGGAATGGCTGAACAAGTTGTCACATATAAATGTAATGGAATACTACTGTGCTATAAGAAATGAGGAGCAGATGGACTTCATAATAACTTGGAGAGACATATAAACTGATGTTGAGTGAGGAGAGCAGAATCAGGAGAACTTTGTACACAATTACAGACACAATGTATGTGTGAATACTTATTTTGATAGACTGCACTCCTCTCAGCAATACATGGTAGAAGACAACAAAATACTCATCATGGAAAGGGATATCCATGTCCAGAGCAAGAACTACAGAGTCTGCAGATTGAAGCAAACTACTTGCTCTCTCTTTTTGTTTTTTGTTTGTGTTTTGTTTTGTTTTATCCCTTCTTTCTCATTGTTCAGCCCATTGGTTATAATCCTTTACAACATGACTAATGTTCAATGTGAAGGTATTTGTAGAACCTATTTGATCACATGCTGCTATGGGGGGGAAGGGGGAAAGAGAGGGAGAGGGAGAAAATTTGCAAGTTAAGAGATTGTGGACTGAATGTTGTAAACTAAAAGAAAACAAAAAATAATACCTTCCTAAACCTTCATTTAAAGAGGGCTCATAGTCCAATCATTTCCCATCATCTGCACTCCTTGTATTAAATTCCACCATCATCATGCTCCAAGAATGTTCTTACATACAAATGTACTTTGCAGCTTCTCTTTTTTTCTTCCATTAGATTGTAAGCTCCTCGAGAGAAGAAATTTTCTTTCCTTTTTGTGTTTGTATCCCCAAGCACTTAGCACAGTGCCTGGCACATGGAAGGTACTTAATAAAGGCTTTTTGAATTTAAAAACTGACTTAGTTTGGATGAAGGCAAGTTTAGGTTTGATATGAATAGAGCTATCTGAAGGTTGAATGGGCTGCACCATGAAGCAGTCTCCAAGTGAAGACAAAGAATATTTGTCAGGAACAATAAATATTAGGGGCAACATGGAGATTATTTTTCAGGTACAGGTCTTTGAGATTCCTTCCAACCTTTAAATTCTGTAGAATCAAAAGACATGTTTAGATTCCACCTCTATTACTTTACAACTGTGTAATCTTAGCTTTATCACCCTGGGTCTCATTTTCCTCATCAGAAAATGAAGAGGCTAAACTAGATGGTCACTAAAAAGCCTTTTATCTCTATCCTCTTACTAGAGAAAGAAGACGGTGAAGTGGATGGGTTGTTGGTCCTGGAATCAGAAAGAATGGAGTTCACATTTAGCCTTAGCTGTGAGACCTTGGCCTTTTTACTTTACTGTTGGCTTCAGTTTCAGCAACTGTAAAATGGGGATAATAATAGTACCTACTTTCCAGGATTGTTGTGAGGATCCCATGAGATGATATTTGTAAAACACTTAGTACAGTGCCTGGCATATAGTAGGTGCTATAAAAATGTTAGTTATTATTATTAATTTTTAATATATTTTTGTCCTTTTGGAGGGCAGAAGGCAGGGCAATTGGGGTTAAGTGACTTAAGGCCACAAAGCTAGTAAGTGTTAAGTGTCTGAGGCCGGATTTCGTTATTATTATTATTACTAACCCCATTTTTTAAAGTAAGGAAACTAATGTACAGAGAGGTTAAGTGACTTATCTAGAGGTCTTGTCTCTAAGCCCAGTGCTCTTTTGATTATAGCCAATGCTGTTTCTTATTTATGATGCAAGTGGACTATTTAAGCTCTATTCTTATGAAAGATAAATAATTTATTAAAGTTATATAGACATGCAAACGTCTAGCTTTTATGTATCTCTTCTATTCTGAAGAACTAAGGTACATTACAAATTGAATTTAAGTTACCTCATTAAGCAGAGTAAATAGTTTCAGACAAGATTGAAAAATCTTGCTTTTATTTTTTCAAATTTTTATTTTATTTTATTTATTTTAATTTAATTTTTTATTAATATGTTTATTTACTTTTGGTTTACAATATTCAGTTCCACAGTCCCCTGAGTTTGAATTTTTCTCCACCTCCTTCTCCAGCCCTTCTGATTCCAGGTCTGGTGCTCTATCCACTGCACCATCTAGCTGCCCCACTCCTTTACAATTCTGCAGTGATGATGACAGAATGGTAGAAAAGAAGATGGAATACTAAAAAGGATAGTTTTTAGACTGTCAAATTTTAATTTGACTGTTGGTACTCTAAAATGAAGGGACATATTGGTTGGTAGAGAAACTGAACCATCTCAGTTCAACATCACATGTTGGCTAGATCTCTTGTGGAAAACTTGAGATGACTGTCATCCATGGGCAGTCATGGGAAGATGATTCACATCATTGTAAAGAATTCTCAAATATATGAGATCACATAACCATTTTAACACTGAGTATATGCACAACAATGCCAAAGTAAGAGTGGAAAGAACTTATTCAGTCAATCAATCAATACATATTTAATAATTACCTATTACATTCCAGTCACAATGCTAAGCACTGGGAGTACAAAAAGTGGCCAGAAACTCTGCCATCAACAAACTTACGATTGAATGGGGGAGAAAACATGTAAAAAACATTTACAAAATAAGCTATATGAAAGATAAACAGGAAATAATTAAGAGGGGAAAGTCCCTAGAACAGGTGCAGGGAACCTGAGGTCCCTTGTGACCTTCTAGGTTCTTGGGTGTGGCCCTTTAACTTGAGTCTATTCTTTTATTAGTGGAGGCAGAAGAGCATTATAGGCATAAGGCACCACCAGTGAAAATGCCCAGAGCACACCACAGCTTAGTCCACATCCTTCTCCACCTATCTGTAGCATTTGACACTACTGACAATTCTCTTTTCTTAAATATTTTCTTTTTTTCTGGATTTTTATGATCCTGCTCTCTTCTCATTCTCTCTCTAAGCATTTATTTCCTGTCTAATCATACATATCATTTTCTGAGTGGTAGGAGCAATATCCTAACCAGACCTGCATAACCTGCAGCACAGCAAAGGATTTCCTCTACATAGAAAGGATGTTTTCCTCTACATTTTTTGTATACCTCCCAAAATCCTTTTGATGTTCAGCAAACAGCCAGAGGGCCATAGTAGGTTGTGCAGGCCTGTCCTAACCCCTGTCCTCATGTAACTTAGGTTAGTTTATTTTCTCCTTAAATAAGTAATACAAGGAAATAGAAGAAAACAATAGAATGGAAAAGACAAGAGATCTCTTCAAGAAAATTAGAGATCTCAAGGGAAAGATTCACATGAAAATGGGCATGATAAAAGAGAAAAAATGGTAGGGATTTAGTAGAAGCAGAAGAAATTAGGAAGAGGTAGCAAGAATATACAAAAGAACTATACAAGAAAGAGCTTAATGTCATTGATAACCATGATAGTGTGGTTACTGATGTAGAGCCAGACATCCTGGAAAATGAAGTCAAGTGGGTTTTAAGAAGCATTGCTAAGTATAAGGCTAGTGGAGGTGAAAGAATTCCATCCAGCTAAGCTATTGAAGATCCTAAAAGATGGTGCTGTTAAAGTACTGCACTCAACATGCCACATCTATATCTATCTATCTATCTATCTATCTATCTATCTATCTATCTATCTATCCATCTACCTATCTGTATATATGTATGTATGTATTTGCCTTAGTACTGCTTTGGCTGAATCCCATAAATTTTGGCATGTTGTCTTGTTTTCATTCTCTTTAATGAAATTATTGATTATTTCTATGATTTGTTCTTTGACCCATTTATTTTTTAGGATTAGATTATTTAATTTTCAATTAATTTTTGATCTATCATTACACTGCCAAATATTGAATAAAATTTTTATTGCATTATGACCTTTAAAAGCTGCATTTAGTATTTCTGCTTTTTCTGCATTTGGTTGTGAGGTATTTACGCCCTAATAAGTAATCTATTTTTGTGTAAGTGCCATGAACTGCTAAGAAAAAATGTATATTCCTTTCTATTCCCATTCAATTTTCTTTAGAGGTCTATTATGTCTAACTTTTCCAGAACTGTATTTACCTCTTTAACTTCTTTTTGGTTAGATTTATCTAGCTTTAAGAGGGGAAAGCTGAAGTCTTCCACTAGTATAGTTTTATTGTGTATTTCCTCCTGTAACTAATTCAACTTCTTCAAAACTTCAGATGCGAGATTGAATTTGGTACAAGTTTAAGAAGCACTGAAGGGGTCATGAGTAAAAAAAAGTTTAAGTCCTGCTTTTCAAGTAGATGTAATTTCCTTCCTTATCTCTTTTAATTAGATCTATTATTGCTTTTGGTTTGTCTAAGGTCATGATTGCTATCCCTGATTTTTTTTTCTTGCTCCAGCTGAAGCAAATAGATTCTGCTCTAGTCCCTTACCTTTACATTGTGTCTCCATGTTTCAAATATGTTTCTTGTAAACAACATATTGCATGATTCTTGTTTTTGATCCATTTCGCTATCCATTTCTATTTTATGGGTGAGTTCTCCCTTTTCACATTTATAGTTATAATAACTAACTCTGTATTTCCCTCCATACTATCTTCCTTATTTATCTTTTTCTCTCTCTTATCTTTACCCTGTCCTTCCTCAAAAGTGTTTGACTTCTGATCACTGCCTCCCTCAATCTGCCTGTTCTTTTATCAATTCCTCTCTTCTCTTATCCCAGTTCCTTTTTACTTCCTTATAGGATAAGATAGATTTCTATATTCAACTCAGTGTGTATGTTATTCTCTTGAGAGGAAAGTTCAAGCTTTGTCTTCCAACCCAACCCCCCATTTCCCCTCCATTATAAACGTTCTTTTACATCTCTTTTTTTATGAGATAATTTACCTCATTCTATCTTCTCCCCTCCTTTTCCCAGTACAATGTTTTTTCTCACCTCTATATTTTGTTTGTTTGTTTGTTTGTTTTTATTTTTGGTATCACCTTTAACAGCAAGCAAAATGTTTTTGCTTTTGTTTGGCTTTTTTTTTTTTTGCTGTCAAAGTGGGATATTTTTGCTGTTTTTCTTTTTTGGAATTCAGTTTTCCAGCCTTAGCTTACATGTCTCTCGGCACTGAGACAGTCAGATACATACATGTGGGCTCTAGCCAATCAGATACATATATATGGGCTGTAGCCAATCAGATGCCAAGTAGAACAAGATATAGATATAGATACCAGGCATTGAGAGTCAATGTGGAGAGGGCTAGCCAGTGTTGAGAAAAAGAAAATGAAGAGAAGAGACTTTGAAGAAGGAGAAAAATGAGTGATGAGCATTTAGCAGAGAGGAAAGCCTCTGATAGCCAAGAGGAGACTTCTGCTAGCAAAGAGGAGACCTCTGACAGTGGAGAAGAGATGTGCCTGGGAGATGAGACCTGCCCACAGGAAGGAGGCTTAGTTTAAGTCCTTTGTAAGAGCTGCTAAAGTGAATTGAGATGGCAGTGCTGGTAACGTGTGTACTGTTATTGCCCTGTTAGCTTTGTTTTCCCAGAGATAGAAGCTGGGGACAGGAGCTCATGGAGCCTGTTGTCAGGCAGGAGGAGACCCTGTGAGCTGAGACATGGAGCAGGAGTAGAGAGGTTCTTGATTGTGAATCCAGGCAAGAGCCAGGAGTGGTCAGCCCATGGAGGAAGAGTCATGGGATTCAGAGGCCAGCCTTGAGTTAAGGTGAAAGAGGACTTTACTTGGACACTTTGTATTGATTGAAGGGATTGTAATTTACTGTGACCTAGGGGTGCATGGTGTGTTTGTATTTTGTGAGACCCCTTAAGGATGTGTTGTGCTAGGGAAGACCCTGACCTGGAACCCCCTGATTGTATAAACAAATATTTTGGGATATACTGAATGCAAGGCTGTGTGACCCCTTAAGGATGTGTTGTGCTAGGGAAGATCCTGGACTGGTCCCTGATTTGGGGGATGCAATGATATATGTTGTGTGTCATGTTGTGTTGTTATGTTTTAGTTTATAAACAAGTATTTTAGGGAATGCTATGTTATGTATTGGATGCAATGTTAAATGCTATGTGACCTTAGTAATAAGTTGTTATGGGTTGGCACTGCTTTAGCTAATAAATAGAGTGTTCATTATACCTTGCAATTAGACTCTTAAAATTATTCACAACAGCAGCTCTTAGGTGTGCTGCCATAATTGGCATTACATCATCCCATCAGTTGCCTTTTATTTATACTCCCCATCTATGTTTACTCCTAATTGCCCTTATGGAAATAAAGTTCTTAAGAGTTACAAATATTATCTTGCCATACAATATAAACAGTTTAACCTTATTGAATCTTGTGCTTCCTCGTCCTTGTTTCTTTTTTTGTTTTTTTACCTTTTTATATTTCCCTTGCATCTTGTATTTGAAGATTAATGATTTTTTTTTAATGAAGCTTTGGTCTTTTAATTAGAAATGCTTGAAAGTTCTTTCTTTTGTTAAGTGTCCATTATTTTTCCTCCTGTAGGATTATACTCATATTTGCTTACTAACTGATTCTTGGTTGGAATCCAACCTCCTTTGCCTTCTGGAATAACATATTTTAATGTTTAAATTGCCAAATCCTTTGTGATCATGATTGTAACTCCATATTTGGTGCTTGAACTTTCTCCTTGAACTGGGAGCTCTGCAATTTAGTTATGATGCTCCTGGAAGTTTTCATTTGGGGATCTCTTTCAGGTGGTAATCAGTGGATTCTTTCCATTTCTATTTTGCTATTTGTTTCTAGGATATCAGGGCAGTTTTCCTTGATAATTTCTTGAATGATATTATCTAGGCTTTTTTGTATCATGACTTTCAGGTAGTCCAATAATTCTTAAATTATCTCTCTTGCATTTATTTTCCAAGTCAATTGGTTTTTCCAATGAGAAGTCTAATATTTTTTATTTTTATTTTTGTAGTATTCTTGATGTCTCATGGAGTCCTTAGCTTCCACTTGTCCAATTCTAGTTTTTAGGGAATTGTTTTCTTCAGTGTAATTTTATACCTCCTTTTGTATTAGGCCAATTCTATTTTTAAGGAGTTACTTTCTTCAATGAATTTTTGTGTATCTTTTTTGATTTTTTGTGTTTCTTTTGCCAAACTATTCATTTTTCATGATTCTCTTGCCTTATTCTCATTTTTTCACGTTTTTTCTTCTATTCCCCTAATTTGCTTTTTAAAGTCCTCCTTAAACTCTCTTAGGACTTCTTTTTGGACCTGAAATCAAATTACACTTTCTTTGAGATTTCACATGTAGCTATTTTGACAACAGTGTTGTTGTCCTCTTCTAAGTTTGTTCGTTGATCCTCTCTGTCTCCATAGTAACTTTTTATACTCAAGGTCTTTTATTTTCTGTTTTTGCTCATTTTGTTTCCAACTTATTTTGTGACTTGGTACCAATCTGACTTCTCTGCCTTCTTTTTTTGGATCTTCCTGTAGGTAATACCTACTAATCACAATTGTTCCCCAAGGATCTATCTTTAGTCTTCTTCTCTTTTCCCTCTCTACTCTTTCATCCACTTCTGATGGTCCAATTATCATACCTATATTATCCTAACTGCAATCCTATTCTCTAGTCTCATATTACCTATTCCCCCAGGAATCTATATGCCCTATAGACACTCTAAACAACATGTCAAAATAGAACTCATTATCTTTCTCCCTAAAACACCCCTCTTCTTTACTTCCCCCATTATTGCTGAAGGCAACTATATTTTCTTAGTCACCTAGGCTTGTAATTTTGGTTTCATCTTTGACTCCTCATTCACATTCACCACACTTATGCTATCTGTTGCCAAGTCTTTTCAGTTCTGTGATTATTACATCTCTCATACATGTCTCTACATGTACTCATCACCTCAAGCCTTGACCATTACAATAGCCTTCTGATTGATTTCCTTGCCTTAATTTTCTTTATAAGCAAGACTATTTTCTAAATAATCAGTTACCAAAGCACAGGTTTAAATATATGTTATGCAACAGTCAAGAAAATCCAGTGACTCTTTGTGATATCCAGAATCAAATATAAATTCCTGTTTCACTTTTAAAGCCCTTCTCTAATCAGTCAATAAACATTCATTAATCACTCTACTAAGTGCTAGGAATACAAATACAAAAAGAAAGACCCTACTCTTAAAGAGCTTACAATTTAATGGAAGAGGACAATAGGAGTTGAAAAACTTGGTGGGGGAAAGAGAGAGCCAGGGAAGATACCTGAAATAGACGCAGAGTGAAGAAATCAGAGAAGTTCTAAAGTAGTGCAGCCATGTGAGAAATGAGATATTCTAAGCTGAGCTCCCTCCTTAAATGGAGGTTTTGGAATTCATGGCTATATGCTATAATTAGAAAGACAGAGAATCGTGATGAGGTGGAGTCCCTAGAGACCTGATCCCTTCCTATATTTCCAACTTTCTTACACTTTACTCCCCTCCACATGCTCTACAATACAGTGACACTGCCCTTGCACACAATACTCTTAACTCTCAATTTTGTACCATTTTACTGACTTCCCCTCATCCCTGGAATCCTTACCTCTACCTTCTGAATTTCTTGGCCTCCTTCAAAACTAATATAAAATTCTACCTTCAGTCAGCATTCTTTCTCCATTTCTCCATTCCTCCTTCTGCCAATGCCTTCTTTCTAGGATTACATGCTATTTACACTGCAAAAAACATAATAGTTTCCTTACTTTCTCCTCCATTAGAATGTGATTTCTTTAAAGGCAACGACTATTTCTGCCCTTTTTTATTCCTAGCGCTTTAAATAGTGTCTAGAAAATATTAAATACTTGTTTATTGACTGACCCAAATTATTGGGCATAAAGACACATTTCAAGTGATGAAAACTCTATGTAATATTTCCCATCGTTCCCATAATTTCCCATCATTCCCATTCCCATTCCCATCATGAACATCATTAAGTTCAAATTATGAAAGAGGACAGAGCCTGGGGGAATATATTTTTTACTTAATACTTTGGTCATTGTGTCCTTTAGGATTTGGCAAGATCTACTACTAAGAATACAGAAATATGGCTAGTCAGTCATCCAGGGCTCTTCACAACTTCAAACTTAGGTAGGCAAGTGGTTTTGTTGACAATTATGATTTATCTAGGTATAGGTATTGATAGGTCAATAATTCATAGGAGATCCAGTGCCTTCTGACCAGTAACTAGACTATCTTATGATGACTCAAGGGAAATTCATGGAAAGATTACACACATAGCCAGAAAGGAATGTTAATGTTTATAAAGTTTATAATGTTTATAAAGATGTGACTCTTATTATTGCATTTTTCCACTGGTTCACTTATTAATTGTTGTATATTTAGGCAGGGCTCTGTTTGTTGTCATTTTCTTGTTATGTTTACTTACTTTGAATTATTATTATAGGTACATAAATTGTGGCTACAGTTGCCTAATAACTATGCACAATTTTACTGTTTCACATATTTGTTTTTGTTACATACATATGGATTAACGTTATGACATATACATGTATCATATCTTGCATGTAATTTAAGTCTGTTGTCACTAAAGCAGCCTAGCAATTACTGCTTTGTTTTGTGTTATGTCTGTCTCATGTATTGTTGCTCTCTATTTGCTATAAATGATACCCTATGACAATTACTTGGGATGCTGGGTTAACAATTTTTATTCTCTAATATGCTAATGTTCAAATTAATGCTGTCATGTACTTACATATCAATCAATCAATAAGCATTTATTAAGTGCTTACTGTGTGCCAGGTAGTGTACTAAGCACTGAGGATAGAAAAAGAAGAAAAAAGATAGTCCCTACCCTTAAGGAACTTACAGTAGATTTTGCAAGATCATAAAATTCTAAACCCTGAGTAGGAATATAGGACCATATTGGGAGTGGAGGCTTCTGGGAAATGTGGTTTCCCTGCTGTAAAGAGAGTCTTAAAGATCAGGGGAGTTATGAGTCTTATAGAATGGGATGTCTGGGAATTTTTCACCCCTAAAGAAAGGTCAGTACTCCCAGAGTGGCCACAAGTACTAGAAATGGAAGCCAAATATATTTAAGGGCACTGCTACATTGAATTGTTTATAATCAAAAGCATTTAAAGACTTGTCTGACTTGCTCACTTACTTAGCAGTGAAGGAATCTGAACAGAGTTTGTTGTTTGCCTGAATGTACCTGCCTTTCCATGTTTCTGGGAACTGTTGAACTTATCCACTCTGTACTTCCTTTCTCCCTTTACTGTTAGAAAACTGGCATCACTTACTTTTTGGAATTCCACGTTCTTTTAAATCTTTATTTATTTTCTGTAAGTGCTTTTTGTCTCTAGGTAATGATAAGCTAACTTTTATTATATTCTAAGCAAGTGTTTGTTATAAACAAGGGAAAAGGGGAAAATAAATGTTCATTGACTGACTGATGAAAGTGAATTTTGTGACTATTTGCCCTGGACAAGAGAAACAAATTAAAAGATTATGATAAGCTTCTGGGATAAAACTATATACATGTGTTTATATGTGTATGTATATATATGTTTGAGTGTCTCTATCTATCTATCTATCTATCTATCTATCTATCTATCTATCTATCTATCCATCTACCTATCTGTATATATGTATGTATGTATTTGCCTTAGTACTGCTTTGGCTGAATCCCATAAATTTTGGCATGTTGTCTTGTTTTCATTCTCTTTAATGAAATTATTGATTATTTCTATGATTTGTTCTTTGACCCATTTATTTTTTAGGATTAGATTATTTAATTTTCAATTAATTTTTGATCTATCATTACACTGCCAAATATTGAATAAAATTTTTATTGCATTATGACCTTTAAAAGCTGCATTTAGTATTTCTGCTTTTTCTGCATTTGGTTGTGAGGTATTTACGCCCTAATAAGTAATCTATTTTTGTGTAAGTGCCATGAACTGCTAAGAAAAAATGTATATTCCTTTCTATTCCCATTCAATTTTCTTTAGAGGTCTATTATGTCTAACTTTTCCAGAACTGTATTTACCTCTTTAACTTCTTTTTGGTTAGATTTATCTAGCTTTAAGAGGGGAAAGCTGAAGTCTTCCACTAGTATAGTTTTATTGTGTATTTCCTCCTGTAACTAATTCAACTTCTTCAAAACTTCAGATGCGAGATTGAATTTGGTACAAGTTTAAGAAGCACTGAAGGGGTCATGAGTAAAAAAAAGTTTAAGTCCTGCTTTTCAAGTAGATGTAATTTCCTTCCTTATCTCTTTTAATTAGATCTATTATTGCTTTTGGTTTGTCTAAGGTCATGATTGCTATCCCTGATTTTTTTTTCTTGCTCCAGCTGAAGCAAATAGATTCTGCTCTAGTCCCTTACCTTTACATTGTGTCTCCATGTTTCAAATATGTTTCTTGTAAACAACATATTGCATGATTCTTGTTTTTGATCCATTTCGCTATCCATTTCTATTTTATGGGTGAGTTCTCCCTTTTCACATTTATAGTTATAATAACTAACTCTGTATTTCCCTCCATACTATCTTCCTTATTTATCTTTTTCTCTCTCTTATCTTTACCCTGTCCTTCCTCAAAAGTGTTTGACTTCTGATCACTGCCTCCCTCAATCTGCCTGTTCTTTTATCAATTCCTCTCTTCTCTTATCCCAGTTCCTTTTTACTTCCTTATAGGATAAGATAGATTTCTATATTCAACTCAGTGTGTATGTTATTCTCTTGAGAGGAAAGTTCAAGCTTTGTCTTCCAACCCAACCCCCCATTTCCCCTCCATTATAAACGTTCTTTTACATCTCTTTTTTTATGAGATAATTTACCTCATTCTATCTTCTCCCCTCCTTTTCCCAGTACAATGTTTTTTCTCACCTCTATATTTTGTTTGTTTGTTTGTTTGTTTTTATTTTTGGTATCACCTTTAACAGCAAGCAAAATGTTTTTGCTTTTGTTTGGCTTTTTTTTTTTTTGCTGTCAAAGTGGGATATTTTTGCTGTTTTTCTTTTTTGGAATTCAGTTTTCCAGCCTTAGCTTACATGTCTCTCGGCACTGAGACAGTCAGATACATACATGTGGGCTCTAGCCAATCAGATACATATATATGGGCTGTAGCCAATCAGATGCCAAGTAGAACAAGATATAGATATAGATACCAGGCATTGAGAGTCAATGTGGAGAGGGCTAGCCAGTGTTGAGAAAAAGAAAATGAAGAGAAGAGACTTTGAAGAAGGAGAAAAATGAGTGATGAGCATTTAGCAGAGAGGAAAGCCTCTGATAGCCAAGAGGAGACTTCTGCTAGCAAAGAGGAGACCTCTGACAGTGGAGAAGAGATGTGCCTGGGAGATGAGACCTGCCCACAGGAAGGAGGCTTAGTTTAAGTCCTTTGTAAGAGCTGCTAAAGTGAATTGAGATGGCAGTGCTGGTAACGTGTGTACTGTTATTGCCCTGTTAGCTTTGTTTTCCCAGAGATAGAAGCTGGGGACAGGAGCTCATGGAGCCTGTTGTCAGGCAGGAGGAGACCCTGTGAGCTGAGACATGGAGCAGGAGTAGAGAGGTTCTTGATTGTGAATCCAGGCAAGAGCCAGGAGTGGTCAGCCCATGGAGGAAGAGTCATGGGATTCAGAGGCCAGCCTTGAGTTAAGGTGAAAGAGGACTTTACTTGGACACTTTGTATTGATTGAAGGGATTGTAATTTACTGTGACCTAGGGGTGCATGGTGTGTTTGTATTTTGTGAGACCCCTTAAGGATGTGTTGTGCTAGGGAAGACCCTGACCTGGAACCCCCTGATTGTATAAACAAATATTTTGGGATATACTGAATGCAAGGCTGTGTGACCCCTTAAGGATGTGTTGTGCTAGGGAAGATCCTGGACTGGTCCCTGATTTGGGGGATGCAATGATATATGTTGTGTGTCATGTTGTGTTGTTATGTTTTAGTTTATAAACAAGTATTTTAGGGAATGCTATGTTATGTATTGGATGCAATGTTAAATGCTATGTGACCTTAGTAATAAGTTGTTATGGGTTGGCACTGCTTTAGCTAATAAATAGAGTGTTCATTATACCTTGCAATTAGACTCTTAAAATTATTCACAACAGCAGCTCTTAGGTGTGCTGCCATAATTGGCATTACATCATCCCATCAGTTGCCTTTTATTTATACTCCCCATCTATGTTTACTCCTAATTGCCCTTATGGAAATAAAGTTCTTAAGAGTTACAAATATTATCTTGCCATACAATATAAACAGTTTAACCTTATTGAATCTTGTGCTTCCTCGTCCTTGTTTCTTTTTTTGTTTTTTTACCTTTTTATATTTCCCTTGCATCTTGTATTTGAAGATTAATGATTTTTTTTTAATGAAGCTTTGGTCTTTTAATTAGAAATGCTTGAAAGTTCTTTCTTTTGTTAAGTGTCCATTATTTTTCCTCCTGTAGGATTATACTCATATTTGCTTACTAACTGATTCTTGGTTGGAATCCAACCTCCTTTGCCTTCTGGAATAACATATTTTAATGTTTAAATTGCCAAATCCTTTGTGATCATGATTGTAACTCCATATTTGGTGCTTGAACTTTCTCCTTGAACTGGGAGCTCTGCAATTTAGTTATGATGCTCCTGGAAGTTTTCATTTGGGGATCTCTTTCAGGTGGTAATCAGTGGATTCTTTCCATTTCTATTTTGCTATTTGTTTCTAGGATATCAGGGCAGTTTTCCTTGATAATTTCTTGAATGATATTATCTAGGCTTTTTTGTATCATGACTTTCAGGTAGTCCAATAATTCTTAAATTATCTCTCTTGCATTTATTTTCCAAGTCAATTGGTTTTTCCAATGAGAAGTCTAATATTTTTTATTTTTATTTTTGTAGTATTCTTGATGTCTCATGGAGTCCTTAGCTTCCACTTGTCCAATTCTAGTTTTTAGGGAATTGTTTTCTTCAGTGTAATTTTATACCTCCTTTTGTATTAGGCCAATTCTATTTTTAAGGAGTTACTTTCTTCAATGAATTTTTGTGTATCTTTTTTGATTTTTTGTGTTTCTTTTGCCAAACTATTCATTTTTCATGATTCTCTTGCCTTATTCTCATTTTTTCACGTTTTTTCTTCTATTCCCCTAATTTGCTTTTTAAAGTCCTCCTTAAACTCTCTTAGGACTTCTTTTTGGACCTGAAATCAAATTACACTTTCTTTGAGATTTCACATGTAGCTATTTTGACAACAGTGTTGTTGTCCTCTTCTAAGTTTGTTCGTTGATCCTCTCTGTCTCCATAGTAACTTTTTATACTCAAGGTCTTTTATTTTCTGTTTTTGCTCATTTTGTTTCCAACTTATTTTGTGACTTGGTACCAATCTGACTTCTCTGCCTTCTTTTTTTGGATCTTCCTGTAGGTAATACCTACTAATCACAATTGTTCCCCAAGGATCTATCTTTAGTCTTCTTCTCTTTTCCCTCTCTACTCTTTCATCCACTTCTGATGGTCCAATTATCATACCTATATTATCCTAACTGCAATCCTATTCTCTAGTCTCATATTACCTATTCCCCCAGGAATCTATATGCCCTATAGACACTCTAAACAACATGTCAAAATAGAACTCATTATCTTTCTCCCTAAAACACCCCTCTTCTTTACTTCCCCCATTATTGCTGAAGGCAACTATATTTTCTTAGTCACCTAGGCTTGTAATTTTGGTTTCATCTTTGACTCCTCATTCACATTCACCACACTTATGCTATCTGTTGCCAAGTCTTTTCAGTTCTGTGATTATTACATCTCTCATACATGTCTCTACATGTACTCATCACCTCAAGCCTTGACCATTACAATAGCCTTCTGATTGATTTCCTTGCCTTAATTTTCTTTATAAGCAAGACTATTTTCTAAATAATCAGTTACCAAAGCACAGGTTTAAATATATGTTATGCAACAGTCAAGAAAATCCAGTGACTCTTTGTGATATCCAGAATCAAATATAAATTCCTGTTTCACTTTTAAAGCCCTTCTCTAATCAGTCAATAAACATTCATTAATCACTCTACTAAGTGCTAGGAATACAAATACAAAAAGAAAGACCCTACTCTTAAAGAGCTTACAATTTAATGGAAGAGGACAATAGGAGTTGAAAAACTTGGTGGGGGAAAGAGAGAGCCAGGGAAGATACCTGAAATAGACGCAGAGTGAAGAAATCAGAGAAGTTCTAAAGTAGTGCAGCCATGTGAGAAATGAGATATTCTAAGCTGAGCTCCCTCCTTAAATGGAGGTTTTGGAATTCATGGCTATATGCTATAATTAGAAAGACAGAGAATCGTGATGAGGTGGAGTCCCTAGAGACCTGATCCCTTCCTATATTTCCAACTTTCTTACACTTTACTCCCCTCCACATGCTCTACAATACAGTGACACTGCCCTTGCACACAATACTCTTAACTCTCAATTTTGTACCATTTTACTGACTTCCCCTCATCCCTGGAATCCTTACCTCTACCTTCTGAATTTCTTGGCCTCCTTCAAAACTAATATAAAATTCTACCTTCAGTCAGCATTCTTTCTCCATTTCTCCATTCCTCCTTCTGCCAATGCCTTCTTTCTAGGATTACATGCTATTTACACTGCAAAAAACATAATAGTTTCCTTACTTTCTCCTCCATTAGAATGTGATTTCTTTAAAGGCAACGACTATTTCTGCCCTTTTTTATTCCTAGCGCTTTAAATAGTGTCTAGAAAATATTAAATACTTGTTTATTGACTGACCCAAATTATTGGGCATAAAGACACATTTCAAGTGATGAAAACTCTATGTAATATTTCCCATCGTTCCCATAATTTCCCATCATTCCCATTCCCATTCCCATCATGAACATCATTAAGTTCAAATTATGAAAGAGGACAGAGCCTGGGGGAATATATTTTTTACTTAATACTTTGGTCATTGTGTCCTTTAGGATTTGGCAAGATCTACTACTAAGAATACAGAAATATGGCTAGTCAGTCATCCAGGGCTCTTCACAACTTCAAACTTAGGTAGGCAAGTGGTTTTGTTGACAATTATGATTTATCTAGGTATAGGTATTGATAGGTCAATAATTCATAGGAGATCCAGTGCCTTCTGACCAGTAACTAGACTATCTTATGATGACTCAAGGGAAATTCATGGAAAGATTACACACATAGCCAGAAAGGAATGTTAATGTTTATAAAGTTTATAATGTTTATAAAGATGTGACTCTTATTATTGCATTTTTCCACTGGTTCACTTATTAATTGTTGTATATTTAGGCAGGGCTCTGTTTGTTGTCATTTTCTTGTTATGTTTACTTACTTTGAATTATTATTATAGGTACATAAATTGTGGCTACAGTTGCCTAATAACTATGCACAATTTTACTGTTTCACATATTTGTTTTTGTTACATACATATGGATTAACGTTATGACATATACATGTATCATATCTTGCATGTAATTTAAGTCTGTTGTCACTAAAGCAGCCTAGCAATTACTGCTTTGTTTTGTGTTATGTCTGTCTCATGTATTGTTGCTCTCTATTTGCTATAAATGATACCCTATGACAATTACTTGGGATGCTGGGTTAACAATTTTTATTCTCTAATATGCTAATGTTCAAATTAATGCTGTCATGTACTTACATATCAATCAATCAATAAGCATTTATTAAGTGCTTACTGTGTGCCAGGTAGTGTACTAAGCACTGAGGATAGAAAAAGAAGAAAAAAGATAGTCCCTACCCTTAAGGAACTTACAGTAGATTTTGCAAGATCATAAAATTCTAAACCCTGAGTAGGAATATAGGACCATATTGGGAGTGGAGGCTTCTGGGAAATGTGGTTTCCCTGCTGTAAAGAGAGTCTTAAAGATCAGGGGAGTTATGAGTCTTATAGAATGGGATGTCTGGGAATTTTTCACCCCTAAAGAAAGGTCAGTACTCCCAGAGTGGCCACAAGTACTAGAAATGGAAGCCAAATATATTTAAGGGCACTGCTACATTGAATTGTTTATAATCAAAAGCATTTAAAGACTTGTCTGACTTGCTCACTTACTTAGCAGTGAAGGAATCTGAACAGAGTTTGTTGTTTGCCTGAATGTACCTGCCTTTCCATGTTTCTGGGAACTGTTGAACTTATCCACTCTGTACTTCCTTTCTCCCTTTACTGTTAGAAAACTGGCATCACTTACTTTTTGGAATTCCACGTTCTTTTAAATCTTTATTTATTTTCTGTAAGTGCTTTTTGTCTCTAGGTAATGATAAGCTAACTTTTATTATATTCTAAGCAAGTGTTTGTTATAAACAAGGGAAAAGGGGAAAATAAATGTTCATTGACTGACTGATGAAAGTGAATTTTGTGACTATTTGCCCTGGACAAGAGAAACAAATTAAAAGATTATGATAAGCTTCTGGGATAAAACTATATACATGTGTTTATATGTGTATGTATATATATGTTTGAGTGTCTCTATCTATCTATCTATCTATCTATCTATCTATCTATCTATCTATCTGTAGAGAACTTTCAGAAGTTTTTTGGCTTCGCTAATGAAATATTCCCCTTCCCTATATTATTATCTAAAAGGCTACAGGGCAGACAAGCAAGAGGATGTATTATGAAGGGAACATTTTGGGGTCCCTTCACCTCACTAGGTATATTCCCTGTCTTATACAGTTATCTGCAAAGGTTATGGGGCAGACAGTAAGAGGATGTGTAATCTTTTTTGTTTATGCCTCAGGATATGGTCCTAGAATAATACCCTGATAAGTAACTGACCTTAAGCAAGGGTAAATAGTGAACAGGATTAAGGGAGGCTCCATCTACATTATCTGCATTCCTTTGATGTAGGATTTTTCTACATTGACTGCATTCTTTGGGGTATTTACATTCTCCTGGGGGGCATAAAAACTCTGTGAGCTCCTTGCATCTTTGGCTCTGTATGAAATGGTCCTGTAATAAACGGACTATTGATTGCACCCCCGTCTCATTATTCTCACCGCTTGCTAGCCCACCAACTGCGCTGGCCTCAGTGTATCTCTCTCTCTCTCTCTCTCTCTCTCTCTCTCTCTCTCTCTCTCTCTCTGTCTCTCTCTCTGTCTCTCTCTGTCTCTCTGTCTCTCTCTCTCTCTCTCTCTCTCTCTCT